>NC_041385.1:47229265-47307310 GCF_002162155.2 Triticum dicoccoides
CCACATAAAGGGCTTTAAAAGAAATGCCACAATCGGGCGTCTGAGCGACACCACATAATGGGCTTTAAAAGAAATGCCACAGTCGGGCGTCTGAGCGACACCACATAATGGGCTTTAAAAGAAATGCCACAGTCGGGCGTCTGAGCGACACCACATAAAGGGCTTTTAAAATAAACAATCATAGTGAATATCCCGGAGGTAGAACCATCCCAGAGATACTCGATAATAACAATAATATCACAGTTAGTCAACAATAATAATAATCATAATTATCACAAGTCACAAGTAGTAATTCCATTTCTGGTTAACAGTTTCACCTCCGAAGACCGACACTAAGACCGACACTTGACCCATGCCATACTGTAATCCTTAACCATAGACACGGCTATTCGAATAGGTTTAATCTCTGCAGAGGGTGTACTCTTTACCCACGAGTAACGGATTTCTTTAGTCCATCGGGACTAATTCCGTCTACGGTCTTTTTGTTGAAAACACACCTAACTTGCACACACCAGCTTAACTCACCGGTGTCTGGAATCACCCACGACACCTGTCAAGCAAAACTCTAAGTGGGGAGGCTACAACCTCGCGTAGCATGGGATCAAATTTATACCACGCGCTCTAAGGGGTGCCCCCCTCTCGGTCCCAACCGGAAACACCCATGCCCCCGGACCAGGTGGCCTGCCTACCAGCTACAACCGGTATCTTCCACCCTGGCCTCTCTGTACGGTGTGTGCTAGAAAGAGGTTGACAACTTACTGAACCGTACTCTACTTGCTGTAGACGAGTGGTAGTACAAAACAAGTATGGGGGTTACTGGAACAAGACTCGATCTACGGTCGACTCAGGAGGTTTAAGTATTCCCTGCATGATTAGCATAACGAAATATATTTCAACCAACAGAGTCACCGCTCATATCACCTTGCCAAGCCATACCAGACATAACCGTCCCGACGGAGACCGGCGACAAACTCATGCCTACCCAAGGCAGAGGTTTTCCCGGGTTCCTGCCGGTATGCATGCAAGGCACAGGAGGGTGATTATCATCAAAAGTGTGTTCATTTCCAATAGCATGGAAATCAATAACATGCACCCATGCATATGATCATGTCACATGAAATAACAAGTTTCTCCGAAGTGAGGTGATGTTATAAACGTGTCATCGAACACACAAAAATATTATGCCGGGGTTCAGAATGCTTGCCTTCAATGTGTGGTAAGGCAGGGTGCACGTCAAAACTTCTGAAAGTTTCTTCTCTCTCTTCAAGGTCCTATTTTAAATAAATTTGAATCAACACAAAAAATAAAAACAGCACAAAAAGTTGTTCTGAATTTTTTTCAAATAAATCTTAAAATAAACTAGACAATATTTGAGAGAGGTAGGAAAAATAATTAATTCATTTGGAGTTATGTTTAAAAAGATATAACCAGTCAAAGTTCTGGTCAAATCTGGTTTTAAATAAAACAGAAAAAGAAAAAACGTTTCAGAGGGGAATACGCTTTCGAAGCGGGAGAAACGTACTTGGGGTTTTTACGCTTTCACTTAACACGCGTGGCGGCGAGGTGGGTCACTGACAGTGGGTCCAGGGGGCCCACTAGTCAGGTTTGACTAGTCTTTCTCCCTCTCCTTCCTCTGTCCCGAGAGGAGGCGGAGCCCCGACGATCGTCGCCGGCGACTGGCGGCTCCTCACGGGGCCCCGAGGGAAGGGATGGATCCGCCACTCCAGGGCGGTCCTCCCGGTGGTCGTCAGGTAGGTGGGGACGGAGGGAGCTGTCGGCGGCGAGCTTCGCGGCGGAGGAGGCTTCGGTGGCGAAGTTGTTTTGTGGCGGCGATGGCTCCCGAACCAAATTGAGTAGGGGGATCTGTTCACGGGAGGGAGAGGAAGCTCCTGGTGTAGAGTGTAGGGAGGGGGAGGCCCTGGTGGCGCCGGAGTGAACGAGGCAGTGGTGGCGGCCGTAGTTGCCGGAGATGGGGAAGGAGGCCTCCCTGGGTTGATTGGCGGTCACAGAAGCATTATGGGAGCACGCTGAGGCTGCCTCGCGAACGCAACATGCTCGGATGCCTCCTTTTATAGAGCAACAAGGTCGGTTCAGTGGCGGCCGCGGATGTGCTCGTCGGCGACCGTCTTTCTGTAGCCGCAGGGCGTCGTGGCGGCGACGAGTGCTAGAGGACGATGCTGTGGATTTGCACGCACTGCTCCAGGAGGCAGGTGGCAGGTGCTGGTGGCTTGGGCGGTGCTGCTCATGGCGGTGGCGGATGCGGCCGCAGGCGTGCCTCCAAGCAGATTGCTGGCTACGCTGCAGGGGGCGAGGAGGCGGTCGGGGCTTCTAGCGTGACGTGGCGAGAGGGAGAGGATTTGGATGAGCTCGGGGAAACTTATCCAGGGGGGGTGAGTTGGCTCGGGCGCGAGCACGTGCAAAACGCGCGCTCTGCTCGCGCTCTGGGCGTGCACGGCAGTCGTTCGATGAAATGCCAGGGCGACCCAAGTTGCTAGAAATCTAATGAAAATCCACAGGCCTAGGTTAGGGACATATAGAAGGCTACTAGACAACTTGGTTTGGACAGATGGGAAAGTTCACAACACAAAGTTACAATCATGCCAAAACTGTTCATGCCCACAGAGTGTTTGACAAAATGCCAAGAGCACTTAGGCGTTTCTTGGGGTGGCCAAATCTTCCAGATTGAAGTCTCTTTGGATGCACAAGAGGGTGGTGAGGTTAGTTGGTGAAAAGCATAAACTTGCTAGTGCAAGTTTTGCAGAACTTCAAATCTGGACAGGAGGTGAAGGGCATTATTTCATGAAGCAGAAATGATCCAATGAGTGCATGCTCCTGGACTTAGGGGTTTAGCATGGAGGACTACAAGTAGGGAAAAGAATCTAGGGCCAAAGAGTAAGCAAGAATATGGTTGCTGTACAAACCATCATGTTGGACCAGAATGAAGATGAGGTTGTTTCACTCAAAATTTTCAAAGAACATCCCTGGATTTTTGCATATAATGGAATGATATGCTCCTACTGACATCCCATAATTTTGGTGGAGGATAGAAAGAAATATTTAAAAGGGTTGTAGTGCAAAATTGTCCGTTGGACCAGAGAAGGGAAAACAGGTGTAGCACTCAAAATATGCAATGAATTAAATATATTATTGCTCAAAAGTGATTTAGAGACATCATATGACATCTCCAAATTTTTGTTGGATTTTTAGATAAATATATCAAATGGTTGTAGTTCAAAAAGAGCTCCAAATTTTAAAACAAGTCATTTAATGAATAAAGCTCAGGGTGAAATAATTTAATAAATAAATCTACTGATTGAGACATGTTTTTTTAAATGAGAGGGAAAATAAGTCCAATATGTTTTGGAAGGATCCACTTGGGAAAAACTCCTTAATATTAAAAGAAAAGTTTTGAAATCAACAGATATATTCTTGCAGGCAAAATTTTTAAACTCTTGGCAAAATTTTAATAACTAAAACCTGGTTAAATTTTTGGGGTGTTACAAAAAGTATGCCGCTCAAAATGTTATTCAATCTCTATTTTAAAATCGAGCTCTGGCACCTCTACAAATCCCTCCTTCCCTTTGCGAAGGGCCTATCTATTTACTTTTATGTTGAGTCATCACCTTCTTATTAAAAAGCACCCGCTGGAGAACACACTGTCATTTGCATTTATTACTATTGGTTTATATTGGGTATGACTTGACTGGATCTCTTTTACCATGAATTACAATGTTTAGTCGGTCCTTGATCTTTAAAGGTGCTCTGCATTTATGTTTTGCGGTCTCAGAAAGGGCTAGTGAGATACCATTTTGTTATATCATGTTATGATTGTTTTGAGAAAGTGTCGTCATCGGAGTTTTATTATTATGGCTCGCTAGCTGATTATGCCATTGATATGAGTGATTGTGAGTCCTAAGTGTTATTGTGAGTATGGTTAGTTTATAATATTTGTTGAAACCTGAATGCTGGCTTTGCATGTTTACAACAACAAGAGCAAACCGAGTGAGGGAGTCCTGGACTAGGGGGTGTCCAGATAGCCGGACTATCATCATCGGCCGGACTCCAAGACTATGAAGATACAAGATTGAAGACTTCGTCCCGTGTCCGGATGGGACTTTCCTTGGCGTGGAAGGCAAGCTTGGCGATACGGATATGTAGATCTCCTACCATTGTAACCGACTCTGTGTAACCCTAGCCCTCTCCGGTGTCTATATAAACCGGATGGTTTTAGTCCATAGGACGAACAACAATCATACCATAGGCTAGCTTCTAGGGTTTAGCCTCCTTGATCTCGTGGTAGATCTACTCTTGTAATACCCACATCATCAATATCAATCAAGCAGGACGTAGGGTTTTACCTCCATCAAGAGGGCCCGAACCTGGGTAAAACATCGTGTCCCTTGTCTCCTGTTACCATCCGCCTAGACGCACAGTTCGGGACCCCCTACCCGAGATTCGCCGGTTTTGACACCGACATTGGTGCTTTCATTGAGAGTTCCTCTATGCCGTCGCAATCAGGAGGGATGCCTTTTCCCGTCTTTAAAGACGGCGTCGTCGTCAAGGGAGCTTTGGCCACCGGCCAAACTATCCGGCTAGGTGGTTTTCTTATGACCGCCTGTTCGGCCACCGCTCCGACAATGACCTCTCAGGTCATCAAAAGCGATCTTCACGTCAACTCGGAATTCGCCGAGCAGCTAGATCCGATGGAGCTCTCCTCCATAAATGAGCCCTTGGATCGCATCGCCGCCCTGGAAGTCGCTACAGACTACGATCAGATTGGGCTTAAAACCGATCTGAGAGAAATTAACTCTCCCCAGGCTACCCACCACGTTGTTGTGGTAGAAGAACAACGCGGCGACTCTTCTTCTATGTTAAAGACCAGTTATGTCCGGATTCCCGATCCCTCCATGCCGGATTCCCGCGGAGGGACGGACGTCAATCAAGTACTGAACCTAAAGTCAGGCATCGGACGAATTTGTTGGATAACATCCAGCAATCCAAGCTTTCAAATCCGGAAACTTCTCGGCCTTTGAGCCTCAGATTGGGCGGGGTTCCGAATTTAATTCCGCCCGCCCACCCAAACATAAGAGATCTATCTCAAATACGGCAAGAGCCTGATGAAACAGTACATCATTACTGGGCCAGATTCCTCCTGGTTATGGACATGATAAAGGACTATAGTGAGGAAAGCGCAATCTCAATTTTCTGCAACAATTGCACGGACAAGGGAATCATGAACGCCATAAGTCGTCGCGAAGTTACACGCTTCGCCGACCTGGCGACGATCGTACAAAAATACTGTGCGATGGAGAGTGCCTGGAAAACTGAAACCAGGTTTTGGGACAATCCGGCCCTGAACATAGCCCTAGTTCGAAATAAAAGGGTGCATCATACTCAAGCACCTGGGTCAAAAACCAAAAAGCAAAAAACCCCTAAAGGGCACGGAACCGTACTAAAGGGATGGCTCAACGGACCCTGTAAAATCCATAATACAGAGGGCGCCACTCCAACACATAGCCTTCGATCATGTTGGATACTACGGCAGGTGGCCAAAAGTGGCGAAGGTTTTCTAGCCCCGGGTAACCAGCCCAACAGTACCAGTACGGTATTAACAGTCTTCGAGACTTTCGCATCAAATAATATGCGGAAACGAACAATCCGCAGCCTCGCCGAAGTCTACCAAGTAGCAACAACAAATCCATGGAGCGACACGGCTATCACCTTCAATGCCAGCGACGAACCTAAATTCCAAACAGCCCGAGCACCAGCCGCATTGGTCCTTAGTCCGATAGTGGACGGCTTTCGGCTTACCAAGGTACTCATGGATGGCGGCAGCGGATTAAACCTCATCTACGAGGAAACCCTCCAAAAAATGGAAATAGACTGGAGTCGCATTGAGCAAAGCAGCACAACCTTTAGAGGAATAATCCCTAGTCGGGAAGTACGCTGCACAGGAAAAATCACACTAGATGTAGTGTTCGGCTCACCGGACAATTACAGGTCCGAGGAGGTCATGTTCCAAGTGGCCCCGTTCGGCGGCGGATATCACGCCTTGTTAGGGCGAGAGGCATTCACAATTTTCCAAGCTATACCCCATTACAGGTACATGAAGCTTAAAATGCCCGGGCCCAATGGAATCATCACTCTTGTCAGTGATCCAGATATAGCACTCTGCGTTGATAATAAGACAGCCGCACTTGCCCTAGAGGCACTATCCGAAGCCCTAGCGGCAGAGGAACTCACTGTGCTGCGCTCCATGGTGGATAGGGACGATGTGATACTCGATAAGAGATCTAAGTCCACCTCTTTTAAACCAGCAGACGAAATAGTCAAATTCCAGGTCCATCCAACGGACCCCACAAAGACAGCCTCCATTGGGGCACAATTAAACCCTGATGTAGAAGCTGCACTACGAGAATTCCTTCGGGAAAATTGGGACATTTTTGCCTGGCACCCTTCAGATATGTCAGAAATCCCACGCAGGCTGGCAGAACACAGCCTAAATATCCTAAAAGGATTCAAGCCAGTAAAACAGGCTCTTCAGCGATTTTCCGAACCCAAAAGACAGGCAATGGGAGAGGAGCTAGCCAAACTCTTAGAAGCCGGATTCATCCGAGATATAAAACATCCGGACTGGCTAGCAAACCTGGTAATGGTACCAAAAAAGGACAAATCCTGGCGCCTTTGTGTCGATTTCAAAGACCTTAACAAAGCCTCTCCAAAGGATCCTTTCCCCCTCCCCCGCATCGACCAAATCATCGATGCTACCGCAGGGCACGATTCATTGTGCTTCCTCGACGCATACTCCAGATACCATCAAATCAAGATGGCAGAAAAAGACCAGGCCGCAACGGCATTCATTACTCCATACGGACCATTCTGCTTCAACACAATGCCCTTCGGACTCAAAAACACCGGCGCAACATATCAGCGCATGATTCAGACATGTCTGGCTACCCAGATAGGCAAAATAGTGGAGGCATACGTAGACAATGTGGTCGTTAAGACCAAACACGTCAAAACTCTAGTAGACGATTCAAGGCTTACATTCGACAACCTCCGAGCATATGACATTAAGCTCAACCCGGAAAAATGTGTTTTCGGCGTACCAGCCGGAAAGCTCTTGGGCTTCATTCTATCCGGTAGAGGAATTGAAGCAAACCCAGCCAAGATCCGAGCTCTGTCACAATTGGATATCCCAAAAGACCTCAAACAAATACAAAAACTAACTGGATGCGTGGCGGCTCTAAGACGCTTCATCTGCTGTTTGGGAGAAAAGGCACTGCCCCTCTATCTCCTCCTCCGGCACACCGAACACTTCGAATGGACGGATGCTGCCACGGTGTTCATTTGAAGTGTTCGGTGCGCTGGAGGAGGCGATAGAGGGGCAGTGCCTTTTCTCCCAAACGGGAGATGAAGCGTCTTAGAGCCGCCACGCATCCAGTTAGTTTTTGTATTTGTTTGAGGTCTTTTGGGATATCCAATTGTGACAGAGCTCGGATCTTGGCTGGGTTTGCTTCAATTCCTCTACCGGATACAATGAAGCCCAAGAGCTTTCTGGCTGGTACGCCGAAAACACATTTTTCCGGGTTGAGCTTAATGTCATATGCTCGGAGGTTGTCGAATGTAAGCCTCGAATCGTCTACTAGAGTTTCAACGTGTTTGGTCTTAACGACCACATCGTCTACGTATGCCTCCACTGTTTTGCCTATCTGGGTAGCCAGACATGTCTGAATCATGCGCTGATATGTTGCACAGGCGTTTTTGAGTCCGAAGGGCTTTGTGTTGAAGCAGAATGGTCCGTATGGAGTAATGAATGCCGTTGCGGCCTGGTCTTTTTCCACCATCTTGATTTGATGGTATCCGGAGTATGCGTCGAGGAAGCACAATGAATCATGCCCTGCGGTAGCATCGATGATTTGGTCGATGCGGGGGAGGGGGAAAGGATCCTTTGGACAGGCTTTGTTAAGGTCTTTGAAATCGACACAAAGGCGCCAGGATTTGTCCTTTTTTGGTACCATTACCAGGTTTGCTAGCCAGTCCGGATGTTTTATATCTCGGATGAATCCGGCTTCTAAGAGTTTGGCTAGCTCCTCTCCCATTGCCTGTCTTTTGGGTTCGGAAAATCACCGAAGAGCCTGTTTGAGTGGCTTGAATCCTTTTAGGATATTTAGGCTGTGTTCTGCCAGCCTGCCTGGGATTCCTGACATATCTGAAGGGTGCCAGGCAAAAATATCCCAATTTTCTTGAAGGAATTCTCGTAGTGCGGCTTCTACATCAGGGTTTAATTGTGCCCCAATGGAGGTCGTCTTTGTGGGGTCCGTTGGATGGACTTGGAATTTGACTATTTCGTCTGCTGGTTTAAAAGAGGTGGACTTAGATCTCTTATCGAGTATCACATCGTCCCTATCCACCGTGGAGCGCAGGGCAGTGAGTTCCTCTGCTGCTATAGCTTCAGATAGTGCCTCTAGGGCTAGTGCGGCTGTCTTATTTTTAGCGCGGAGTGCTATATCTGGATCACTAACAAGAGTGATGATTCCATTGGGCCCGGGCATTTTAAGCTTCATGTACCCGTAATGGGGTATAGCTTGGAAAATTGTGAATACCTCTCGCCCTAACAAGGCGTGATATCCGCTGCCGAACGGGGACACTTGGAACGTGACCTCCTCGGAACTGTAATTGTCCGGTGAGCCGAACACTACATCTAGTGTGATTTTTCCTGTGCAGCGTACTTCCCGACTAGGGATTATTCCTCTAAAGGTTGTGCTGCTTCGCTCAATGCGGCTCCAGTCTATTTCCATTTTTTGGAGGGTTTCCTCGTAGATGAGGTTTAATCCGCTGCCGCCATCCATGAGTACCTTGGTAAGACGAAAGTCGTCCACTATCGGACTGAGGACCAATGCGGCTGGTGCTCGGGCTGTTCGGAATTTAGGTTCGTCGCTGGCATTGAGGTGATAGTCGTGTCGCTCCATGGATTTGTTGTTGCTACTTGGTAGACTTCGGCGAGGCTGCGGATTGTTCATTTCCGCATATTATTTGATGCGAAAGTCTGGAAGACTGTTAATACCGTACTGGTACTGTTGGGCTGGTTACCCGGGGCTAGAAAACCTTCGCCACTTTTGGCCACCTGCCGTAGTATCCAACATGCTCGAAGGCTATGTGTTGGAGTGGCGCCCTCTGTATTATGGATTTTACAGGGTCCGTTGAGCCATCCCTTTAGTACGGTTCCGTGCCCTTTAGGGGGTTTTTGCTTTTTGGTTTTTGACCCAGGTGCTTGAGTATGACACACCCTTTTATTTCGAACTAGGGCTATGTTCAGGGCCGGATTGTCCCAAAACCTGGTTTCGGTTTTCCAGGCACTCTCCATCGCACAGTATTTTTGTACGATCGTCGCCAGGTCGGCGAAGCGTGTAACTTCACGACGACTTATGGCGTTCATGATTCCCTTGTCCGTGCAATTGTTGCAGAAAATTGAGATTGCGCTTTCCTCACTACAGTCCTTTATCCTGTCCATAACCAGGAGGAATCTGGCCCAGTAATGATGTACTGTTTCATCGGGCTCTTGCCGTATTTGAGATAGATCGCTTATGTTTGGGTGGGCGGGCGGAATTAAATTCGAAACCCGGCCCAATCTGAGGCTCAAAGGCCGAGAAGTTTCCAGATTTGGAAGCTTGGATTGCTAGATGTTATCCAACAAATTCGGTCCGATGCCTGACTTTAGGTTCAGTACTTGATTGACGTCCGTCCCTCCGCGGGAATCCGGCATGGAGGGATCGGGAATCCGGACATAACTGGTCTTTAACATAGAAGAAGAGTCGCCGCGTTGTTCTTCTACCACAACAACGTGGTGGGTAGCCTGGGGAGAGTTAATTTCTCTCAGATCGGTTTTAAGCCCAATCTGATCGTAGTCTGTAGCGACTTCCAGGGCGGCGATGCGATCCAAGAGCTCATCTACGGAGGAGAGCTCCATCGGATCTAGCTGCTCGGCGAATTCCGAGTTGACGTGAAGATCGCTTTTGATGACCTGAGAGGTCATTGTCGGAGCGGTGGCCGAACAGGCGGTCATAAGAAAACCACCTAGCCGGGCCGGTGGCCAAAGCTCCCTTGACGACGATGCCGTCTTTAAAGACGGGAAAAGGCATCCCTCCTGATTGCGATGGCATAGAGGAACTCTCAATGAAAGCACCAATGTCGGTGTCAAAACCGGCGGATCTCGGGTAGGGAGTCCCGAACTGTGCGTCTAGGCGGATGGTAACAGGAGACATGGGACACGAAGAAATTAAGGCCATATTGGCAACAAATCCGGTCCTTGCCGCGCCCAACCTGGGCGAACCGATGTTATTATATATCGCAGCAACACATCAAGTTGTCAGCGTGGTACTCGTCGTCGAACGAGAAACAGAAGGGCACAAATTCCCTCTTCAAAAACCAGTGTACTACGTATCCACTGTCTTAACTCCATGCAAGTCCCGGTACCCACATTATCAAAAGATAGCGTACGCGGTGTTCATGGCATCCCGGAAGCTGCGACACTACTTTCAAGAGTGTTCCATAACAGTGGCCTCCGAAGTACCTCTGAACGACATTATAAACAACCGCGACGCGACGGGCAGGATTGCAAAATGGGCCATTGAGCTCTTACCATTTGACATAACCTACAAACCACGGCGAGCTATAAAGTCGCAAGTTTTGGCTGACTTCATCGCCGAATGGACCGAAGCCGAACTCCCTAAAGAGTACGGCGCATACTCCAATTGGATCATGCATTTCGACGGCTCCAAAATGTTGGCCGGCTTGGGGGCTGGCGTCGTCTTGACGTCCCCAACCGGAGAGACAGTCCAATAAGTACTTCAAATAATGTACACGGACTCCAACAACGTAGCCGAATACGAGGCCCTTTTACATGGTCTCCGGATGGCAATCTCCATGGGTATTCAACGCCTAGAGGTGCGCGGGGATTCAAACCTCGAAATATCCCAAGTAAATGGAGACTTTGACGCCAAGGATCCGAAAATGGTAGCCTACCGTAACGCCGTCCTAAAAATGTCAGCTCAGTTCGAAGGACTCGAATTCCACCATGTAGCCCGGGATAATAACCAGGCAGCAGACGTGTTGGCACGCATCGGCGCAAAACGCGACGCCGTCCCTCCAAACATCTTCCTGGAGCGGCTCTTTAAGCCATCCGTATTATGGGAAGAGGAGTCCGGAAATAACAACCCGGAACCAACTGCACCACCCAACACGGAACATTCTGACACAATCGGTGGCTCAGCCAATGAAATAACACCTTCAGCCCACGAAATAATGGCAGTAATTGCCCCGTGGACGGAACCATTCCTAGCCTACTTAATTAGGCAGGAACTTCCCGAAGACCAAAATGAGGCCCGCTGCATAGTTCGGCGATCTAAAGCCTACAAGGTCCATGAGGGAGAACTTTATAAGAAAAGCACAACCCTATCACCCTCAAACTAACGGTCAAGTCGAACAAGCAAATGGTCTAATCATGGGCGGCATTAAACCCAGATTAGTGCGGTCCCTCATGGAATCTAACACGCACTGGGTAGAGGATCTCGACTCCGTACTCTGGGGGCTGCGGACCACGCCAAACCGCACTACCGAATTCACACCATTTTTTATGGTATACGGTGCAAAGGCAGTTTTGCCCTGCGATATAATTCATGACTCACCTCGCGTGCGCATGTACGAAGAAAGAGAAGCCGAGTTCGATCGGCAGGATAGTTTGGACGCCTTAGAGGAGGAGCGCGACGTGGCAAAATCCCGTTCCGCATTCTATCAGCAGCAGGCTCGAAGATATCAAAGCAGAGAAGTACGGGCCAAAACGTACAATGTTGGCGAGCTAGTTCCTTGAGGGCAAGAAAAAGGACAAACTTAAGCCCAAATGGGAAGGTCCCTTCATCATCGACCAAGTCCTTATCGGCGGTGCATACCATCTACGCAACGCATCTGACAACCGACTGGAGCCGTACCCATGGAACGCAGCCCGTCTCCGAAGATTCTACGCCTAGCGCCGGACTCAGAGTTCGTCTCATTCCTCCGTCCACCTTCCATATTTTTTCGCTGTCTTTTGTTTCCCTCCTTTTTCCTCCCTCTTTCAGTAAAAGCCTTTGAGGGTTGATCTGCGCATTGTTCGCACACACTTGATGTGCTACTCGCACTCATTATACCTGGGGGCTTCTTTAACAGAAGCTTATTTATACGGGCTTCATGCCCAACACATGTGTCATACTTCCGCATGTACCTTTTACTCACCATTATATGCATCGATATGACTTAAGTTTTGGCCAAGTTGGGTTGCCTGGCTCCTGTGCTTACCCCTACGTCCCCGATTATTCGGCTAGGAGGTAAAGGGAGCACCTCTATGATTGTTATTGCCGGGTCAGCCGGATGTGTACCTCAGACTGGGTGAAGCCGAAGGCTAGCGTTCTTAAGGGAATATTCGGTCAGTGACTTGAAAGATGATTTATTACTTATTTATTTATCTGCCCCCAGATGCTTTTTCTGCTCTTTTCGCAGTCCGGACATGCACTTTAGGGCATGCCTCCCAGGGAAAGGAACCCCTAACGAAACTATTCTCCCTGGAAGATGTTTCTTACTAACCATGTAATATAACATAGCTAGTTGGGCACTTGTCTGATAAAGCACTTATGACCCCTACGCCTGGTCTCCATGCATGCCCCGGTTTTTGTATAACCGTGAGGGTATTCGGACACACTCCGGACTGTTGGGTCCCGAGGTTGAAGCGAAAAGGTCCACAAAGACAAACGATCTACAATCCGGCTAGAAGGCATTTTACATGTCATTTTAAATTACATCGTCAAACTGACTGATTGTACTCCTCTTCAATCCCATCTAACAGGCTGTCTAGTTTACAGTCCCGTTGGGAATATTTCGCGGCCAACTCTACTTGGCCGTACATCAGGCTCACAAGGATCTCCTTCCCATCGGGCCCCACAGGTCCGACCTCAGCCATGTGGTTCGGATCAGCCTTTGTTTACCGCGTCTTCACCATGGCCCAGGCCTCCCTGGCGCCTTGACGGCAGGCCGATATCTTCCATAGACGGAAGCGCTGCCGTACTCCCAGAAGCTTCTTAGCAAGCCCTCCAAGACCCTCGGGTAGGGAGACGGACGTCCATAAGGCCTGAACGACGCTGCTCATCGCCTGCCGGACATGTTCGTGCAGTTGCAGCCGCTCAGGAAGAAGGTCACCCGTGGAACCAGGCATTTCCTCCGCCGGACGACCCGTGAGCACACCTACAGACACATTTCTGTCAATCGACTTCCTCTCCGAACTCTTCTTTTCAAAAGAGTTCGCTCAACTACTTACTGTAAATGCCGCGACGAAGCCGCCGATTCTCCTTTACGGAGTTAGACAGCTGGACCCGAACATCTTTTAGTTCTTCGCCCAGCTGGGTGTTGGCATCTTGGAGTTTGTTCCTCTCCTGCTGCACCCTCATAAGCACCTTCTCGCCGGCCTTCAGCTGGTGCAGCAGATGTTGCTTGTCCGGATCTAGTCCGGCACCCTCTGTAATATTATTGTCAGAATAAACGCAGACGCCGCACTTCATAAACTACTTATCTTTTCGAAATATGTATTACCAGAGGGGGTCTCTGTGGCTCCCCCGGCGGCGGCTAGTGCGGCCTCAAGTTGGGCCTTGCATTCTTGAAGCTCCTGGGACAGGTGGGTATTCTTCTCCGTAAGATCCTGCATACCAAATGATCCTTAAATCAGTTAGCTTAACTATTTTAAGTCTCGGGGGCTACTGGCATATATAACTATTAAAATTCCTCACCCGTATGTCTTTCACATACTGCTCCATGGCTCTGGTTAAACCATCTTGAGCAGCACGGAGGTGTGCGTCTCCCGCATTAAAGGCATTCAACGCCTCTGGGGAGAAACACGCGTCACGAAGAACTGTCCGACGGCGCCTGTGATTCATGGCGCTCTCCACCTCAGACCTGGTGGCGGACAGCCTGTTGGCATCCTCCGTTGGAGGAGTATCCGGCTCGTGCCTTGCGCTCGCCTCCCCCTCCAGACCAGGTGTTGGAGCCTGACTGGCGGAGGCTTGGTTGGCAACCTCTCCGGGCACAGTCCGGCGAGCGCTCTTTCTCCTGGAAGAATCATGAGCATTAATATACCTCCCAGGAGTCTTTCCCTTAAAGACAATGGTGCGCCATACCTTTGCGGCGATGTTTCGATTCGCGTCGCACTCCTCTTCCGCCTGCTGGGCCGCGCTGACCCTGGTTGGTCAGTCGCCGCGGGCTCGGCTTCCCGCCGCAGAGGCACCTCCTGCGAAGCACTGATGGTATACGGTGGTCAGAAATAAGCATTAAAAAAGTAATGGTGTCAGGACTTCGGTCGTACTCACCTGGGAAGCCGGAGATAAACCGGGGTAGTCAGCCGTAATGGCGACTAGAGCATTGTCTATGCTGAGCTGGTGGAACACACCGTCAATCAGTTCCACCTTTATGTCCGGATCCTCTCTGGAGGCTGGATCAAGGGATCTTCCCGGATCCTTGGGTTGTGGAGTCGGGCTTTGTATGCCCTCCACATCCCGGCGCAGTTCCTACGTCAAAATCATAAAGTAAGACACTTACCTTTGAAAGCACGGATCGGATATATAAACGTCCGCTTACCCAACTCCGAGGGTTATTCATGGAGAATCCATTCAATGGACTCGTGCGGAGGAAGTCCTCCTTCTCCCCCTTGTACAAGCTGGACAGGATCTTCACCAGATCGGCGGTCGATCCCGGCCCCTGGCGGCCATGACGGGTGGCGTCATTCTCCCTGTTGAAATCCCACATGGGGTGGCCCCTATATTGGAGAGGCTGCACCCCTCGCATAATGCATGTGGCCATGACTCCAATCATGGTCAATCCGGAATGGGCCAGTAACCTTATCCGACCCTCAGATATTGGACGCTCCAATCATCTTCCCGTTGAGGGCTCCGCGGGCGCCAACTCAGGCGTTTCTTCAGAGGAGCGTTACTAAACTCCGGGAGGCCGATCCGAACTGGATCCGGCAGCGAGGCGTCTTCCATATAGAACCATTCCGAAGGCCAGTCTTCAGACGCCTTCTTCAGGGTTCCGGATAGATATCCGGTCCCAGCGATGCGCCATATTTCAGCTCCGCCCACTTGATATATCAACCCCTCGTGAGAACGGGGTACGAGGCAAAACAATCTCTTCCACAGCGCAAAATGGGGCTTGATGCCCAAGAACAGCTCGCAAAGAGCTACAAAGCCCGCGATGTGCAAGATGGAGGCAGGTGTGAGGTGGTGAAGTTGGAGTCCATAGAACTCCAGGAGCCCCTGGAGACACGGATGTATGGGAAATCCGAGTCCCCTTATTAGGTAGGGGACGAAGCATACCCGCTCTCCTGTGGAGGGATTGGGGACACTCTCCGCCTGCTTCCCACCCTTGTAGGTGGCCAGTCCGGCTCGAACCGGAACCATAAAGGCTGGGGGAAGGTATCCCTCTGCTTGGAGCGTCACTAACTCGCTGTGCGGGACTGAACATCTCCTCCAATCTCCTGGCTGATGACTGGGAGCGCGAGAGGAGGAGCCACGTCGACTATCCATGTTGGAATGGATTTTTGTCAGATGCGCTTCGATGAGTACTTGCGGAAGGAGGATGGTGTGATTCGGATCTGGATCCTCGCCTCTCTTATAGGCAGCTTATTCGCGCAGCCAGGGGGTAAAACGTAAAAATACCCTGGCTTTTCGCATTCATATGACACGTGGAAGAGGGCCATTATTGGACGTAGAAGCCAAGGAGCGCAACATTTATAAGGAAGTCGGACACTATTCGGCAAACACATGGAATATGGAGGAGAACCCGCCTTGCAAACGCCGAAGACAATATACGCGCCGGACTCGTCGTCATTGAAGCCTGGTTCGGGGGCTACTGAGGGAGTCCTGGACTAGGGGGTGTCTGAATAGCTGGACTATCATCATCGGCCGGACTCCAAGACTATGAAGATACAAGATTGAAGACTTTGTCCCGTGTCCGGATGGGACTTTCCTTAGCGTGGAAGGCAAGCTTGGCGATACGGATATGTAGATCTCCTACCATTGTAACCGACTCTGTGTAACCCTAGCCCTCTCCGGTGTCTATATAAACCAGATGGTTTTAGTCCATAGGACGAACAACAATCATACCATAGGCTAGCTTCTAGGGTTTAGCCTCCTTGATCTCGTGGTAGATCTACTCTTGTAATACCCACATCATCAATATCAATCAAGCAGGACGTAGGGTTTTACCTCCATCAAGAGGGCCCGAACCTGGGTAAAACATCGTGTCCCTTGTCTCCTATTACCATCCGCCTAGATGCACAGTTCGGGACCCCCTACCCGAGATCCGTCGGTTTTGACACCGACACCGAGTTTGTAAAAGTTTTTCTTTATCACTTTCAGTTTATCAACTGAATTTCTTGAGGACAAGCAAAGGTTTAAGCTTAGGAGAGTTGATACGTCTCCAACATATCTACTTTTCCAAACACTTTTTCCCTTGTTTTGGACTCTAACTTGTATGATTTGAATGAAACTAACCCGGACTGACACTGTTTTCAGCAGAACTGCCATGATGTTATTTTATGTGTAGAAAACAAAAGTTCTCGGAATGTCCTGAAAATCCTCGGAGGCAAGTTTCGGAAAATATAAAAAATACTAGAGAAAGAATCAAGACCAGGGGGCCCACACCCTGTCCACGAGGGTGGGGGGCGCACCCACCCCCCTGGGCGCACCCCCTGTCTCGTGGGCCCCCTGAGGCTCCGTCGACCTCAACTCCAACTCCATATATTCCGTCTCACGGAGAAAAAAATCAGAGAGGAAGTTTCATCGCGTTTTACGATACGGAGCCGCCGCCAAGCCCTAATCTCTCTAGGGAGGGCTGATCTGGGGTCCGTTCGGGGCTCCGGAGAGGGGGATTCGTCGCCATCGTCATCATCAACCATCCTCCATCACCAATTTCATGATGCTCACCACAGTGCGTGAGTAATTCCATCGTAGGCTTGCTAGACGGTGATGGGTTGTATGAGATTTACCATGTAATCAAGTTAGTTTTGTTAGGGTTTGATCCCTAGTATCCACTATGTTCTGAGATTGATGTTGCTATGACTTTGATATGCTTAATGCTTGTCACTAGGGCCCGAGTGCCATGATTTTAGATCTGAACCTATTATGTTTTCATGAATATATGTGTGTTCTTGATCCTATCTTGCAAGTCTATAGTCACCTATTATGTGTTATGATCCGACAACCCCGAAGTGACAATAATCGGGATACTTCTCGGTGATGACCGTAGTTTGAGGAGTTCATGTATTCACTATGTGTTAATGCTTTGGTCCGGTTCTATATTAAAAGGAGGCCTTAATATCCCTTAGTTTCCGCTAGGACCCCGCTGCCACGGGAAGGTAGGACAAAAGATGTCATGCAAGTTCTTTTCCATAAGCACGTATGACTATATTCAGAATACATGCCTACATTACATTGATGAATTGGAGCTAGTTCTGTGTCACCCTATGTTATAGCTATTACATGAGGAATCGCATCCGACATAATTATCCATCACTGATCCAATGCCTACGAGCTTTTCACATATTGTGCTTCGCTTATTTACTTTTCTGTTGCTCTTGTTACAATTACTACAAAACCCAGAAATATTACTTTTGCCACTGTTACCTTTATTATCATACTACTTTGCTACTAAATACTTTGCTGCAGATACTAAGTTATCCAGGTTTGGTTGAATTGACAACTCAACTGCTAATACTCAATAATATTCTTTGGCTCCCCTTGTGTAGAATCAATAAATTTGGGTTGAATACTCTACCCTCGAAAGCTGTTGCGATCCCCTACACTTGTGGGTTATCAGCCAATAGGTTGAAGCCAACACAAGTCGTTGTCAATTTAGTCAACAAATGATTCTGACATCGTTAGCCGTTGGATTTACATCCAATGACCGGCATCCATCTTCAATCTCTCGTCTTCTTCCTCCAGCGCCACCGGGACTACCTCCCACCTCCTGCTACTAGCAGCTCTGCTTAGCATGCTTCGCTGTGAAGCGCTACTCCACCGTTGGCCAGGCCATCCCTCCACCCCTCCACACCTCCTATTCTTCTCCACCGACTGCCAAACCACACCACACTAGAATCAGTTAACCCTCGTACACCTCTCCGTCTGTGACTCTACTCCCGCGTCTTCCCATCTCCGAATCATTGCTATCCGGGGCTGATGACCCACAAGTATAGGGGATCTATCGTAGTCCTTTTGATAAGTAAGAGTGTCGAACCCAACGAGGAGCAGAAGGAAATGATAAGCGGTTTTCAGCAAGGTATTCTCTGCAAGTACTGAAATAAGTGGTAACATATAGTTTTGTGATAAGATAAACTGTAGTGAGCAACAAGTAACAAAAGTAAATAAAGTGCAGCAAGGTGGCCCAATCCTTTTTGTAGCAAAGTACAAGCCTGGACAAACTATTATAATAGGAAAAGCGCTCCCGAGGACACACGGGAATATCGTCAAGCTAGTTTTCATCACGCTCATATGATTCGCGTTTGGTACTTTGATAATTTGATATGTGGGTGGACCGGTGCTTGGGTGCTGTTCTTACTTGAACAAGCATCCCACTTATGATTAACCTCTATTGCAAGCGTCCGCAACTACAACAAAAGTATTAAGGTAAACCTAACCATAGCATGAAACATATGGATCCAAATCAGCCCCTTACGAAGCAACGCATAAACTAGGGTTTAAGCTTCTGTCACTCTAGCAACCCATCATCCACTTATTACTTCCCAATGCCTTCCTCTAGTCCCAAATAATGGTAAAGTGTTATGTAGTCGATGTTCACATAACACCACTAGAGGTTAGACAACATACATCTTATCAAAATATCAAACGAATACCAAATTCACATGACTACTAATAGCAAGATTCTCCCTTGTCCTCAGGAACGAACGTAATTACTCACAAAGCATATTCATGTTCATAATCAGAGGGGTAATAATATGCATAAAGGATCTGAACATATGATCTTCCACCAAATAAACCAACTAGCATCAACTATAGGAGTAATCAACACTAGTAGCAACCTACTAGCACCAATCCCGGACTTGGAGACAAGAATTGGATACAAGAGATGAACTAGGGTTTGGAGATGAGATGGTGCTGGTGAAGATGTTGATGGAGATTGCCCTCTCCTAATGAGAGGAGCGTTGGTGATGATGATGGTGATGATTTCCCCCTCCCGGAGGGAAGTGTCCCCAGCAGAACAACTCTGCCGGAGCCCTAGATTGGTTGCGCCAAGGTTCCGCCTCGTGGCGGCGGAGTCTCGTCCCAAAAGGTTGTTTTCTATTTTTTTTTTCATCGAAAGACTTCATATAGGAGAAGACGGGCGTCGGAGAGCCACCAGGGGGGCCACGAGGTAGGGGGGCGCGCCCAGGGGGGCGCCCCCCACCCTCGTGAGCAGGGTATGGGCCCCCTGGCCTTCATCTTTGGCGACAATTTTTTTTTATTTATTTTAAGATGTTCTGTGTAGTTTCAGGACTTTTGGAGTTGCGCAGAATAGGCCTCCAATATTTGCTCCTTTTCCAGCCCAGAATTCCAGCTGCCGGCATTCTCCCTCTTCATGTAAACCTTGTAAAATAAGAGAGAATAGCCATAAGTATTGTGACATAGCGTGAAATAACAGCCCATAATGCAATAAATATTGATATAAAAGCATGATGCAAAATGGACGTATCAACTCCCCCAAGCTTAGACCTCGCTTGTCCTCAAGCGAAAAGCCGATAACAATAAATATGTCCTCATGTTTAGAGGTAGAGGCGTCGATAAAAATAAAATACGGACATGAAGGCATCATGATTATTTTCATAACAGCAACATATAAAGATTTTGTCATATGATTACTTCTGTTCAAGTGATGATCTTTTCACAAAGCCAAAAACATGAATCAGAAACCTTATTGAGCACCAACAAATTATAACCTCAGTCATTGAAGCAATTGCAATTTATCATAACATCGGAAAGAGTCTATGTCAGAGCTTAAAAGCAAGTCCACATACTCAACTATCACTTAGTCCTTCATAATTGCTAACACTCACGCAATACTTGTGGTTACAGAGTTTTAATTGAACACAGAGAAAGATAGGGGCTTATAGTTTAGCCCCACAACTTTTTACCTCAAGGGTAATGTCAACAATAATAATTCATGCTCCCCCACATCCAATTAGATATATATATATATCATGTTCTTTCCAACATGCTGAGCTTGCCAAAGGATAAAATGAAAAAGGAAAGGTGAAGATCACTGTGACTCTTGCATAAGGTAGAGGATAATAATAAAAGATAGGCCCTTCGCAGAGGGAAGAAGAGGTTGTCATGCGCGTTTAGGGTTGATGCACAAAATCTTAATGCAAAAGAACGTCACTTTATATTGCCCCTTGTATGTGAACCTTTATTATGCAGTCTGTCACTTTTATTGCGTCCACAACAAGTTCGTACAAAGGTTATTTCTCTGCACTAATAAGGCATACATATTTAGAGAGCAATTTTTATTGCTTGCACCGATGATAGCTTACTTGAAGGATCTTACTCAATCCATAGGTAGATATGGTGGACTCTCATGGAAAACTGGTTTAAGGGTATTTGGAAGCACAAGTAGTATTTCTACTTGGTGCTGAGAATTTGGCTAGCATGAGGGGGAAAGGCAAGCTCAACACGTTAGAGGATCCATGACAACATACTTTATCTTAGATGTAAGAAAACATAACTCATTATGTTGTCTTCCTTGTCCAACATCAACTCTTTAGCATGTCATATTTTAATGAGTGCTCCCAATCATAAAAGATGTAAATGATAATATATCTATATGTGAAACCTCTCTTTCCTTATTACTTCCTATTAATTGCAACGATGACCAAAGCAATATTTGCCAACTCCCAACAACTTTTAATCATCATACTCTTTCTATGTGAAGTCATTACTTTCACTAAGATCAATATGAACTCTTTGATTCTTTTTATTCTTTTTCTTCTAATCACCCAAGATCATGGCAAAATACTCAAGCCCTTGACTCAACACTAATCTTTATTAGCTCACGGACTCGATTACAAAGAAGGATCATAAAGCAAAACTCAAAAGTAGATCATGCCATGACTTTATTCTACTAAATCAAGATACTACTAATAGGATCGCACTAAGAAAAACGGTACAGATAGGAGTTGTGATGGTGATACGATACCAGTGTTGGGGAACATAGTAATTTCAAAAAAATTCCTACGTACACGCAAGATCATGGTGATGGCATAGCAACGAGAGGGGAGAGTGTCCGTCCACGTACCCTCGTAGACCGTAAGCGGAAGCGTTATGACAACGCGGTTGATGTAGTCGTACGTCTTCACGATCCGACCGATCCAAGCACCGAACGTATGGCACCTCCGAGTTCAGCACACGTTTAGCTCGATGACGATCCCCGGGCTCCGATCCAGCAAAGCTTCGGGGATGAGTTCCATCAGCACGACGGCGTGGTGACGATGATGATGCTCTACCGGCACGGGGCTTCGCCTAAACTCCGCGACGATATGACCGAGGTGGAATATGGTGGAGGGGGGCACCGCACACGGCTAAGGAACGATCCGTAGATCAACTTGTGTTTTATGGGGTGCCCCCCTGCCCCCGTATATAAAGGAGGGAGGGGGAGGTGCGGCCGGCCCCCTTGGGGTGCGCCTGGAGGAGTCCTACTCCCACCGGGAGTAGGACTCCCCCCTCTTGCCTTGGTGGAGAAGGAAAGGGGGGAGGGGAAAGAGGAAAGGGGGGCGCCCCCCCCCCCCTTCCTTGTCCTATTCGGACTAGGGGGGAGGGGGCGCGCGGCCTGCCCTGGCCGGCCCTCCTCTTCTCCTTCATGTCCCACTAAGGCCCATTAACCCCCGGGAGGGTTCCGGTAACCCCCCGGTGTTCCGGTAAAATCCCGATTTCACCCGGAACCTTTCTGATGTCCAAACATAGGCTTCCAATATATCAATCTTTATGTCTCGACCATTTTGAGACTCCTCGTCATGTCTGTGATCACATCCGGGACTCCGAACAAACTTCGGTACATCAAAACTTATGAACTCATAATAAAACTGCCATCGTAACGTTAAGCGTGCGGACCCTACGGGTTCAAGAACTATGTAGACATGACCTAGAACCATTCTCGGTCAATAACCAATAGCGGGACCTGGATGCCCATATTGGTTCCTACATATTCTACGAAGATCTTTTCGGTCAAACCGCATAACAACATACGTTGTTCCCTTTGTCATCGGTATGTTACTTGCCCGAGATTTGATCGTCGGTATCCAATACCTAGTTCAATCTCGTTACCGGCAAGTCTCTTTACTCGTTCCGTAATGCATCATCCCGTAACCAACTCATTTGGTCACATTGCTTGCAAGGCTTATAATGATGTGCATTACCGAGAGGGCCCAGAGATACCTCTCCGACAATCGGAGTGACAAAACCTAATCTCGAAATACGCCAACTCAACATGTACCTTCGGAGACACCTGTAGTACTCCTTTATAATCACCCAGTTACGTTGTGACGTTTGGTAGTACCCAAAGTGTTCCTCCGGTAAACGGGAGTTGCATATTTCTCATAGTTACAGGAACATGTATAAGTCATGAAGAAAGCAATAGCAGTATACTAAACGATCAAGTGCTAGGCTAACAGAATGGGTCATGTCAATCACGTCATTCTTCTAATGATGTGATCCCATTAATCAAATGACAACACATGTCTATGGTTAGGAAACATAACCATCTTTGATTAATGAGCTAGTCAAGTAGAGGCATACTAGTGACTATATGTTTGTCTATGTATTCACACATGTATTATGTTTTCGGTTAATACAATTCTAGCATGAATAATAAACATTTATCATGATATGAGGAAATAAATAATAACTTTATTATTGCCTCTAGGGTATATTTCCTTCAGTCTCCCACTTGCACTAGAGTCAATAATCTAGATTACATAGTAATGATTCTAACACCCATGGAGTCTTGGTGTTGATCATGTTTTGCTCGTGAGAGAGGCTTAGTCAACGGGTCTGCAACATTCAGATCCGTATGTATTTTGCAAATCTCTATGTCTCCCACTTGGACTTGGTCCCGAAAGGAATTGAAGCGTCTCTTGATGTGCTTGGTCCTCTTGTGAAATCTGGATTCCTTTGCCAAAGCGATTGCACCAGTAGTGTCACAGAAGATCTTCATTGGTCCCGATGCACTAGGTATGACACCTAGATCGGTAATGAACTCCTTCATCCAGACTCCTTCATTTGCTGCTTCAGAAGCAGCTATGTACTCCGCTTCACATGTAGATCCCACCACGACGCTTTGTTTAGAACTGCACCAACTTACAGCTCCACCGTTTAATAAAAACACGTATCCGGTTTGCGATTTAGAATCGTCTGGATCAGTGTCAAAGCTTGCATCAACGTAACCATTTACGACTAGCTCTTTGTCACCTCCATATACGAGAAACATATCCTTAGTCCTTTTCAGGTATTTCAGGATGTTCTTGACCGCTGTCCAGTGATCCACTCCTGGATTACTTTGGTACCTTCCTGCCAAGCTTATTGCTAAGCATACGTCAGGTCTAGTACACAGCATTGCATACATAATAGAGCCTATGGCTGAAGCATATGGAACATCTTTCATTTTCTCTCTATCTTCTGCTCTGGTCGGGCATTGAGTTTGACTCAACTTCACACCTTGTAGCACAGGCAAGAAACCTTTCTTTGCCTGATCCATTTTGAAATTTTTCAAAATTTTGTCAAGGTATGTGCTTTGTGAAAGTCCTATTAAGCGTCTTGATCTATCTCTATAGATCTTGATGCCCAATATGTAAGCAGCTTCACCGAGGTCTTTCATTGAAAAACTTTTATTCAAGTATCCCTTTATGCTATCCAGAAATTCTATATCATTTCCAATTAATAATATGTCATCTACATATAAAATCAGAAATGCTACAGAGCTCCCACTCACTTTCTTGTAAATACAGGCTTCTCCAAAAGTCTGTATAAAACCATATGCTTTGATCACACTATCAAAATGTTTATTCCAACTCCGAGATGCTTGCACCAGTCCATAAATGGATCGCTGGAGCTTGCACACTTTGTTAGCACCTTTTGGATCAACAAAACCTTCTGGTTGCATCATATACAACTCTTCTTCCAGAAATCCATTCAAGAATGCAGTTTTGACATCCATTTTCCAAATTTCATAATCATGAAATGCAGCAATAGCTAACATGATTCGGACAGACTTAAGCATCGCTACGGGTGAGAAAGTCTCATTGTAGTCAACCCCTTGAACTTGTCGAAAACCTTTCGCAACAAGTCGAGCTTTATAGACAGTTATATTACCATCAGCGTCAGTCTTCTTCTTAAAGATCCATTTATTCTCAATGGCTTGCCGATCATCGGGCAAGTCAACCAAAGTCCATACTTTGTTTTCGTACATGGATCCCATCTCAGATTTCATGGCCTCTAGCCATTTTGCGGAATCTGGGCTCATCATCGCTTCCTCATAGTTCGTAGGTTCATCATGGTCAAGTAACATGACTTCCAGAATAGGATTACCGTACCACTCTGGTGCGGATCTTACTCTGGTAGACCTACGAGGTTCAATAGAAACTTGATCTGAAGTTTCATGATCAATATCATCAGCTTCCTCACAAGTTGGTGTAGTTGTCACAGGAACCGGTTCTTGTGATGAACTACTTTCCAACAAGAGAGTAGATATAGTTATCTCATCAAGTTCTACTTTCCTCCCACTCACTTCTTTCGAGAGAAACTCCTTCTCTAGAAAGGATCCGATTTTAGCAACGAAAATCTTGCCCTCAGATCTGTGATAGAAGGTGTACCCAATAGTCTCTTTTGGGTATCCTATGAAGACACATTTCTCCGATTTGGGTTCGAGCTTATCTGGTTGAAGAGCCCCAAACTTTAAGAAACGACAACTTTGGTTTCTTGCCAAACCACAGTTCATAAGGTGTTGTCTCAACGGATTTTGATGGTGCCCTATTTAACGTGAATGCGGCCGTCTCTAAAGCATAACCCCAAAACGATAGCGGTAAATCAGTAAGAGACATCATAGATCGCACCATATCTAGTAAAGTACAATTACGACATTCAGACACACCATTTCATTGTGGTGTTCCGGGTGGCGTGAGTTGCGAAACTATTCCGCATTGTTTTAAGTGTAGACCAAACTCGTAACTCAAATATTCTCCTCCACGATCAGATCGTAGAAACTTTATTTTCTTGTTACGATGATTTTCCACTTCACTCTGAAATTCTTTGAACTTTTCAAATGTTTCAGACTTGTGTTTCATTAAGTAGATATACCCATATCTGCTCAAATCATCTGTGAAGGTGAGAAAATAACGATACCCGCCGCGAGCCTCAACATTCATTGGACCACAAACATCAGTATGTATGATCTCCAACAAATCAGTTGCTCGCTCCATAGTTCCGGAGAACGGCATTTTAGTCATCTTGCCCATGAGGCACGGTTCGCAAGTACCAAGTGATTCATAATCAAGTGATTCCAAAAGCCCATCAGTATGGAGTTTCTTCATGCGCTTTACACCGATATGACCTAAACGGCAGTGCCACAAATAAGTTGCACTATCATTATCAACTCTGCATCTTTTGGTTTCAACACTATGAATATGTGTATCACTACTATCGAGATTCAATAAAAATAGACCACTCTTCAAGGGTGCATGACCATAAAAGATATTACTCATATAAATAGAACAACCATTATTCTCTGGTTTAAATGAATAACTGTCTCGCATCAAACAAGATCCAGATATAATGTTCATGCTCAACGCTGGCACCAAATAACAATTATTTAGGTCTAAAACTAATCCCGATGGTAGATGTAGAGGTAGCGTGCCGACCGCGATCACGTCGACTTTGGAACCATTTCCCACGCGCATCGTCACCACGTCCTTAGCCAATCTTCGCTTAATTCGTAGTCCCTGTTTCGAGTTGCAAATATTAGCAACAGAACCAGTATCAAATACCCAGGTGCTACTGCGAGCATTAGTAAGGTACACATCAATAACATGTATATCACATATACCTTTGTTCACTTTGCCATCCTTCTTATCCGCCAAATACTTGGGGCAGTTTCGCTTCCAGTGTCTAGTCTGCTTGTAGTAGAAGCACTCAGTTTCAGGCTTAGGTCCAGACTTGGGTTTCTTCTCTTGAGCAGCAACTTGCTTGCTGTTCTTTTTAAAGTTCCCCTTCTTCTTCCCTTTGCCCTTTTTCTTGAAACTGGTGGTCTTGTTAACCATCAACACTTGATGCTCCTTTTTGATTTCTACCTCCGCAGCTTTTAGCATTGCGAAGAGCTCGGGAATAGTTTTGTTCATCCCTTCCATATTATAGTTCATCACGAAGCTCTTGTAGCTTGGTGGCAGTGATTGGAGAATTCTGTCAATGACACTATCATCAGGAAGATTAACTCCCAGTTGAATCAAGTGATTATTATACCCATACATTTTGAGTATGTGTTCACTGACAGAACTATTCTCCTCCATCTTGCAGCTATAGAACTTATTGGAGACTTCATATCTCTCAATCCGGGCATTTGCTTGAAATATTAACTTCAACTCCTGAAACATCTCATATGCTCCATGACGTTCAAAACATCGTTGAAGACCCGGTTCTAAGCCGTAAAGCATGGCACACTGAACTATCGAGTAGTCATCAGCTTTGCTCTGCCAGACGTTCTTAACGTCGTCAGTTGCATCAGCAGCAGGCCTGGCACCCAGCGGTGCTTCCAGGACGTAACTTTTCTATGCAGCAATGAGGATAATCCTCAGGTTACGGACCCAGTCCGTGTAATTGCTACCATCAACTTTCAACTTTGCTTTCTCAAGGAACGCATTAAAATTTAACGGAACAACAGCACGAGCCATCTATCTACAAACAAACATAGACAAGCAAAATACTATCAGGTACTAAGTTCATGATAAATTTAAGTTCAATTAATCATATTACTTAAGAACTCCCACTTAGACAGACATCTCTCTAGTCATCTAAGTGATCACGTGATCCAAATCAACTAAACCATGTCCGATCATCATGTAAGATGGAGTAGTTTCAATGGTGAACATCACTATGTTGATCATATCTACTATATGATTCGCGTTCAACCTTTCGGTCTCCGTGTTCCGAGGCCATATCTGTATATGCTAGGCTCGTCAAGTATGACCTGAGTATTCCGCGTGTGCAACTGTTTTGCACCCGTTGTATTTGAACGTAGAGCCTATCACACCCGATCATCACGTGGTGTCTCAGCACGAAGAACTTTCGCAACGGTGCATACTCAGGGAGAACACTTCTTGATTATTAAGTGAGAGATCATCTTAAAATGCTACTGTCAATCAAAGCAAGATAAGATGCATAAAGGATAAACATCACATGCAATCAATATAAGTGATATGATATGGCCATCATCATCTTGTGCTTGTGATCTCCGTCTTCGAAGCACCATCGTGATCACCATCGTCACTGGCGCGACACCTTGATCTCCATCGTAGCATCGTTGTCGTTACGCCATCTATTTCTCCTACGACTATCGCTACCGCATAGTGATAAAGTAAAGCAATTACAGGGCGTTTGCATTTCATACAATAAAGCGACAACCATATGGCTCCTGCCAGTTGCCGATAACTTCGGTTACAAAACATGATCATCTCATACAATAAAATATAGCATCACGTCTTGACCATATCACATCACAACATGCCCTACAAAAACAAGTTAGACGTCCTCTACTTTGTTGTTGCAATTTTTTACGTGGCTGCTACGGGCTTAGCAAGAACCGTTCTTACCTACGCATCAAAACCACAACGATAGTTTGTCAAGTTGGTGCTGTTTTAACCTTCGCAAGGACCGGGCGTAGCCACACTCGGTTCAACTAAAGTGAGAGAGACAGACACCCGCCGGTCACCTTTAAGCAACGAGTGCTCGTAGCGGTGAAACCAGTCTCGCGTAAGTGTACGCGTAATGTCGGTCCGGGCCGCTTCATCTCACAATGCCGCTGAACCAAAGTATGGCATGCTGGTAAGCAGTATGACTTATATCGCCCACAACTCACTTGTGTTCTACTCGTGCATATAACATCAATGCAATAAACCTAGGCTCTGATGCCACTGTTGGGGAACGTAGTAATTTCAAAAAAATTCCTACATACACGCAAGATCATGGTGATGGCATAGCAACGAGAGGGGAGAGTGTCCGTCCACGTACCCTCGTAGACCGTAAGCGGAAGCGTTATGACAACGCGGTTGATGTAGTCGTACGTCTTCACGATCCGACCGATCCAAGCACCGAACGTATGGCACCTCCGAGTTCAGCACACGTTCAGCTCGATGACGATCCCCGGGCTCCGATCCAGCAAAGCTTCAGGGATGAGTTCCGTCAGCACGACGGCGTGGTGACGATGATGATGCTCTACCGGCACAGGGCTTCGCCTAAACTCCGCGACGATATGACCGAGGTGGAATATGGTGGAGGGGGGCACCGCACATGGCTAAGGAACAATCCGTAGATCAACTTGTGTTTTATGGGGTGCCCCCCTGCACCCGTATATAAAGGAGGGAGGGGGAGGTGCGGCCGGCCCCCTTGGGGTGCGCCTGGAGGAGTCCCACTCCCACCGGGAGTAGGACTCCCCCCTCTTGCCTGGTTGAGAAGGAAAGGGGGGAGGGGAAAGAGGAAAGGGGGGCGCCGCCCCCCCCCCTTCCTTGTCCTATTCGGACTAGGGGGGAGGGGGCGCGCGGCCTGCCCTCCTCTTCTCCCTCATGGCCCAGTGAGGCCCATTAACCCCCGGGAGGGTTCCGGTAACCCCCCGGTGTTCCGGTAAAATCCCGATTTCACCCGGAACCTTTCTGATGCCCAAACATAGGCTTCCAATATATCAATCTTTATGTCTCGACCATTTTGAGACTCCTCGTCATGTCCGTGATCACATCCGGGACTCCGAACAAACTTCGGTACATCAAAACTTATGAACTCATAATAAAACTGTCATCGTAACGTTAAGCGTGCGGACCCTACGGGTTCGAGAACTATGTAGACATGACCTAGAACCATTCTCGGTCAATAACCAATAGCGGGACCTGGATGCCCATATTGGTTCCTACATATTCTACGAAGATCTTTATCGGTCAAACCGCATAACAACATACGTTGTTCCCTTTGTCATCGGTATGTTACTTGCCCGAGATTTGATCGTCGGTATCCAATACCTAGTTCAATCTCGTTACCGGCAAGTCTCTTTACTCGTTCCGTAATGCATCATCCCGTAACCAACTCATTTGGTCACATTGCTTGCAAGGCTTATAATGATGTGCATTACCGAGAGGGCCCAGAGATACCTCTCCGACAATCAGAGTGACAAAACCTAATCTCGAAATACGCCAACTCAACATGTACCTTCGGAGACACCTGTAGTACTCCTTTATAATCACCCAGTTACGTTGTGACGTTTGGTAGTACCCAAAGTGTTCCTCCGGTAAACGGGAGTTGCATATTTCTCATAGTTACAGGAACATGTATAAGTCATGAAGAAAGCAATAGCAGTATACTAAACGATCAAGTGCTAGGCTAACGGAATGGGTCATGTCAATCACATCATTCTTCTAATGATGTGATCCCATTAATCAAATGACAACACATGTCTATGGTTAGGAAACATAACCATCTTTGATTAATGAGCTAGTCAAGTAGAGGCATACTAGTGACTATATGTTTGTCTATGTATTCACACATGTATCATGTTTCCGTTTAATACAATTCTAGCATGAATAATAAACATTTATCATGATATGAGGAAATAAATAATAACTTTATTATTGCCTCTAGGGCATATTTCCTTCAACCAGGGCAACTCCCCCAAGCTTGGCAGTTGCCAAGGGGAGTGCCCATACCCATGTGATTATGTCTCCTTCTTTGTTGTTGGTGTAATATTCTTGGCGATGATTCCCCTCAAGATACAGTTCTCCTCCTCGAGTTTATTGACTTGCTGCTTGAGGTCCATTATTTCCTTGCGAAGCTTTCCTGTAACGGCCAAAGCTCCTTGCACCCAGGGGTGTTGCATAGCTGCGGGAGAACAAGAGACACTCCTCCTCATATTTTCATGGGAAAGGAATCTAACATTAGAAGGGATAACCGAGTTTGGAATAGCTGAGCTCTGTAGTTCCCCCATCGTAAACCCAGCTCGGAGGCGAGAGGTGACTTCTTGATCTTCCATGGCATCTACCCTCATCAGGTCAGCCTCCATCTCTTCCTCCGTTGCTGGCCCAAAGTGGTCAGCATCGTTGTTTGCCCTTGGTTCCGGTGTCGGGTTAGATACCCGGCTCTCCCCGACTGACTCCTAAGAAGACATCTTGCTCTAATCTGCAGCAGCAACAGCTCGAAAACAAAAACAGAGGATATTTGCGTGATACGAGAGTCAAAACCTTCGGGAGTATATATAATGAATTTTCACCGACCAAAGTACGTATCGTCCAAGGAAACGGAGTCCGAAGGGCACACGAGGTACTCACGAGGTAGGGGGCGCGCCCAGGGGGGTAGGGCGCGCCCTCCACCCTCGTGGAGGCCTCGTGTCCTCCCCGGACTGCTACTTATTTTTCTATTTTTCTAAATATTCCAAAACGGGGAAATATTGCCTTAAAAATTGTTTTGGAGTCGGTTTACTTACCGTACCACATACCTATTCCTTTTCGGAGTCTGGAACATTCTGGAAAGTGTCCCTTATGTATTCCTCCAGGGTTACGGTTTCAGTAATATTGGTTTCAACATTTATAGGATTACCTAAGATATAGTGTTTGATCCTTTGACCATTTACCACCTTCGGATTTGTGCCTGCGAAGTTGTTGATTTTTATGGCACCGGAACGATAGACCTCCTCGATAACGTAGGGACCTTCCCATTTGGAGAGAAGTTTTCCTGCAAAAAAATCTTAAACGAGAGTTGTATAGCAATACATAATCACCTACATTAAACTCACACTTTTGTATCCTGTTGTCATGCCATCTTTTAAATTTTTCTTTAAACAACTTGGCATTTTCATAAGCTTGGGTTCTCCATTCATCAAGGGAGCTAATATCAAATAACCTCTTCTCACCGGCAAGTTTGAAATCATAGTTGAGCTCTTTAATAGCCCAGTATGCCTTATGTTCTAGTTCGAGAGGTAAGTGACAAGATTTTCCATAAACCATTTTATACGGAGACATACCCATAGGATTTTTATATGCAGTTCTGTGGGCCCACAATGCATCATCAAGTTTCTTGGACCAATTCTTTCTAGACCTATCAACAGTCTTTTGCAAAATTAATTTGAGATCTCTATTGCTCAATTCTACCTGACCACTAGACTGCAGGTGATATGGAGATGCAATTCTATGATTAACGTCATATTTAGCAAGCATCTTACGGAAAGCACCATGAATAAAGTGTGAACCACCATTAGTCATTAAATATCTAGGGACTCCAAACCTCAGAAAAATAACTTCCTTAAGCATTTTAATAGAAGTGTTATGATCAGCACTACTAGTTGGAATAGCTTCCACCCACTTAGTAACGTAATCAACAGCAACTAAAATATGAGTATATCCATTAGAGGCAGGAAAAGGTCCCATATAATCAAAGCCCCAAACGTCAATTGGTTCAATAACAAGCGAATAATTCATAGGCATTTCTTGACGTCTACTAATACTACCAATTCTTTGACATTCATCGCAAGACAAAACAAACTTACGGGCATCCTTGAAGAGAGTAGGCCAATAAAAACCGGATTGCAATACCTTATGTGCAGTTCTATCTCCAGCGTGGTGTCCTCCATAAGCTTCGGAGTGACACTTGCGTAGGATCTGTTCCTGTTCATGCTCTGGTACACAACGTCTAATAACACCATATACTCCTTCTTTATAAAGATGTGGGCCATCCCAAAAGTAATGTCGCAAGTCATAGAAAAACTTTTTCTTTTGTTGGTATGTGAAGCTAGGTGGTATAAATTTAGCAACAATATAACTAGCATAATCAGCATACCATGGAGTGCTACAAGAAGTGCTTATGAAATTTAATTGTTCATCAGGAAATCTATCATCAATAGGTAGTGGGTCATCAAGAACATTCTCTAACCTAGACAAGTTGTCTGCAACGGGGTTCTCAGCTCCTTTTCTATCAACAATATGTAAATCAAATTCTTGCAGCAAGAGAACCCATCTAATGAGTCTAGGTTTTGCATCCTTCTTTTCCATAAGATATTTAATAGCATCATGATCAGTGTGAATAGTTACTTTAGAATCAACGATATAAGGTCTAAACTTATCACAAGCAAACACAACTGCTAAAAGTTCCTTTTCGGTAGTAGCATAATTTCTTTGGGCACTGTCTAGAGTCTTACTAGCATAATGGATAACATTTAATTTCTTATCAACTCTTTGCCCTAGAACAGCACCTACAGCATAATCACTAGTATCACACATAATTTCAAAGGGTAAATTCCAATCAGGTGGCTAAACAATAGGTGCAGAGACTAATGCTTTCTTAAGTATTTCAAATGCTTCTACACAATCATCATCAAAGACAAATGGTACATATTTTTGTAATAAATTAGTCAGAGGCCGAGAAATTTTTGAGAAGTCCTTAATGAACCTCCTATAGAATCCGGCATCAGCAAGGAAACTTCTTATACCTTTGATGTCCTTGGGACATGGCATCTTTTCAATAGCATCAACTTTGGCTTTATCAACTTCAATACCTCTTTCAGAAACTTTGTGCCCCAAGACAATACCTTCATTAACCATAAAGTGACACTTTTCACAATTCAAGACAAGATTAGTTTCTTCACATCTCTGCAAAACTCGAGCAAGACTGCTCAAGCAATCATCAAAAGAGGAACCATAGACGGAAAAGTCGTCCATGAAAACCTCACAAATTTTCTCGCAAAAGTCAGAGATTATAGCCATCATGCATCTTTGAAAGGTAGCAGGTGCATTACATAAACCGAAAGTCATACGTCTATAAGCAAAAGTACCAAAAGGGCATGTAAAAGTAGTCTTTGATTGATCTTTAGTCGACACGGTATTTGAGAAAAACCGGAATAACCATCTAGAAAGCAATAGTGTGTATGTGTGCATAATCTTTCTAGCATTTGATCAATAGAAGGTAAGGGGTAATGATCTTTCTTAGTAGCCTTATTTAATTTGTGGAAATCAATTATCATCCTATAACCTGTGATGATTCTTTGCGGAATCAATTCATCTTTATCATTAGGGACAACAGTAATACCTCCCTTCTTAGGGACACAATGGACAGGACTTACCCACTGACTATCAGCAACGGGATAAATTATACCTGCCTCCAGAAGCTTGAGTATTTCTTTTCTTACCACTTCTTTCATTTAAGGATTCAAACGTCATTGAGGATCACGAACTGGTTTGGCATCCGCTTCCAAATTTATTTTGTGTTGACATAGAGTGGGACTGATGCCCTTAAGATCATCCAGAGTATATCCAATAGCACCACGGTGCTTCTTCAGAGTTTTCAATAATCTTTCTTCTTCATGCTCTAAAAGGTTAGCACTAATAATAACAGGATATATTTTCTTTTCATCAAGATAAGCATATTTAAGATTATCAGGCAACGGTTTAAGCTCAAACACGGGATCACCCTTGGGTGGAGGAGGATCCCCTAGGATTTCAACAGGCAAATTGTGTTGCAGAATAGATTCCTATTTAAATAATACTTCATCCATTTCCCTTCTTTCATTCATGATCATATCATTTTCATGGTCTAGCAAATATTGTTCTAAAGGATCACTAGGAGGTATAGAAATAGAAGCAAGATCAATAATCTCATCTTTACTAGGCAATTCTTCCTCACGATGTTGTTTACTAAATTTAGAGAAATTAAACTCATGAACCATATCATCCAAGCCAACAGTAACAACATTCTTTTTGCAGTCTATCATAGCATTAACAGTATTCAAGAAGGGTCTACCAAATATAATGGGACAAAAGCTATCTTGTCGAGAACCAAGTGTTGGGGAACGTAGCAGAAATTCAAAAATTTTCCTACGTAACACCAAGATCTATCTATGGAGAGACCAGCAACGAGTAGAAAGAGAGGAGAGTTTGCATCTACATACCCTTGTAGATCGCTAAGCGGAAGCGTTCAAGTGAACGGGGTTGATGGAGTCGTACTCGTCGTGATTCAGATCACCGATGATCAAGTGCCGAACGGACGGCACCTCCGCGTTCAACACACGTACAGCCCGGTGATGTCTCCCACGCCTTGATCCAGCAAGGAGAGAGGGAGAGGTTGAGGAAGACTCCATCCAGCAGCAGCACAACGGCGTGGTGGTGATGGAGGAGCGTGGCAATCCTACAGGGCTTCGCCAAGCACCTACGGGAGAGGAGGAGGTGTCACGGGAGGGAGGGAGGCGCCAAGGGCTCAGGTGTGGATGCCCTCCCTCCCCTCCACTATATATAGGGGCAAGGGAGAGGGGGGAGGCGCAGCCTTGCCCCTTACTCCAAGAAAGGGGTGCGGCTAAGAGGGGGGGAGGAGTCCATCCTCCTCAAGGCACCTCGGAGGTGCCTTCCCCCTTGAGGACTCTCCCCTTTTTCCTATTTCTTGGCGCATGGGCCTCTAGGGGCTGGTGCCCTTGGCCCATGTAGGCCAAGGCGCACCCCCTACAGCCCATGTGGCCCCCCGGGGCAGGTGGCCCCACCCGGTGGGCCCCGGGGACCCTTCCGGTGGTCCCGGTACAATACCGATGACCCCGAAACTTGTCCCGATGGCCGAAACAGGACTTCCCATATATAAATCTTTACCTCCGGACCATTCCGGAACTCCTCGTGACGTCCGGGATCTCATCCGGGACTCCGAACAACATTCGGTAACCACATACAAGCTTCCTTTATAACCCTAGCGTCATTGAACCTTAAGTGTGTAGACCCTACGCGTTCGGGAGACATGCAGACATGACCGAGACGCTCTCCGGTCAATAACCAACAGCGGGATCTGGATACCCATGTTGGCTCCCACATGTTCCACGATGATCTCATCGGATGAACCACGATGTCAAGGACTCAATCGATCCCGTATACAATTCCCTTTGTCTATCGGTATGTTACTTGCCCGAGATTCGATCGTCGGTATACCGATACCTTGTTCAATCTCGTTACCGGCAAGTCACTTTACTCGTTCCGTAACACATCATCCCGTGATCAACTCCTTGGTCACATTGCGCATATGATGATGTCCTACCGAGTGGGCCCAGAGATACCTCTCCGTTTACACGGAGTGACAAATCCCAGTCTCGATCCGCATAAAACAATAGATACTTTCGGAGATACCTGTAGTGCACCTTTATAGTCACCCAGTTACGTTGTGACGTTTGATACACCCAAAGCACTCCTACGGTATCCAGGAGTTACACGATCTCATGGTCAAAGGAAGAGATACTTGACATTGGCAAAGCTCTAGCATACGAACTACACGATCTTTGTGCTAGGCTTAGGATTGGGTCTTGTCCATCACATCATTCTCCTAATGATGTGATCCCGTTATCAACGACATCCAATGTCCATAGCCAGGAAACCATGACTATCTGTTGATCACAACGAGCTAGTCAACTAGAGGCTCACTAGGGACATATTGTGGTCTATGTATTCACACGTGTATTGCGATTTCCGGATAATACAGTTATAGCATGAATAAAAGACAATTATCATGAACAAGGAAATATAATAATAATACTTTTATTATTGCCTCTAGGGCATATTTCCAACAGTCTCCCACTTGCACTAGAGTCAATAATCTAGTTCACATCGCCATGTGATTAACACTCACAGGTCACATCGCCATGTGACTAATACCCAAGAGTTTACTAGAGTCAGTAGTCTAGTTCACATCACTATGTGATTAACACTCAATGAGTTTTATGTTTGATCATGTTGCTTGTGAGAGAGGTTTTAGTCAACGGGTCTGAACCTTTCAGATCCGTGTGTGCTTTACAAATCTCTATGTCATCTCCTAGATGCAGCTACCACGCTCTATTTGGAGCTATTCCAAACAACTATTCTACTTGGAGCTATTCTAAATTATTGCTCCATTATATGTATCCGGTCTCTCTACTCAGAGCTATCCGAATAGGTGTCAAGCTTGCATCGTCGTAACCTTTACGACGAACTCTTTTACCACCTCCATAATCGAGAAAATTTCTTAGTCCACTAGTTACTAAGGATAACTTTGACCGCTGTCCTGTGAGCCATTCTTGGATCACTCTTGTACCCCTTGACTGACTCATGGCAAGGCACACTTCAGGTGCGGTACACAGCATAGCATACTGAAGAGCCTACGTCTTAAGCATAGGGGACGACCTTCATACTTTCTCTCTATTCTGCCGTGGTCGAGCTTTAAGTCTTAACTTTGTACCTTACAACTCAGGCAAGAACTCCTTCTTTGACCGGTCCATCTTGAACTCCTTCAAGATCATGTCAAGGTATGTGCTCATTTGAAAGTATTATTAAGCATTTTGATCTATCCTTATAGATCTTGATGCTCAATGTTCAAGTAGCTTAATCCAGGCTTTCCATTGAAAAACACTTTCAAAATAACCCTATATGCTTTCCAGAAATTCTACGTCATTTATGATCAACAATATGTCAACAACATATACTCATCAGAAATTATATAGTGCTCCCACTCACTTCTTTGGAAATACAAGTTTCTCATAAACTTTGTACAAACCCAAAATCTTTGATCATCATCAAAGCATACATTCCAACTCCGAGATGCTCACTCCAGTCCTTAGAAGGATCGCTGGAGCTAGCATACCTTTTAGCATCCTTAGGATCGACAAAACCTTTCTGATTGTGTTACATACAACCTTTCCTTACGAAACTGGTAAGGAAACTCGTTTTGACATCCATCTGCCAGATTTCATAAATGCAGCTAATGCTAACATGATTCCGACGGACTTAAGCATCGCTACGAATGAGAAAATCTCATCGTAGTCAACTCCTTGAACTTGTGAAAAACTCTTCACCACAAGTCGAGCTTCACAGATGGTGACATCACCATCCACGTCCGTCTTCTTCTTAAAGATCCATTTATCTCAATGGCTTGCCGATCATCGGGCAAGTCCACCAAAGTCCATGGATCCATTCTGATATATGGATACTCTCTCGGATTTCATGGCTTCTAACCATTTGTCGGAATTCGGGCCCACCATCGCTTCTCCATAGCTCGTAGGTTCATTGTTGTCGAGCAACATGACTTCCAAGACAGGATCACCGTACCACTCCGAAGTAGTACGTGTCCTTGTCGTCCTACGAGGTTTGGGAGTGACTTGATCCGAAGTTTCATGATCAATATCATAAGCTTCCACTTCAATTGGTGTAGGTGCCACAGGAACAACTCCCTGTGCCCTGTCACACACTAGTTGAAGAGACGGTTCAATAACCTCATCAAGTCTCCACCATCCTCCCACTCAATTCTTTCGAGAGAAACTTTTCCTCGAGAAAGGACCTGATTCTAGAAACAATCCCTTATTGCTTTCGGATCTGAGACAAGAGGTATACCCAACTGTTTTGGGTGTCCTATGAAGATGCATTTTATCCGCTTTGGGTTCGAGCTTATCAAGCTGAAACTTTTTCACATAAGCGTCGCAGCCCCAAACCTTTAAGAAACGACAACTTAGGTTTCTATAAACCATAATTCAAACTGTGTCATCTCAATGGATTTACGTGGTGCCCTATTTAAAGTGAATGTGGTTGTCTCTAATGCCTAACCCATGGACAATAGTGGTAATTCGATAAGAGACATCATGCTACGCACCATATCCAATAGGGTGCAACTATGATGTTCGGACACACCATCACACTATGGTGTTCCAGGCGGTATTAATTGCGAAACAATTTCCACAATGTCTTAATTGTGTGCCAAAACTCGTAACTCAGATATTCATCTCTATGATCATATCATAGACATTCTATCCTCTTGTCACAATGATCTTCTACTTCACTCTGAAATTATTTGAACCATTCAATAATTCAGACATGTGTTTCATCAAGTAAATATTCTCAACATCTACTCGAATCATCTGTGAAGTAAGAACACAACGATATTCACTGCATGCCTCAGCACTCATTGGACTGGACACATCAAGATGTGTTACTTCCAACAAGTTGCTATCTTGTTCCATCTTACTGAAACCGAGGATTTTCAGTCATCTTGCCCATGTGGTATGATTTGCATATCTCAAGTGATTCAAAATCAAGTGAGTTCAAACGGTCCATTTGCATGGAGTTTCTTCATGCATATATACCAATAGACATGGTTCGCATGTCTCAAACTTTTCAAAAATGAGTGAGTCCAAAGATCCATCAACATGGAGCTTCTTCATGCGTTTTATACCATTATGACTTACATGGCAGTGCCACAAGTAAGTGGTACTATCATTACTATCTTATATCTTTTGGCATGAAAATGTGTATCACTACGATCGGGATTCAATAAACCATTCAGGTTTAATACTAATCTTGATGGTAGAGGGAGCGTGCGATGTTTGATCACATCAAACTTGGAAACACTTCCAACATATATCGTCAGCTCACCTTTAGCTAGTCTTCGTTTATTCCGTAGCTTTTATTTCGAGTTACTAACACTTAGCAACCGAACCGGTATCTAATACCCTGGTGCTACTAGGAGTACTAGTAAAGTACACATTAACATAATGTATATCCAATATACTTCTATCGACCTTTGCCAGCCTTCTCATCTACCAAGTATCTAGGGTAATCTTGCTCCAGTGGTTGTTCCCCTTATTACAGAAGCACTTAGTCTCGGGTTTGGGTTCAACCTCGGGTTTCTTCATTAGAGTAGCAGCTGATTTGCCGTTTCATGAAGTATCCCTTCTTGCCCTTGCCCTTCTTGAAACTAGTGGTTTTACTAACCATCAACGATTGATGCTCCCTTTTGATTTCTACTTTCGCGGAGTCAAACATCGCGAATATCTCAAGGATCATCATATATGTCCTTGATATATTATAGTTCATCACGAAGCTCTAGCAACTTGGTGGCAATGACTTTGGGGAAACATCACTATCTCATCTGGAAGATCAACTCCCACTTGATTCAAGTGATTGTTGCACTCAGACAATCTGAGCACAAGCTCAACAATTGAGCTTCTCTCCTTAGTTTGCAGGCTAAGAAAATCGTCGGAGGTCTTATACCTCTTGACGTGGGCACGAGCCTGAAATCCCAATTTCAGCCCTCGAAACATCTCATATGTTCCGTGACGTTTCGAAAACGTCTTTGGTGCCTCTTATTTAACTGAACTATCACGTAGTTATCAAAACGTGTATGTTCGATGTTCGAAACATCCACAAACGACGTTTGGGGTTCAGCACACTGAGCAGTGTATTAAGGACATAAGCGTTCTAGTGTCCGCATAATCGCTACTGTCAACTTTCAACTATATTTTCTCTAGGAACATAACTAAAACAGTAGAACTATAGCGTGAGCTACGACATAATTTGCAAAAGGTCTTTTGACTATGTTCAGGATAATTAAGTTCATCTTATGAACTCCCACTCAGATAGACATCCCTCTGGTCATCTAAGTGATTACATGATCCGAGTCAACTAGGCCGTGTCCGGTCATCACGTGAGACGGACTAGTTATCATCGGTGAACATCTTCATGTTGATCGTATCTACTATACGACTCATGCTCGACCTTTCGGTCTCCGTGTTCCGAGGCCATGTCTGCACATGCTAGGCTCGTCAAGTTAACCCTAAGTGTTTTCGCTGTGTAAAACTGTCTTACACCCATTGTATGTGAACGTAAGAATCCATCACACCCGATCATCACGTGGTGCTTAGAAGCGACGAACTGTAGCAACGGTGCACAGTTAGGGGGGAACACTTCTTGAAATTTTGTAAGGGATCATCTTATTTACTACCGTCGTCCTAAGTAAACAAGATGCATAAACATGATAAACATCACATGCAATCAAATAGAGTAGTGACATGATATGGCCAATATCATATAGCTCCTTTGATCTTCATCTTCGGGGCTCCATGATCATCTTGTCACCGGCATGACACCATGATCTCCATCATCATGATCTCCATCATCGTGTCTTCATGAAGTTGTCACGCCAACGACTACTTCTACTTCTATGACTAACGCGTTTAGCAATAAAGTAAAGTAGTTTACATGGCGTTCATCAATGACACGCAGGTCATACAAAAAATAAAGACAACTCCTATGGCTCCTGCCGGTTGTCATACTCATCGACATGCAAGTCGTGAATCCTATTACAAGAACATGATCAATCTCATACATCACATATCATTCATCACATTCTTCTTGGCCATATCACATCACATAGCATACCCTGCAAAAACAAGTTAGACGTCCTCTAATTGTTGTTGCATGTTTTACGTGGCTGCTATGGGTTTCTAGCAAGAACGTTTCTTACCTACGCAAGACCACAACGTGATATGCCAATTGCTATTTACCCTTCATAAGGACCCTTTTCATCGAATCCGTTCCGACTAAAGTGGGAGAGACTGGCACCCGCTAGCCACCTTATGCACCAAGTGCATGTCAATCAGTGGAACCTGTCTCACGTAAGAGTACGTGTAAGGTCGGTCCGGGCCGCTTCATCCCACAATACCGCCGAAACAAGATTGGACTAGTAACGGTAAGCATATTGAACAACATCAACGCCCACAACTACTTTGTGTTCTACTCGTGCAAAGAATCTACGCAATAGACCTAGCTCATGATGCCACTGTTGAGAAACGTAGCAGAAATTCAAAAAATTTCCTACGTAACACCAAGATCTATCTATGGAGAGACCAGCAACGAGTAGAAAGAGAGGAGAGTTTGCATCTACATACCCTTGTAGATCGCTAAGCGGAAGCGTTCAAGTGAACGGGGTTGATGGAGTCGTACTCGTCGTGATTCAGATCACCGATGATCAAGTGCCGAACGGACGGCACCTCCGCGTTCAACACACGTACAGCCCGGTGACGTCTCCCACGCCTTGATCCAGCAAGGAGAGAGGGAGAGGTTGAGGAAGACTCCATCCAGCAGCAGCACAACGGCGTGGTGGTGATGGAGGAGCGTGGCAATCCTGCAGGGCTTCGCCAAGCACCTACGGGAGAGGAGGAGGTGTCACGGGAGGGAGGGAGGCGCCAAGGGCTCAGGTGTGGATGCCCTCCCTCCCCTCCACTATATATAGGGGCAAGGGAGAGGGGGGAGGCGCAGCCTTGCCCCTTACTCCAAGAAAGGGGTGCGGCTAAGAGGGGGGGAGGAGTCCATCCTCCCCAAGGCACCTCGGAGGTGCCTTCCCCCTTGAGGACTCTCCCCTTTTTCCTATTTCTTGGCGCATGGGCCTCTAGGGGCTGGTGCCCTTGGCCCATGTAGGCCAAGGCGCACCCCCTACAGCCCATGTGGCCCCCCGGGGCAGGTGGCCCCACCCGGTGGGCCCCGGGGACCCTTCCGGTGGTCCCGGTACAATACCGATGACCCCGAAACTTGTCCCGATGGCCGAAACAGGACTTCCCATATATAAATCTTTACCTCCGGACCATTCCGGAACTCCTCGTGACCTCCGGGATCTCATCCGGGACTCCGAACAACATTCGGTAACCACATACAAGCTTCCTTTATAACCCTAGCGTCATCGAACCTTAAGTGTGTAGACCCTACGCGTTCGGGAGACATGCAGACATGACCGAGACGCTCTCCGGTCAATAACCAACAGCGGGATCTGGATACCCATGTTGGCTCCCACATGTTCCACGATGATCTCATCGGATGAACCACGATGTCAAGGACTCAATCGATCCCGTATACAATTCCCTTTGTCTATCGGTATGTTACTTGCCCGAGATTCGATCGTCGGTATACCGATACCTTGTTCAATCTCGTTACCGGCAAGTCACTTTACTCGTTCCGTAACACATCATCCCGTGATCAACTCCTTGGTCACATTGCGCATATGATGATGTCCTACCGAGTGGGCCCAGAGATACCTCTCCGTTTACACGGAGTGACAAATCCCAGTCTCGATCCGCATAAAACAATAGATACTTTCGGAGATACCTGTAGTGCACCTTTATAGTCACCCATTTACGTTGTGACGTTTGATACACCCAAAGCACTCCTACGGTATCCAGGAGTTACACGATCTCATGGTCAAAGGAAGAGATACTTGACATTGGCAAAGCTCTAGCAAACGAACTACACGATCTTTGTGCTATGCTTAGGATTGGGTCTTGTCCATCACATCATTCTCCTAATGATGTGATCCCGTTATCAACGACATCCAATGTCCATAGCCAGGAAACCATGACTATCTGTTGATCACAACGAGCTAGTCAACTAGAGGCTCACTAGGGACATATTGTGGTCTATGTATTCACACGTGTATTACGATTTCCAGATAATACAGTTATAGCATGAATAAAAGACAATTATCATGAACAAGGAAATATAATAATAATACTTTTATTATTGCCTCTAGGGCATATTTCCAACACCAAGAACAAGAAAATCAGCGGGATATTTGGTTTTCCCACACAAGACTTCAACATCTCTAACAATTCCCATTGCAGAAATAGTGTCTCTATTGGCAAGTTTAATTGTAACATCAATATCTTCTAACTCAACAGGTGCAATATCATGCATAATTTCTTTGTGTAAGTCAATGGGTATAACACTAGCACTAGCACCCATATCACACAAGCCATGATAACAATGATCTCCTATTTTAACAGAAATAACAGGCACGCCTACCACAGGTCTATGTTTATCTCTATCACAAGGTTTAGCAATTCTAGCAGTTTCACCCTGGAATTGAATAACATGCCCATCAATATTATCAGACAAGAGATCTTTAACAATAGCAATATTGGGTTCTACTTTGACTTGCTCAGGAGGTGTATAAGTTCTAATATTGCTTTTGCGAACAACAGTTGAAGCTTTAGCATGATCCTTCATTCTAACAGGGAAAGGTGGTTTCTCAACATAAGGAGTGGGAACAATAGGATCATTATAAGTGACAATCTTTTCTTCAACTTTAACAGGTGCAGCTACTTTTACTTCTATGGGAGGATGATATTTAAACCACTTCTCCTTGGGGAGATCAACATAAGTAGCAAAAGATTCACAGAAAGAAGCTACTATTTCAGAGTCAAGTCCATATTTAGTGCTAAACTTACAGAAAATATCGGTATCCATAAAAGATTTAACACAATCAAACTTAGGTGTCATACCTGACTCCTTACCATCATCGAGGTCCCAATCTTCAGAGTTGCATTTAATTCTATCCAATAAATTCCATCTGAATTCAATAGTCTTCATCATAAAAGAGCCAGCACAAGAAGTATCGAGCATGGTGCGATTGTCTTCTTCCTCCAGCGCCGCCGGGACTACCTACCGCCTCCTGCTACTAGCAGCTCTGCTTAGCACGCTTCGCTATGAAGCGCTACTCCACCGTTGGCCAGGCCATCCCTCCACCCCTCCACACCTCCTATTCTTCTCCACCGACTGCCAAACCACACCGCACTAGAACCAGTTAACCCTCGTACACCTCTTCGTCTGCGACTCTACTCCCGCGTCTTCCCATCTCTGGATCGTTGCTGTCGGGGGCTGATGACCCACAAGTATAGGGGATCTATCGTAGTCCTTTCAATAAGTAAGAGTGTCGAACCCAACAAGGAGCAGAAGGAAATGATAAGCGGATTTCAGCAAGGTATTCTCTGCAAGTACTGAAATAAGTGGTAACAGATAGTTTTATGATAAGATAAATTGTAACAAGCAACAAGTAACAAAAGTAAATAAAGTGCAGCAAGGTGGCCCGATCCTTTTTGTAGCAAAGGACAAGCCTGGACAAACTCTTATAATAGGAAAAGCGCTCCCGAGGACACATGGGAATATCGTTAAGCTAGTTTTCATCACGCTCATATGATTCACGTTCGGTACTTTGATAATTTGATATGTGGGTGGACCGGTGCTTGGGTGCTATTCTTACTTGAACAAGCATCCCACTTATGATTAACCTCTATTGCAAGCGTCCGCAACTAGAACAAAAGTATTAAGGTAAACCTAACCATAGCATGAAACATATGGATCCAAATCAGCCCCTTACGAAGCAACGCATAAACTAGGGTTTAAGCTTCTGTCACTCTAGCAACCCATCATCTACTTATTACTTCCCAATGCCTTCCTCTAGGCCCAAATAATGGTGAAGTGTTATGTAGTCGATGTTCACATAACACCACTAGAGGTTAGACAACATACATCTTATCAAAATATCGAACGAATGCCAAATTCACATGACTACTAATAGCAAGACTTCTCCCTTGTCCTCAGGAACGAACGTAATTACTCACAAAGCATATTCATGTTCATAATCAGAGGGGTAATAATATGCATAAAGGATCTGAACATATGATCTTCCACCAAATAAACCAACTAGCATCAACTACAAGGAGTAATCAACACTACTAGCAACCTACTAGCACCAATCCCGGACTTGGAGACAAGAATTGGATACAAGAGATGAACTAGGGTTTGGAGATGAGATAGTGCTGGTGAAGATGTTGATGGAGATTGCCCTCTCACGATGAGAGGAGCGTTGGTGATGACGATGGTGATGATTTCCCCCTCCCGAAGGGAAGTGTCCCCGGCAGAACAGCTCTGCCAGAGCCCTAGATTGGTTCCGCCAAGGTTCCGCCTCGTGGCGGCGGAGTCTCGTCCCGAAAGGTTACTTTCTATTTTTTTTCTCATCGAAAGACTTCACATAGGAGAAGACGGGCGTCAGAGAGCCACCAGGGGGCCCACAAGGTAGGGGCGCGCCCAGGGGGGCGCCCCCCACCCTCGTGAGCAGGGTGTGGGCCCCCTGGCCTTCAAATTCATCTTTGGCGACGATTTTTCTTTATTTATTTTAAGATGTTCCGTGGAGTTTCAGGACTTTTGGAGTTGCACAGAATAGGCCTCCAATATTTGCTCCTTTTCCAGTCCAGAATTCCAGCTGCCGGCATTCTCCCTCTTCATGTAAACCTTGTAAAATAAGAGAGAATAGCCATAAGTATTGTGACATAACGTGAAATAACAGCCCATAATGCAATAAATGTCAATATAAAAGCATGATGCAAAATGGACATATCAGGGGCCTCGCCGTCATCCACCACCTTGGATGCGCTCGGCGACGCGTGGTCAACATGGTCAATGAACGACACCATCGAAAGTAGACTGTGCGTGGAGAGGATGACAGCTGGGTCCATGGCCGCACATAAGGAAATGCCTCCTTATTACGTGCAAAATAATGATTCCTCCACCTGACATCTGGGACCCACCGGAAGGGCCTCTGTATTCGCGAAAAAAATGTGCCCCCCACTGACAGGTCGGACCCACCAGCTATCTTCGCACGCAAGGAAGTGCCTCCTTATTACGCACAAAAAATGAATACTCCCCCAGCCAGCTGGAACCCAGCATAGTGGGAGGCTGACTTGTGGGCCTACCAAGTTGACGGGGATGGAGGGCTTTGTCAACTTAGTCAATATGAACGATTCTAGCTTCTGTTACCGTACGATGTTCATCCAACAACCTTAGTGCTTCTTCAACCTCTGGTCTTCTTGCTCCAGCCGCCCAAAACAGCGCCAGTCGTGCCGCATTCTCCTGCCTCCCGTGGCCGGCTGTGATGCCGCAGAGGCCTCACCGCCCCCTACTACTCCCACCGCTGGCCAGGACATCCCTCTCACTCCTAGGGAAAATCCTAGCAGCAGCGCGGGTTTTAGGCCTATCAGTAGCGCGGGGACCGGTGCTACTAATAAGGTGCTACAGCTAACGTATAGCAGTAGCGCCTATCGTCCCACGCTACTGCTATACATGAATAGCTGTAGCGCCCTTTAGAGAAGGGCGTTGCTGATATTATCTGCAGCGTTGTTTACCGGGAAGCGCTACTGGTAAGGCGGCGCTACTGCTAAATTTCCCCCCCCCCTCGCTACTACTATTTTTATTAGTTTTTCTCTCCATATTTGTTTTGTATTTGAATAGGCCTTATACAATAATCTTTAGCATATCATACACATACAAATGTAATCATAGCATATACATACAATTAGTCTCATCAAATCATGTCATCATCATAATCATCATCCAACACAAAGTGGTCTCTCATCATCATCTCAAAAATAGCGATACAAGTCTCGAGTACTTGCAAATACATCATCATCCATCTAAACAATGATATACGCGAGAAGAACTATCACTTTGAGTACATGAGTTCGTATCCCTCTCTCGCATTAGCGTGAACCTAAACTAACTACTGCATGTCGCTCGGAAACCGGAAACCGGTACACCTAGGCCTGACACTCCGGCCACTCATCATATATATACTCTTGGCGTAGCACTTCTTCGCCATCTATGATCTATGCACCTGCATCGTCACATGAGTCGATGATATGCAACATATATAGTTGAGCAACAGAAAGAGACAGACTTGGCAAAAATAGAAACAACATATCATAAGCATAAATAACAAAGTTCATCATACCCAAAATGCCCTAACTAGAGTGATCTTCTCTAGTCGAGGAGGAGGACGGTTTAATTACATCATAAATAAAGTTTCACCATGCATAACTCAAAGTTAATTTTGTCATAAATCACTCCACCATGTCGTGCCATCCATCCATGTCAGGGAGATAGTCCCCGAGCTTAGTGAAAGGCTTCATGTCGAGACGCTGAGAGGCTATCCATTTTCGGACGTTTTCCCGCGACATTTGTCCTTCTCCGTAGAACATACCTGTTTTTCCGACGACCTCCTTGATGATTTGGGCAAGTTCGCGCTGGATTTTATAGAACTCAGCTCGAAGTCGATGATCCTCGATATCTCCTATGTCCTTTGCCCATTGTAGAAAATGGGCATCGCCGGATCTAGGTGACATGTGAAGGTTATGGTGATCCCATCTATACTCCAGCATGTGGTGTAGGACATAGAATCCATCATTAAGAGAATCGTTTGGTTGCTGGATGCAGCAGAAGTCGGTCTTATGGCTGAAGGCGACCCTGCCGCCCCTTCTCTTCTTGTCCCTGACCTCTCCACCCCTTGCTTGGTAGTAAAACATAGCACTGTCGAGAACATCCTTGATGTGGGTGTAATCCTTTTTGTGAATGTTCTTCGACAAGTCCAAGTAAAGAGCTTGGGAGAATCGGGGGTACAGGATGATGAGGACGGCGTGCCCGCCGCTGCGCAAAATAAGTACACCTCAAATTAATTAGCCTCCATCGTGCAAATGAATGATTGAAATCGAAGGAAGGATAGCAGCGCGGATGACTACATGGGATGATAAGGCATGAGAATCGCCTCCTTGTCCTTATTGACGAGCATGAAACTGACGATGTAATCCCTCGCGTATTCACCGTGCTTTGCACAGACTCCCAAGAAGCCCTCGTGCATGTAGTACGGGTCAGCAACACAGATATGAGGTATCTGCTCAACCCCGATGATGTAGTTCATGTGCAAGGAATAAAGGCGGACAAACGTAAAATCTAGCTTCTTCACGTGAAACATGTCGAATATGTAATCGAATCAGAGGAAGAACTTATCCGCGGGGAAGCCGTCGACATACGACGTTTGCCGCAGAACGTTAACCACGTAGAGTGGGTATCCTGGATCTTTCGAGGCGATGAGGCCTTTCTCTATCCGCAGCACATCGTCATGAAGTCTCCTTAGATCGCCGAATCTGGCTCGTAGCGCTGTTGCAGGTAGGATTGGTTGATCGGGGATATGCCATTTATCCGCATCGGGGATATCTATACAGTCCTGAAGCCGAGGCTGCTGAGGCGGCTGGATCATAGAATCAACTTTTTTGCCTTTCATCGCTCTCTTCCTAGACTTCTTTACTACCGGAAGGTCGTCCATAATACGTTGAGACGGAAATTCAGGCACCGACTCATGACGCTCAAACCCTGAGGAGGCGCCAGTATAGACATACCGTTCAGCGCCATCGTCATCCTCATCCTCATCCATGGTGACGTCATCAGCGACTAATGGAGCCTCCTCCTTACCCCGTCCGCTATCATCCAACCCGACACCCGACGCTAATTGGGTAGGTGGGGTGTTGATGTTCATACCTTGCCGAGGCTGCGTGCTCGTGGGTGTCCTCCCGGCCGCCTCCAGACGAAGCAGACTCTTTGGCCACAACAGGACCCACCCATTGCAACAATCAACAAGCCGCCGTGGGGTCTCGTCGTCATCCCCCACTAGTATTAGAGGAGGCAAATTCTCGTGGCCCGGTTTGACACTGGCCACGGAAACCTTGATTATGTTTGGGGGATCGGCCAGTTGTGGAACAATGATTCCTTCGGCTCCATTATCGTCGCCTTCCCCACGCCCACCTTCTGGTCGCCAATGGTGTACAATATGGTGCACGGGGTTTTGTCGGTCTGCAAAGAAAAGTCTGCGATGTGAGACATCCGAAAGGCAACGAAAACAGGAGATTATACATTTATATTGAAGGGGGCCGGTGTGACAGATACCATGAGGGCATCGAGCTCAGCCAAAGACGAAGCACCGCCAAGAACGTCCGGTGCGGGAGCTGGTGCCGGAGCAGGTGCGGGAGCAGGTGCGGGAGCCGATGCGACAGCAGGTGCTAGTGCAACGCTAGTCGAGCTCCTCCCCAAGAAGTCAGCAAGGGGAAAGTCCTCTGCATTTTTTCTAGATTTTGCCTTCACCATGTGAAAACGGCCGGAACCAAGGAAGTAGACAAATCTGCAACCACCTGTTTTGCGGCAGCTACCGCTGTTGCAAAGATGATTTCTTCTCAACCACAATCTCAACCTTCTTGTCGATGTTTCTTCAGTTAACCTCCGTCTTTCCTTTCTCTCCTCCATGGTCTCATGGTAGTACTTCTTCCATGTGGCGCCGTCTCCGACACCGTGCACGCGTCCATACGACGGACGAGTATCCACCGGTTGTCGTTTCAATATGTTCAACGCCCGGTTCAATGGAGTGTCCCACTTGGGCCTCGCCAATGCCTCAGACGGCGAGTCACTTTTGGCCGCAATCCTGTGCTGCTCTCTCTGCAAAAGGCACAAGGATTGTTTAGAAATATGACTAACGTGTGCAGTCGAATTGATTAGAAACTTAAATTACCAGCAGTCTCATGAACTCCGTAATGACCGGTTTTGTCTCGTAAACCTTCTTCACTGGGTCCCAACGGTGCCGGGCCCTGAGGACGTCACGCTCCTGCGGGACGGTGAACTCCGCCAAGGGGTCTGGGATGCCCAAACTTGCGGCTTCCGTGTACTCCTTGGCCCATTTGGACCTCTTTCCACCGTAACCACGGCTTCCGAGGTGGTGGCTCCCAATGTTCCTCTCTTGAAGCCCCATCATGTACTTAGAATTTTTTTTGGCAGCTTCGGCCTCGCAAGCCTCCTTGAATATTTGAAACTGATCTTCCATGATTGTCGGATTATCCTTTACAATCTCGGAGTAGGGTTCCTTCTTGTCGACGATCTTTGCTTTCACTCGATTTTTTCAAGCGGCCAACGCGTCGCTAAACTTGGTCATGGCGTGTTTGTTTATCTTCTTCATTGCCGGGTCCTCATCTGGATCTTCATAATCCTTCTCATTCCGGCCCGGGGACAAGAATATCTGGTGAAACTTCTTTAGGAGGGAGCGCCTCATATTTTCTATCTTCTGTAGTTTCTCATCGTTGATGGTGGTGGTTGTCCATACGATGCAGCCTATTTGATTGTCGTAGCACGAGCGCGCTTCCTCGGGCGCCTTTGGCTCAAAATTGCCATCGTCCACCTCCGTGACCACCAGTCTAGTAGTCCTGAGTTTGTTAGGAAGTCGTTGCCTCTTTGCTTTTGGTTCTACACCGGCTCCGCTCCTCGAGGCAACGCCGGTCTCAGTCTCAGTGTCGGTCTCGATGCCGGTCTGAGTCTCATCGCCGGTCTCAGTCTCAGCACCAGTCTGCGTGTCGGTCTCAGTCCCCGATGGGCCCAGCAACAACATCGGTTGATCGTCGGCAAGGCTAAAAAATTGGTCTGCCGCCCGATAGACGTCGTCGCAATCACCAGAACCCTGTCCTTCATCGTTGCTAGCCATGTTTCCTATGATTAAATCTAGTCAATTAATTCTAGACCTAATAAAATGAATAATGACATAAAAAAGGCCTATTGTTTTGCAGGAACATTGACTCCTTCCTGGTGCGGCAAATCCCGGGCACTCGATATGTCCTAGTTTGTAGCACAAGTCATGCCGAAATTCATGAAAAATTTCAGCATGACCTTTGCTAAAAAGTGGACAAATCGAGAACCTGAAATTTGCCGGAACAGAAATGAATCAACATTCCGGCAAAACATAGGCCACTCAGCATCATTCCCTGGAAACAACAAAGCCACTTGGGCACAATCGAACCACTTCAATGAAAAGATATAACATGACCACTTCAATGAAAAGATATAATCAACAATAAAAGTCTAGGAAGGGATCATCTTTAATAAAATTTGCCTAAATTCTTTTCCTTCAAAAATAGTGGTCTTTTCAAAAATCAAAAACCTTTGCAAAATGACCTCACTAAACACTTCTCTGCCTAGGACAGAACCCAAATTATGTTGATCTAGCTATTCCTCTCTCTCACACAAACACATATTATTATCTCTAACCCTTCTCTGCCTAGGACATAACCCAATTAAATTGCAAAGGAACTCCATCTATCTATATCTATCTATCTATCTATCTATCTATCTATCTATACCTCTATACCTATACTAATTACAGACTCCCAAAAAATTACCACGTTAATCAGTAATTATGAGCCGTTAATCTGATGGGGCCGAGTTATTACGGTGTAGATCAATTCATAATTTTCTCCGTTAATCTGATGGGGCCGAGTTATTACGGTGTAGATCAATTTATAATTTTCTCTTGAAAATTTGGTCAACTGTGAAAAAAAACTGCTATTAATCGACGGATTCTTCCTCGCGTATTAAAAGCAATCTTCCTCCGGCCCGTAATAAAAGCATTCCATTAATCCACCGATTCTTCCTCCTGTAATAAAAACAATCTATAAAACTTTGATTTTTAAAAATACTCTAGCTACTCATAAACTCTAACCGTCTCCTTACAAAAATAAAGAAAAAATATCTAATCTGATTGTTATCTCGCCCAATCTCGCAATGTCACGATCCGGTGACCGCATACCTCCTGCAATCTCCCGTCATGTCCTCTGTGGCGGCAGCGCCGTGGCAACGGATCCAGCTCAACTCCAGGGCCGACGACTTTGAGATGAGTTGGGACGTTACCTTCACGCAGCTCCGCATACCTCCTGCAATCTCCCGTCATGTCCTCTGTGGCGGCAGCGCCATGGCAACGGATCCAGCTCAACTCCAGGGCCGAGGACTTTGAGATGAGTTGGGACTTTACCTTCACGCAGCTCGAGGGGGGCACCAGTACCAGCGCCAGCGTCTTTGTCGGCATCAGCTAGCAGCAGGTCTACACCGTGGCGCAGTGCACCTCATCAAGATCGAGTGCACGCCATGGCCCCCGGTCAGGTAATCTAATGGCTTTCTTCACTCTCCCTTAATTTTCCTAACAAATCAAACACGATTTGTGCAAGGGAAATCTCATCGTACTATATGCTTGGCATGGCACCACACAACATACACAGATTGATCTAACTGGCCTCGGCAACATCAGGAAAGCTTGTTTATTTTAGGCAATGGATGGTAATTTCTGTTGTGCAGGGGATGACGGCCATGGGATAATTCTCTTCTTTAGTTGTTTGTTCCAATTAATAACAGAAGTAAGAGGAAGAAAAGGGAGCCGTCAGATTGTAATGTACGGCAGATTCTGCTAGCTACAGTAGCAGCTGAAAGACCCATCGCCGTCTGCCTAGCCACTTGGTGCTTCTCACGATCGATCGAGGATGGCAGAAGAACAGAGCCATGCATGTCTGAGTGGCCATGGCCCACCGCCTCGTGAGCGGCTGCAGGCCTGCAGGGCGTCCTTGCCTCATGCGGCACGTATGGCTGCCAGCCAAGACATTAGTGATGCCAATGACATATGATGCCCGATGGAGGAGGTTCAGTAGCAGCGCATCATGGGAGATGACAGGGGGGTTCTTCAACGCCGGAGCTCCAACATCAATTGTTGCCTGAAGCTGTTAGATACTGATGCATGTGCCCAGTAGTTAGACTCCTCCAAGGATGAAAACGATCCAAAACTAATCCTTCCACCACAACAGTAACGTATGCAAAGTGGCCCTTTGTCCAACTCCAATCTTGATCCATCCATGTTTGAGGTGAGAGAACACCTATGTCGTTGTTAATTCTCTTTACTGGACTGTACAGATTTATAACTGAAAATGGAATAGCTGATGCCCCCCTGCACAGTCACATATGGATCTTATAGACCATAACACTGCAAGTGTGCATTGATGGACAGCGAGGACATATTATTGGGGCATGCAATTTCTGAACAATATTAGCATCCAGTGTCCTAGAATAAAAGACATGAAGAAATCAGTCTGGTGAAGAGCTTCTGATCGATATTAGTGATGGGTAAGAATGGTTCCAAAGTGTCTTAAGTAAGAATGGTATATGTTGGAATTTTAGCTTATGATACTTACATGTAGAATGATTCCGAGACATTACTCTCCTTGAATTGCGTATTCAGATTAATCATGATATATGTGACCAAACCAGGCAACAACACTGAGTGGTCTCATCTTTCAGCTCACATTCTTCCACTTATGCATATGCCCACACAGCTTCATAATGTGTATTTTCTCATACAAGTGTTTGTTGAACCAATCAAGATAGCTCTTAGATTTGGTGTTTCCTATGTAGTTACCATTGCATCCATTCATAAATAATGTTGGTTCCTTGACAACTTTCAGTATATTCTTGGTTAATGGAAGCAATAGAAATTTGAAATTCAGTTAACCATATGTCTGTTTTTTTGAGGGATCAAGTGCCAGTCTCTGCCCCAGCTGAAACTTTATTACACAAAGATACAGATCTTTGGGGTATAGGAGGCAGAGATACATAGTAGGCTGCACACAAGGTAGCAGATTGACCCAATCTCACACAAACTGAAGCGCTGCACACCAAGAACTCAATGGAGCAGCAGGCAACCTACGAGGAATTATGATAGTTCAGTGCTCAAGGTGAGTCCTGAGCATCAGAACCAGCTGATGGTTGGAAAGAACACGAGCCAGAACAAGTACAATACAATCATATTGGCAAGGCGACAGTGAAGGCGGCGAGGCGAAGCAGCAAGCTCTGTGCATATGCATTTTCTCTCTCCACTATCCTATTATGTTTTGTAGTTGTGATGATAAAATTCTAACAGATTCTCCCCGAATACAGTAGTACTGTATTTTTTTTCTCTCTCGGCAATTGATCTACAAGAGTTGGCTTCTGTGCATAGGTTCTACATCAGCCAAGATAATTAATCCGGTATTACATCTATGTTTACTGCAATAGCTGTATATTTCTACCAATTTTGGTCATCGTGAGTTCTTGCTGTTGACTATTTAATACAAGTGTATTGTCATAAGGTGTAATGTTGTAGCATATTTACTTGCACAATATCATGGATCATCCATTTGGTATTTGTCTTCCAAAATTAATCTGCTTACAAAATCTAACAGATCTGAAGGAGAATTCCTCATTTGGCATTTAGAAGACCAGGTGTATATCTCTTGCATGCTGATGTATCCTAGACTCAAAGATATATAAATGCAGAAGCTATGCACAGAAGACCAGGTACCTAAGACTTGGATTAAATTATGTAACTTGATATTTTACGTGAACATCAACTATGGGTTCCTAAAGCACGTCTATCACTCCCTTCTAAATAGTATGCCAAGTTGATTTGCATTAAGTGCAACTTAGGATATATATATGAACCCTGACTTTTGTTTTCTTCGGCGAGTGTACTTTGGTATCTGGTAATGTCAGTGTCAGGTTATATTTCTAAGTGTATGCTTTTCAAATTAATGATGCTTATCCTACATTTTTACCTGCAAGGTAATTGTGGCGGTTTCGTAAAGAATAATTCATCCATATAAAGTGTCCTGCAAGGTATTTTTATTTCCGGACGGAGGAAGTAGTATAATATATATATAGGAAGAAACTCCTTATTTGCTTCCCTTTTTGATCACACTAAATAATACATAACACATCAATTTGGTTGGTGGTGAAAGCTGACAAGCGCAATAGCTAAATTATACCTAATATATGAAATGTTGTTCTAATTCTCTCATGTCACCCGAGCATGGACGTTATTAGGAAAATTCCTTATAAATATAGCAATGGACAGGAAGTTGTTATCATGACTATAATGACCAGAGGGATATCTTATAAAATGTACAGCCATAGGTATTTGATCAAACATGTCTCCATTTTTATGTCATCCAATTCAACTTGAAACGACATGTTTTGTTTCTTCGACACCTATTTCATTGTGTTTTTTGGGATGCCGCTATATTCAAAGTTTTTGCTTAAAGTAGTCTTCAAAACAGATAGTTGGAGAAGTTTCATTTTCCTTTTTTAGGAATCACTATGAGGGAGAGCATATCCACTTGAATATACATTACTCAAAGCAACCATCTTAGGTTAATAAATATCCATAAGGAAGCACCAACCTTATCAATCAGATCTTTGAACCAATGTGTCGAAAGGTCTAAGTAGTTGCAAACATTTCTATTGTAATAGAGAGGAGTGCTCAAAGTAAACCGCCTGACCAGTATTTTCTTCGTGACAAATAACAGATTTAAATTTTATCAATGACTCCCTGCAAAATCAATGAATTTAAACAAAAGGATATACTCAGGTGATAATCAATTTGAACCAATGTGTTCTTTGACATTATAATAGCCCGTGCAACGCACGGGTTGACGACTAGTTTCTCTAACCCTTTTGACCTAATGCTCTAAAATAAAATTTTCCTCTAACCTAGCCAACCTACTTAACCTAGCTTGTTCATCCAACGAACCTGATTAATCTACCTATTTAACCTAGTTAGTTAATCTAGTTTACCTAGATAATTAACCTAATTATACTAGTTAACACAGGTAGTTCTCTGTCAAAGCCCTAAATAAAATTTTGCACTAATTAACCTATATAATTAACCTAATTAAACTAGTTAACCTGACTAGTTCTCTGTCAAAGTCCTAACTAAAATTTTGCACTAACCTAGATAATTAACCTAATTAAACTAGTTAACCTAACTACTTGTCTGTCAAAGCCCTAACTAGTTAACCTAGATAATTAACCTAATTAAACTAGCTAACCTATGCATGAGAGAGAGAAGAGGGGTGGGGGCTTATAGAGGATGGCTCCGGTGGTGGCGAGGGAGGCAGTGGTGGCGAGGGAGGCAGGGGCGTCTCCGGTGATGGCGAGGGAGGCAGGTGTGGCGAGGGAGGATCCGGTGGCGTCGATGGCGGCTCCGGTGGCGTTGATGAGGCCGCGCGGCTCCGTGGCGTTGGGGCGGCTCTGGTGGCATCGACGGTGCACGGCTCGGGTGGCGTCGACGTTGGCAGGAGACGGCGGCGAAGTGGGGCGACGACGAATCAGGGAGACGGCGGCAGGGTGGGTCGAGGGATTTGGGGGAGAAGTGGTGGCCGGGGGGAAATGTTTTTTTGGTTAAGTCAAACTTAGCGGTAGCGCGTTTCGTAAAACGCGCTATAGCTAAGATAGCTATAGCGGTTTTTACAAAACGCGCTGCTGCTATAGCTATGTAATTTTCTTCCATTTTTTAATTTCCTTTTCTGTTTCTATAGCGGGGGTCTAGGACACGCGCTGCAGCTTCGTTAGCTATAGCGCATCTTACGAACACACGCTACTGCTATGCCTTCCTCCGTTTTTTTGCTTTTTCATTTATTTTCCTTTACATTTTATTTTTTCTTTCTCCTTTTCTATTTCTTTTATTTTCATTTACTTTTCTATTTGTCTTTCATCTTATTTTATTTCCATTAGTAGTAGCGCTCTTCGTAGGAAACGCGCTACTACTTATGCCCTAGCGGTAGCGCGCTTCTCCCGAGCCCGCTACTGCTATGCGTAGCCTATCATTCTAGCAATGGGAATATTAATAGTAGCGCTTTTACCACTACACGCGCTACTGCTAAGATTGTATCTGTGGCGCGGTTTTTTCTCGATCGCTACTGCTATCTAGCACTAGCGCCCTTTTTTGACCCGCACTGTTGCTAAATTTCTGCGTATAAGGTTTTCCCTAGTAGTGTCTACTCACCCATACCCCCTGTTATTCTGCGACGATGGCAGCCTCACACAGTGAACCCTCGTACTCCTCTTCGCGTGGGAATCCACTGCTGCGTCTTCCCCGGCTCCGTGTAGTCCCCTTCCTAGGCCTCGCCGTTGTCCACCGCCCTGGTGCTCTCGGCGCGGCGTGGTCAACATGGTCAAGGAACGACTTCCATCGGACGTGGACTGTATGTGAAGAGGCTGACAGCTGGGTCCAGGGCCGCAGCAAGGAAGTGCCTCCTTATTACACGGAAAATAATGATTCCTCCACCTGATAGCAGGGACCCACTGAATGGGCCACCGTATTTCGCGAAAAAACATTTCCCCCTGACTACTGGGACCTACCAGCTACATCTTCGCACACAAGGAAGAACGTCCATATTACGGGCAAAAAAAATGATTCGCCACCTGACTGCTGGGACCCACCAGCTACATCTTCACACGCAAGGAAGTGCGTCCGGGCAAAAAAAACGATTCGCCCCCTAACTGCTGGGACCCACCAGCTACATCTTCACACGCAAGGAAGTGTTTGACAGTCGGGCCCACCTGGTCGAAGTGTATGTAGCATTGTCATTCTGGTCGCGAACTTGTACGAACATACTGGTCGATGTAGAGGCGCGCACGTGTCGTAGTAGAGGCGCACATGTGTCGTAGTAGAGGCACGCACATAGCATGTACACGTACGTATAACGGCCAGGGTGCAAGAAAGTAAATACGACCACGTACGTACATACGGGCAGGGTCTCAAACGCCTACTCGCGCATATGTACGGTCAGGGCTCGTGTACATGGCTGGGTCGGAACGGAGAAACAGCGTCGTCGTCATGGTCATGGGGAGCCAACCGGCTGGGTCGGAACAGAATGCGTCGTCGTGTTCATCGGGAGGGCTTGGACGGAACAGGTGATGGAAACGAGGCCTGGCGTACCGCAGAACGGAGGGAACGGCCTTGTGTTCGACCGGCCATGTTTGAAACGGAATCCTGTTCATCGTGAGGGGTCCGGCGTACCGCAAAACGGAGGAAACGGACTTGTGTTAGACCTCCTATGGTCGAAACGGGGTCCTGTTGATCGGGAGGGGTGTGGCGTACCGCAAAACGAAGGAAACAGACTAGTGTTGGAGCGCTACGGTCGAAACGGGGGTCCTGTTCATCGGGAGGGGTGTGCCATACCGCAAAACGGGACTCCACGAGATATTGTTCATCTCCACCGTCGACCTCCTCCAGCCTCCACGGGCTACTGTTCATCCACCGTCGACCTCCTCCAGCCTCCACCTGCGACTGTTCATCTACGGGCTCCTGTTCATCTAGCCTCCACCACGCACTACTCCACCGGCTACTGTTCAACCACCCCTCTCCACGAGCTCCTGTTCAACCACCCCTCCACGGGCTCCTGTTCATCCACCCCTCCACCATCTACTGTTCACCCAGCCCTCCACGGGGTCGTCCTGTTCATCCAGCCCTCCACGGGGTCCTGTTCATCCAGCCCCAACCGGCTCGATCGATCGGGGTCCTGTTCATCTAGAGGCAACACCACGGGGTCCTGTTCATCCACCCCCGCAGCTCACTGTTCATCCAACCCCCCCTCCCGGCAACGCTCACTGTTCATCCAGAGGCAGCATCGATCGGCTTCAGTTAGCAGCAGTAGCGAAGGATTCGCTCGATCGGGTTCAGTTAACAGCCATCGATCGATCGCTCGGGTTTAGTAGCGCGTAGCCTGCAGTGCAATCGCTCGGGTTCAGTAGGCGAACGCGTCACTCTGGTTCAGTTGGAGCCCAGTGCATCGCACCCACGCACGTACGTGTACGAGAGAAACGCGCATCGCTCGGCCCCGATCACCCATCGTAATTAGGAACACCCCGATATTTTTCTCGCCCTCACTTCTACCATGGTTTTTTCCGTCATGGACGGCCCAAAGAATGTCATGCAGCTACGTCTCTGGCCCACCTAGGACGAAAAGCCCATTTTCTGTCATGATTTTTTGTCATAGAAGTAGAAGCCCGCCACATCTATGATGATACTGGGTTTTGTCACAATTATCGTCATAGAAGTGTCATAAGTATGAAGGAAAAAAATTTGTTCAGCCCAAAATGTCACGGATATGTCTTTTTTGTAGTGCATGTCACTTGCCAAATGGACTCTTGACATGGTGATGTCCATAAGATGCGACCTCGGATCGTCCCCTCCCCCTTGGGAAAGATCTGACCTCGGATCGAAATCCAAATCATCATGGGAAAGAGATGATGTCGCCGGGTAGAAGTGGACGGTCACCAAGCATTCATCATCTTGTAGTTCCAAATGAGCACTCTCTAATGTCGCACCGTCTTGTAATTCCTTCAAAAGGAGCAAAGATAACAAGCACTTGGAAAAACAAATGTGGTTGGTGTAAAAGCAAAACCAAGCATTCAAGAGGTGATTCACCCAACAAGTGTTGCCATCAAGCATAGCATATGGTTTGGCAAGGAAGTGTGGCATGGCATTTAAGCATATAAGTTGAGCACAATCAAGTACATCATGGAAACAAGCATGCAAATGGGAGGTCGAGATGCAAATAGTTCTGACAAGTGGACAAGCATCTTCCTCAAGGTCATATCAAGCATGCATAAAGCGCTCAACAAACGCTCTATGGTAGGCATAGGAATCATTCACAACACCAAATAAAATGAAGTGTCTAAACACATGGGGCAAGACAATCCAAGCATAATGTGCATATGGTGTAGTGAAGATATCGTGGCACTCAACACAACGGAAAGAGAAATTGTTCAACATGTGTGAGGCAATCAAGTCAAGCATGTGATAAGCAAAGGGACATGGCATATGTGAAGAACTAGATGTAACACACAAGGCATATATGTCATGAGGCATAGCAATGTGGAAATCATGAATGAAAATACTATCTCTAACATGTGTGCAATCAAGTGGTCGAAGATGACCAATAAGTCTCATGGTGCAAGCAACACACGAAGTATGATCCACAATATGCATGCTCATGGTTTTGGTATTCTCGGGATAGAAGGATATCACCTCGAAAGCATGTCCTTGTGCGTCCTTCACAATGCCGAAGTGGTAGGAAATGTGGTTTAGAAGCGAGTTGTGGTCGAATGTATGAGGCTCGCTCTCAAGAGCTTGAATGGTCAACTCACGTGAAGTGGAAGTCGACACAAAGTCCAAGTATCCTACACATGCACAAAAGAAAGCGAACAATGTATGTGCATGGTAGATAAACACATCATCCATGATGATGGTTCTCTTCTCTTGCACATAACCATTAGAAGCAAAAGTGCATGAATAATATGATGCAATGGCTATACTCATGGCACTAGGTATATGGTGCAAAGAAGGAAGATAAGCATGCTTCACAAGTAATATGTCAAAATCTCCAATTATATGTGGGGATGCTATGGGGGCAATCTCATGAGCAAGATTAAGAGCATTGTTGCACTCAATACATGGCAAGTCATCTCACATAAGAGATGCAACATATGGAAACATACGACAACATGTAATAGCAATCATGTGCGAAGCATGGAAATGGATGCCATCAACCGCATGAGATGAGCAAGTATGAATCATGGGTGATGCAACATAGCAAGCATATCAATCATGTCGTGCAAACTAGTGGAGCAAAGATGCAACACACTAGAGGATATCATGGCAATCATGTCATGTGGGCAAATAATAGGCATAGGCAATGCACATGACATATGGCACGCACAAACACAAAGCAAGATCAAAGTATCATCAATGGCATGGGGCACATAGCAAACATGGCAATAACAAGCAATATCTCCACCAAGCATGCAAATACACATACAAGTATGAGAATCAATCATCATGTGTAATGCAAAGCATGCGTCACAAATGCATGGAGAAGGCATAGGAATGAGCATAACATGCAAAGTGAACATGGAAATATGGGCATAAAGCAAGAAGTGGTAAATAATTCATAACCATATGAGGACCATGTAGAAGAGATGCGCAAAGTCTTTGCACGAAGGGAGCGGTGGGAATGAAAATCCACGGGATCCCAAGTCGTCATTGCTCTCTAGAGCTCGATTTGTCAACTCATGGGATTGTGAGGTTGATAAGTATTCATAGGTACCTACACAAAAGAGACACAAACAAAAGAAATTGTGTGTGTGGTAAATGTACACATCATCCATCATGATGTGTATGTGCATGTGTGGGTTGGAACAAGATAAGCAATGCTCAAAGAAATTTGAGGCACGGTAGAGAAATATGTCATCCATCATGAAAAAATAGTTATTATGTATAACATGATGGGGACACAAATTGAGAATGCAAGTATATGACACATCAATATCATTTTCATTCATGGGGAGCATATGGTGCACACAATCAAGGGAATCATGCAAAGAATGGGATGTAGCAAAATCTCCTAATGGGTATGAGGAAACTATGGGGGTCTCCTCATGAGCAATAGCGGAAGCATAATATGGAGAATATTGACAACATGGCAAACAATGCATATCCGAGGCTAGGTGTCCATGGCATGGCATATGAGATAAATGATGCAAAGGAAGCATATCAATATAATATCATCACAAGAAAAACAAATGCCAATAACCATTGGTTTTTCATCTATGCCATATGTGCAAATTGGGTTTATTTTAATGGCATATGCATAGTCACTACGATGAGATTGCAAATATGACATATGGGAGTTCTCATGCATATCATATGACAAGTCAAGCAGATTATCAAACATGATGTGACCAAGAGAATTATCACAAGAAATTCTATGTAACATGGCATCACAACTAATAGACTCCTCATGGAAATCATCAAACTCATCATAAATGGGTAAATCATCGCATGGGGAAATCATACTAGCATGAAGCATGGTAATAGGTGGATCGACATCATGCAAGCAATCAATGTCAAGGATGTCCACTAGTGGGACTAGAGCATCACCTTCACCTATGTTACCTTTCTCATTCCACTCATGTGGTGTAGGTGAGGTGGCAAAGACCAAATCGTGGTCAAGTCATCATCATGATGGAACCATGTGGGGGTTGCATCATAGTCCACCATGGCCATCATCATGTCCAAAGGGAGGACAAAGTCATCGAGGATCGGCGCGTCATCATATATGGGAACTAGCACCAAAGGAGAAGACACAATAGAGGTAGAGGTTAAGTTGTTAGAAAACGGAATGTCCTCATATGCCTCATCAACTACCTCACTCTCTCTATGTGTCTGTGGCTCACTCCCTCCCTCAAGGTAGGTGCACTCAATGTCACATATGGTGGAGTCACTCAAATCACTCAAGTGGTGGTGGTGGTGGCTCTCCTCACATGTGAATTGGGGCAACTCATCATATATGGGGCTAGTGGTGAAGTCACTCTCACTCTCAATATGGTGGCTAAAGTCACTCAAGTCATCATACGTCACCGTGGTCGAAGGGAAAATCCCATGCTCAACCGTCTCGTAGTCGTCGTCGTGGATGAAGGCTGAAGATGGCACATCAGCAATCTCGCCATCTTGTAGCGTGGTCGTTGCGAAGTGAGCTCGGGGTCGAGTAGTCTTGGCCTTCTTGAGTTCTTGCTCCGCCTTGAGAGCACCAATGTAGTTGTCATCGAGGGACTTGCAGTTCTCGAGAAAGATAGTCTTGGGTATGTCGTTGTTCAATCCCATTATGAAGTAGAACTTCATCCAAATTGGGTCGTCCATGCCGGCACGTCGCAAGGCTTCCTTCATGTTCTTGAAGTACTCGTCGAGGGATTTGATTCCTTGTATGGTGTTCTCCAATTGGCGTTGAAAGATGTTCCGTGTAGGTGGAAGGCACAAATTCTCGCCGCATCGCTTTCTTTGTCTTGGACCAACTCATGTCGTAGCTCCTCGAAGGTGTGTGAAGCCACCAAATAAACGCGTAGTCGTGGAAGGTACTTGTGGTGCACTTCACTTGAACTTCAGAGGGTACTTGATGTAGCTTGAAGTAGTCGTCCATCTTGCACTCCCATTCGAGGTATTCATCGGGGTCATTAGTCCCAAAGAATGGAATCTCCTCGGTGATGTCGAAGTCGTAGTAGCACGAGGGAGTAGTGGACTTGAGATCGTGGCGTAGGCGAAGATGCCCTACGTCCGAAGGCGAAGATGCCTTGAAGTCACTTGGTGAAGATGCCAAAGGTGTTGAAGAAGCCGAAGTGTCGGGGTTGATGTCGCGGCTCTGTGTAGCCCGTGCACACGGGGGTGCTGGAGGCCATGTAGACGGGGTCCCGTGTGCACGGGGGTCAAGGGCCTGTGTGCACGGGGTTGGCACAGAAGCCAACATGCTCTCGGAAGGCTTCTCTTCCATTCTTGTGGTACACCCTTAATGGCCTTGAGCTTCGTGGTCTTGTCAGTGTCGATGCTTGTATGTACTTGCCGGAGATGGTAGCTCGGGAGCTGTTGCACTTGAGCGTCTTCTCGAGGATGAGGACGACCGCTTGTGGTTCTTGATGAGGACCTTGAGCTCCTCCATGTGCTTATCCATCTTGGCGTCGATGATGTTCTTCATAGCATCAAACTCGTCGTCGCTGTTGTAGACCAGAGATGATGTGATTTGCCTATCCATCACAAGTCTCGAGCAAAGGTGAGTAGGAAATGAGATAAACAATACCAAGCTACCTTTTCCCAAAGTTGAGGATGTATCTTGTATCACTCAATGTGAAATGAAAGAATAGTGGAATTGGTAACGGACTTGTTCACTTACACCTACAAAGTACAGCTTATCGAGGGGCTTGGTTAGGACAAGTGGCACAAATTCATGCAAATTGAAGTCCAAGATATTGTAAATGTTGAGATAAATCCGAAGGACTCAAAATGCAAAGCAAGTGATCACAAATATAGAGGTGGGCAATAAAGAAACACACACGGTGGGATAATGGGGCTTGTGCAGCTATAGGGATGAGCAATCCAAATTTTCCTAACGAAGACTAAGCTCGTGTTGCACAAACACTAGGAGAGCACTAGCTTGATTGCACACTTGGGCACGATTCACCACTTGGCACCAACCTATATGTATGCAAGCTAAATGTTTCCCATTCCTTGTATCCTCATGCACAAGTATCTCTTTTCATGCTCAACTCTCTTTTGCTTATAAGCTTATGATCATTCTTTTCTTGCTTAAAAGCTTTTTTTGCTCTCCACTTCCTTTCCACTTTTCTTATTGAGCCTCAACCAATCACATGAGATAAGTATCACAAGATATGCACGGGAGCAAGTAATTGCACAATATGATGTATCCAATGATGTAACAATATGATATCGTATCACTATGGTGCACAAGTTTTTGCGAAGCCCGGCAATAATCGGATATCTAGTCTCAATAGGTATGAAGGTATGCACAAAGATGGTGGGGCTATCAAGATGTAATGGCAAGGGAGGAAAAGTTTATGACGAAATGGATACCTTCATCACACTTAACCTTTCACGAAGTCAGGGGTAACCGGCCTTGCTTCCGGTTGAAGATGGTCTCAAAGGATGGAAGGTCGTCGTCGATGTGGAAGCTCATGGTGGATGTAGTCGATGGACCAATACAAGTCACCGATGGTTGATGAAGATGTATCCGTCCCTAAGTAGCCGAAACACCTTAGGAGACTGAAATCACAACTCAAACAACCACAAATACCAAAGGAACCAAAATGGGTTAGTTTGCGGAAGTTTTATGCGGTGGTGCAGAAATTATAGTGGAAGGCCTATGCAAAAGATGCAAAAATGTACAAAAATTTATGGAGTCAAATGGTGTTGGAACCTATCTAGATGGAAGGGGGGTGTCAATAGCTACTCAACGAGCTAAAGAATGTCAAAACGGACTCCGGATGCGACAATTATGGCCAAAACGGTGAAGTCCCGACGACTGCTGTAGGGGGGGGGGCGTGCGCACGGGGTCCAGGGCCCGTGGACACGGGGTACCATGCGCACGGTACACGCACTGAGGACACGGGGTCACCTGGGACTATCGGGGCCCCGTGGGCACAGGGTAGGCGGAAAATTCGCGATTTCTTGGTCGAGTTCGATAGGGGAAAGAAAAATTGGGTTATGGGGACGCAATAGGAGTTAGATCTACTTGCTAGACACCAGATCCACTGATCAAAATCAACAAAAAATCACAAAAACTTCAAATCACAAAAAATTGGTATGGCTCTTTTTGTGGGGATTTTCGAAATTGGGCAATGGCTCTTTTTGGGGGGATTTTCGAAATTGGGAAAGAACAAGCAAAATTAGGCTAGAAAACAAGGAGGGGGAGCTCCAATTTCGTGATCAACCTTGCTCTAGATACCAAGATGTTGTAGGGTGGAAACCTACGGGAAGATCTTTCACGAATTGAAGGGGGAATCCCCAAGAACAAGATGAACACAAGGGAGAAAACAAGAGGAACACTCAAGAACAAGCCCAAATCACACATCCACTAGACTCACAAACACAAGATTCACAAGGTACATAAACAACAAAAGGAAAGATACAAGGTAAAGTTCATCCCACTCCTATGGAGGTGAGGTCTTGGTGATCCTATGATGGGGATCCTTCCCTAGATGGGGGATTTATCTACTAGGGATCTTCTACAAAGGAGGTCTCTCTCTCTCTCTCTCTCTCTCTCTCAAGAGGAGGTACAAGGAGCAAAGCTCACATATATCAAGTCATATCATTTGCTAAGTCTAAATGGAGGAGGAAGGGGAGTATATATAGGTCCAAGGGATGAAGGGGTAAGGAGGGACGAGATGGGGATACAAGGTCCAAGCCCAACAGCCACGCACAGGGGGCCCCGTGCGCACGGGGTAAGTGCAGCACGTGCGCACGGGGTCTCCAGGGACCAGATGCATGAGCCCGTGCGCATGGGGTCTGTGAGGCCCGTGGACACGGGGGTCCCGTGGGCACGGTACACGCCCGTGCGCACGGGGTCTTCAGGACCGCCAGCCTGGGAGGCCCGTGGGCACGGGGTCGAAGGGGCCCGTGCGCACGGGGTCGCCTGGGAGCTGCTGCCTTCTTCTTGGCGCTTCCTTCTCTGCTTCCAGGCTTCCCTCTTGGATGGTGTAGATGTTCTCTTCTTCTTGGACTCCTCCTCGATGAATGTGTAGCTCCGCTCACACCTATGTATGCACACGAGAGAGGGGTCAAGTAGTATACCATCCTCGAAAGGTACAAATGAACATGTGTAAAGGAGATGATTCACCTTTGTATGCATGAAGCAGATGTGACATGTGTTACTTGCCAAATGAACTCTTGACATGATGATGTCCATAGGATGCTCCACATCACGTACCTTCACATACCCTTTGTTCCCGCCAGATTGGTCGTCGTCAAGGTAAAAAGAGGTCAAAGAAAACTTATTTCTCTTTCTTTTTCAAGGGGCCCAATCTGGTCTTTACAATGCCATTCTTGAAACGGGTGTTCACAATGCCATTTTTGAAACAGGTGTTCACAAATCTAACTTATATTTTAAAACTTATTTCAATATGTCATCACCACCATCATCTCATCGATGCTGTTATAAAAAACAAAATCCAAAGGAAAACAATAACTAAAGAACAGACAGAAGGGAAGATGAATAACAAACAGTGAGTAGTATCGGAACCAAGGGACAAAAAGTTCACAAACAACTAAGTCGGGCGCGGCTATGTGCCGCTCGCTGCGATGCCCAGTTTCGGTTCGCCTGCAGGGAGCAATTACTCGGCCGACCTAGTAAGCAGCTAACGCATTGTGTTGATGTCATTATTGAAGTCATGATAACATCATGCGTGTTTTTGGTTTTTATTTCTTCAATTCTTTTACTTTTGCTTATGTTTTGAAATATTTTTAATTTATATTACAAAAACTCTAGACATAATTTTTTTAAAATGTTAATCTTGCATTTACAAAATGTTAAACATATATAGAAAATGTTTCTGTTATATAAGAAAAATGTATAAATGCGAATGTATTAATTAGAAAATGATAATCACATATAGAAATAATGTTAATCATATGTTTGAAAAATGTTTTTGACAATTATAAAATGTGAAACATTTCAAAATAAATGGAAGGACTTTTACAAAAAAGTTTTTACAATGTAGAAAACTTATTGTAATTAAATAAAAGTAATGTCTACATTAAAAAAATATGTTACATTTTTAAAAAACATCTACACATCTTTTAAACATTTATTCAAAATATTTTCTAAAAAAGTTTTTACAATGTACAAAAATGTTTGCATGGTTCAAAAAAATGTTTTTATCATTTGAAAAAGATCTCGACATGTATTTGAAAAAAAGTGAACACGCATTTGAAATAATATTCAAAACATGTTTTTGTATAAAATGTTAAACGTGTATTCGAAAAATGTTTGATGGGTATGAAACAATGTTTGAAATATATAAGAAAAATTTAGAAACATGCATGAAAGAAACTAGACATGTATTGAAAAAACAACCCAATGAAAACCGACAAGAGAAACAAAAAGAAAAGCAAAGAGACCAAAAAAACCAAGAAAACAAAAGAGGATCATAATAAAACCAAAGCATAAAGATGTTCTAGAAAAAAAAGAAAACCAAAGCATAAAAGAAGGAAAAAAGAAAACCAAACAACCGATGAAAAAAACAAAAAGAATAAAAGAACAAAAGAGAATGAAAACAAAAAAGACGAAGAAACCAAACTGAATCTATCAATCGAGTGAGGACGAGAATTGGTACGAATGAATAACAGGTAAATGGCCGGCCTGATACTAGTCGGCCCGTAGTCGATTTCTACTAATAGAAATCAGTACGGGCGAGACATAGCATCTGTGCACTATGTCGGCCCACATGTGATGGCCTATCATTTGAATGGGCCTGACTTTCTCGAGAAAAAAGGGCCTGGCCCGCATGTCAGCTCACGTGCAGTTTGGCCTGCTAGGTGTTTTTTGGGCAACTTTTTACCTACTGGGCTGTTAGGCCATATTTATATAAAAAATGAAAAAAAACATAAAAGATAAACGGGCCGTGCCATGCCGGCCCGCGTGCCCAGCTTAGCAGCCCAAGCACGGCCCCGTCGCGTGCCCCGTGCCGGGCACGACCCGGCGTGCTGGCGTGCCAACGGCCCGGCCCAGCTGGCACGGCCCAGATGGCCAGTGGTAGGTAGCCCGGCGAAAAGCGCACGAGCCCACGGCGTGCGGTGAGAAGAGCGGCCGCGTCACCCCGACATGGGCGCGGCGGGGAGTTAAGCCACCACCACCTCGCCGTCCGCCTCGCCCCACCACCGCCCTCCCTCCCCCGCCGATGCTGCTCCGGCTACGCGTCGGCGTCACCCGCCGGTCCGCGGCCCTCCTCGCCGCCGTCCCCCGCGGTGACCCCCCCGCCGCGCTCCCCCTCCCCCGTCGCCTCCACGACGCCGCCGATCACCGCCCGAAACCAGGTACCGGCGCGATCTCCCCCTTACCCCCCACCCCCATCAATCTAGAGTGGCTGCGCAGCAGCACTTCCGTAGCTCAATGCTCCGCGCCTCTGCCGTTCACTCCATGATTTTAATTCCACCGCTCCCCTCTGTTCGCCACCGGCCGAGTGATGCAGAAATTTCATCCTGAAATTTCATGACAAGCTGATCATATATATCTGCTCTCTGAGCCGCTGATGCCCGTATTTTTTTGAAATTTCATGACAGTTTACTCTTGGTAATTTCTCATACTGTTCTGTTCTGTTCTGCACCTGAAGGGGGTCCTCTTACGCTCTACAGGGACCTAGTGGGCCAAGGGAAGCTCCGGCATGACGTGTACCAGGAAAATGTCGCCTCCGAGCTAGACAGCTTGCTCGGGAGGCTCGAGCGGTACGAGATGGAGATGGAGGATTACCATGTAATAAGTTGCCGACGGCTCTGTGTTTGCAGTTTCCGAGTAGCACCAGGTGCATTATTTTTTAATTCAGGGAGATTGTTTCGTGGCGTCTGAGTGAGTGCCTTTGCGTGAAGTGCAGACAAAGCTGTCTATGTGGGACAGTACCAGGGAGAAAGAACGGCGGCGGCTTCTCCTCGAAGAAGCCGAGGATAAGCAGCACGATGGGGTGTGGATAGATGAGAAAAGGGGGTTTCTCGATAAGTTGATTTCGCGGTAATATTTGTTCTCCTGCCTCGGTTCATTTGCTGTAAAACCATCAAACTCTTGACATCAAGAGTTTTGTGTTTTAACTTTGCAGTGCCACTGTTCCTCTTCCAAATGATATAAATTTTGCCAACTGATAACCGTTTATTAAGCTGTTTGTGCAAATAGATGAAGTTCTCATCCTTTATTTACTAAGTTTTTATTGACTTAAGAACAGTAAAACTTAGTAGAAGATAAAAGAATGCTAGAATTATGTGGAAATTTTTGCATGCTCTGTAGAAACTTTTCTTGTTTACAATTACAAATCTCTTGTACATATCCCAAGAAGAGTGTAACTAAGCAGATCAGCGACCTATAAGTCTGTTTAACTGTTGTGTCGCGCCGCTTGGAAGTTGCTGTTTGACTTGTCTTTTGCCGATTAAAGCAGGAAAAGAAGAGCTAATATAGAACCTGGAGTTGGAAGATGGGTTTCATATTTGAACAGAGAGAGGAAACTAGATAATTTGGTTGGCCAGAAACCAGTTGCACCTGTTGCTCCAAAAGGATTATACCTTTACGGGAATGTTGGAAGTGGTAAGCTAATTAATCAATACATTGACCTGGCCTATGCTGAGAGTTAGTGGTTTGTAGTCAGGCTGTCTCCCATTCAGTAGTAACTAAATACTTCACTTGGGTCATTATGCTGTTCTTTTCAAAATAGTCATAAACTGCTTATGATGATAATATTTTTTACCGAGATGATGATAATATTATCTAGCTATCTGCAATTATTATGCTAACTTTAGGGAGCAACTTGTAACACAGGCAAGACAATGTTGATGGACATGTTTTATGGGGCCACAGAAGGTGTCATCAAACACAGGAGGAGGTTTCACTTTCATGAGGTAAATTATGCAAAACTCATGTACGCGTGGCTTGGCAAGCGGACAAAACAGAGTGTATGTGTGGCTTGGCAAGAGTTCTGTTAATTAACTTGTTGACTATCGTATTTCAGTCAGGATCCTGTTGTCGAGCATTTGAATAAAATTGAATTACACCTTTTCATGCAGGCTATGCTTGAAATACACGACCATATGCATGATGTGTGGAAGAGACGTGATGATGGCAAGTCTATGGAATCAAGTGCTTTCAGTTGGATATCAGGCCTCCCTTTCGATGCAAAAATTAAGGAATGGCTGATCGGGGAGGAAAAGTATAAACAAGATAAGCATCAAAAACATATCCTGTTAGCTGTCGCTGACAAGTTCCTTGTCGATAGACAAGCAAATAAATGTGGTGCAAGCATTCTATGCTTTGACGAGATACAGGTGCCTGTAATTAACACTTCTATGGTGTGCATTTCCAACTTATTGGAGGAAACTGCCATTTCTATATCACACTTGACATCATGGTTATCAGATTACTGCCGTAGTTTATCAATCCAATGCGATTACATCAAGTTAGTCTTGTAGGAAATTGTTCTGAAATTTATTTTCCCTATTCAGCTCATACAGCTGACAGACAATGTCAACCTTGTGCCTTAAAGTGAGATATGCACTTAAAAAGAACTCTTATAAACACCTCGTGCTACTTCACTCTGTCTACCATGTGCCTTAATGTGAGATAGGCTTGCTGTTACTAAGAAATATTTAGCTGTCACTGTAAAAGTGTAAATACAATAAACTCTGCAGCCTATAGTTTTGAAATGTACTAAGAAACTGCATCCGTGCAGACTATTGATGTATTCGCTATTGTTGCCCTGTCTGGTATTCTCAGCAGACTATTAAGCACTGGGACTGTGCTTGTTGCTACCAGCAATAAAGCACCAGAAGATCTGAATCAGGTACACCCTTTTTTGATTATTTCTCTTTTCTTTCTTTTTTAAATATAATAAACACTTACATTTCACCAAAAGAAGATCGGAGTGAAAGGCATAACCACATTCTGACCTGCTGGGAATATTCATTTGAACTACACTACCTAGAACTTTGTTCCCACAAACAGGAACGACTTCTCACAATTTTAACATACAATTTGAAAGAAGCTAAAGAGGCAAAAGACCAGGTTGCTATCATGTTATGGATGAATAACAATGTGGAGAATGCGTAGGGGAGCTAAACTAGAGCTTATTGCTCTTTTTTCTAATCCTAGATACAGAAAATTCATTGAAAAAGGATAACATGGCTAATGGCTGTGGACTACTTATTTGCACCTGGGTTTCTTGTAATTTAACTATTCAGAAGCACATCACCCATCTACAAGAAATGACAAGGCACTTTCTGAAGCTTAGTTTTTTAACTTCTGGATTTTTTATATGACATAAGAATGACAGCATACATTGGTACCTGAATGGATAATAGGTACCTTTGAGTTAAAATAACTCTGTACTTGTTTTTATCTTTTCACTCTTCTCTGTTGGTTTTGTAGGATGGGATGCAACGAGAAATCTTCCTTGAGTTATTATCTAAGCTAGACGAGACCTGCAATAAGATTCTTGTTGGAACTGAAACGGATTATCGCCGCCTTATTCCTACGGATGGCTCAACTCAGGTTGACTTGTAATGACATAGGGAATTTATGATACTTGGTCTTAGGACCGTATAAAACATCTGCGATACATGTTCTGGAGATAAACATGATGCTTACTAGATGATAGCAGTGTTAGCAGGTTGAAAATTAGTAGTTCCCTATGATATTGTGGCCCACTGTGTACAGATGCTTTAAACTGTCTAGAAATCAGTTACTGGACTGACAAGTTCAGGTGATTAAATCACATTATTTGAAGATCTTAATTTAATTTGCAAAATCTTCCACTCGGCATTCTCTTGAAATCTTCTGCCTTGATCCACTGTAGTTAAATAGACTTAATCTCATTGTTGAAGTTTGATAGGGGTTTGTCGTGTAGTTATTCAGGGTAGTGCATAAACAAGAAAACATAAGCTCCCTTTACTACCTTGAGGTTAATAAGTTAACAGGGCCTGTAAAAATATATTCATCTTAAGTGACACTCACTAAAGTTGTAGTTATCAATTTGGTTGTTAGGACAGAGATTCAAGCATCTACTTGTACATGTCAAATCAAATTTACCTTTAAGTTACATTTTTTGATCCCTATGATAACTCTAATATGAAACCAGTAAGGTGTATCCTTTTGTGAATACACTGCATGCTTACTCTTGTTTTGCTTGGAAATTTGATATTTATTCTGCCTGTATTTATTACCTTATTCTTAGATGTCATATGCGTTATCTGTTATTTTTTTTATGTAACAACTATTTTGCATATTTCTATGCAGATTCACTATTATTGGCCTACCAATCCTGAGACAAGGAGTATGTTTGAGGCTATGTGGCATGACATAACTAACCAGACAGGAGGGAACATTACTGCAGTTACTATTCCTGTAATGTTTGGAAGGTGTGTCCTAAAAATCATCTCTATACCAATATACATAAGCCTGAACTGTATTAACTTTAATATTACATGAACAGGTCTATTGAGATTCCTCAAAGTTGTAGCGGTGTGGCAAGGTTTGACTTCGAGTATTTATGTGGACGCCCAGTAATATCCCACTCTTTGAATTTACATTTCTCGATAATCAAAATGTTATTCATGATAATGGCGCTGTTGGCTTGAAGAAACTATATATGGAGTAGTATCTTTCTTCCTTTCAACTGTATGAATTTGGAACTGAATTATAATTCTATGCAGGGAGAGATGTTTTGAATGAACCCAATAAGACTTGCTTTGGTTCTATTATTTATTTACTCGTATTCCTTATTCCAATACTTAGGTCGGAGCTGCAGATTATATAGCAATAGCCAGGAACTACCATACAATTTTCATATCAGACCTTCCAGCTATGAGTATGAAGATCCGTGACAAGGTACCTCTGACTTTATCAAGTACTTAATAATTCTTTGATGCCAAATGAAGTGTTATGTTTTTTCTAATATTGTTCCTCATTTAGGCAAGAAGATTCATCAGCCTTATTGATGAGATGTACAATCATCACTGCCGCCTTATATGTTTAGCTACCTTACCCATTGACAATCTATTTCAAGGAACTGAGGAGGGGCCTCTTTTTGATTTAGAGAGGTAACATTTACATTTATACTCGTGACCCTCTTAACTAATTGGTGAACTGCAGAGCGCTTACCTGATCATGTAAAGTATTGATGATTTTCAGAGAACATCTACATTTATACTTGGATAGTTGGATGCATGATCCTCTAACCACATTAGCGAACTGCAGTTAAAATTTTCTCATCCTGTGAAATTATAATTGTGCATATTTCAATGCGACATGTGCAGGTTGTACTTTTATATTCAGTGGTAATATGATAGCTACCATGTAGGTCTTCTGAAATCTTCATCTTTGCAGGGTCAAACTTTTGAATGTAGTACTTAATAATCTTGGGCATTGCTACTTGCGGCATCATCTTGTACGAAACAACAGAAATAACAACAATCCTGTATTCTGAATCAAAATTCGGTCAGGGGCTACCAATTTCCAAAAATAAATAAATAAATCTCTCTTCTCTCTTACGAAGCTTTTTATCCCAAACAAGTTGGGGTAGGCTAGATATGAAACCCTTTCATGAGGACTTCCCAGGAGGTCACCCATCCTAGTACTACTCTCGCTCAAATGGGTTTCATACCTATGGGACTGGCTAGTTTTTACGTTGGCTCGCCAAGCCTATCACAACCCTTCTCCTTTACCCAGGCTTGAGACCGGCTATGCCTAGAAGACATAGGCGGAGTTTTGTTGTAAATTGTCTTGGCTTGGCGAGCTTTGTTGTAAATTGTGTTTTTATCCATCGGTAATTTTTTTAATGCAAAGCATTTGAATCTAAAGAATCGAGAACAGGAACTTATTATTAACATGAGAGGTTATTATGCAGTTTCCAGTTTGAAACTGAAGCCGAAGGGTCAAAGTTAAGGAGGGATGTTTCCGCAGAAGGCAATATTGGTGCAGGGCCCTCTACGAGAGGTCTAGTGTCAATGCTGTCTGGTCAAGAAGAGATGTTCGCGTTCCGAAGGGCGGTAAGTACCTAATATAGCACCTCTTGTACATACTATTTGTTGCTCGTTTGAGACAATTCATTTTGCTAAATTCTGGGTTTTAGTTTCTTATAATGTTAAACTTTCACTGCATGGAATGATTTCGAATCACTGACATTACTGTCTGGGCCTGTATGATGTATCTGGTTTTAACTGTCCGCCCACATTGTTGTTTCGCAGATATCCCGGCTCATAGAAATGCAGACCCCGCTGTATCTCGAGCGCGTCCAGCATGTCCATTCTTCCGCCCTTCGACAACAGCAGGGCATGCCTGTTCTCGCAAAACAGAGCACTGTCTCTCAGTCTGCTCCCTTGTAGACTGGTAGTACCATTCTATTCGTTCTTGGAAAAATAATCTTGCAACTGTGAGCAATGAGGTTGGAGAGGCCAAGCTTGACACTGTCGGAAACTGTATCGAGTATATGTAACACAGGTGATGTCAGCGAGACACGCCGTTGCATCTGTGCTGTGCATCTGCACAGGTTTACTTTGCTTTGCTTCCCAGTAATATAGATCCTAGGAGATATGATTACTGGTGTTGTTTGGTGTGCTTTAACATCTACTCCCTCTGTTCTTCTGCAGTTAGAACAGCCACATGCCTTCCGCTTCTAGGACGGAGAGGACTGAATCATGCTATACACTGGGCTTGTTTAGATTTTGATTCTGATTTTCTTCTCTCCAACTGAAGAGTAGCGTTCTTGTTATACTACTCCCTCCGTTCCGATTTACTCGTCGTGGTTTTAGTTCAAATTTGATGAAAATCAAAATCAAAATCTAAACAAGCCCAGTGTATAGCATGATTCAGTCCTCGCCGTCCTAGAAGCGGAAGGCATGTGGCTGTTCTAACTGCAGAAGAACAGATGCATCCATACATATTTATGTGGGAAAATATCATATGGAAACCAACATTTGGTGAAAACCACACAAATACGATGTTTTGAAGTTTAAAAAAATCTCAAAAAATAGGGGATGTTAAGAGAGTGATGTTCTATTCTCATGCGGAATTTCAAGTGCAGCGCATGACGCCATTGCTGTTTGTTTCCTGGTGTGCTCGGCTTTGATCTTCTTCAGCATCATGACCACATCGTGTGCTATCATTCTCCCCGGTCATGTGAGCCGCTGTAACAGAGCAAACCTGCCTGGCTCAGATAAAGGACACAAGGGAGTGGAAATACCCAACAGTGGACGGGCAACATTTTTCCACAATGCAAAAAAATAAAAGACATTCTACATACACAAATACACGTATAACACGTTCAAGAAAATTTTCACAACAATATACTTTCATATGTGGTGTAGACAAAAAAAAAATATGTACATGAAAATGGGCCAATCTTCTTTTTATTGTTGGGCCGGGATTATTTTTGTGCATCTTGCAAATCATAATATTTTTAATGAAAAAATTCACAGATCCATCGTGAACATTACAAGCTTGCACAGTATTGTTTTGATATTTTTGAAACTTGGAAATATGATTTTTTGAATCATTTCAAGAAATGGGAGCCAATGCCCCCGTCCACCAAAAAGTCGCTTCCCCAGAAGTGTCACTGCTTGTCCTTATCTACTATCTTGTACCACTACCTTTCTTATTGTTGTATTCTAAAGTTTAAAAAGTAAATGCCATGATTTATTTGCAAGAGTTTGTCCAGCACAACGACCACTTTAAAAAGAAGCTTAATTTCTCCGGAGCGCCTATTCCGCGCCGCAGAAGGGCTGGCCCACGAGCATGAGCGCAGAGAATTCTATTATATTGCGAAAAACCATCAATAAATGGCGCACTCTAGGAATCGACCTAGCGTCCTTACACTCGTCGAGTGTTCGACTATGACCAACCACTACAACTACTGAATGCTTATGAACCACTTCAGCGTAAATTGTTTTAAGAATCAGCATAGCCGTGCTATTCATTGTGCAGTGTCCCTTGCTCAGATTTCTGAATTAATTAAAAATATTATGAAAAACATGATTTTTGGAAAAATGCAAACAAATTTTTAAAGTTCATGAACATGCATAAAAAAGTAGGCCAGTGCAAAAAAGATCATGAATTACAAAAAAGTTCATGTATTTAAATAAGTTCATGAAATAGAAAAACTGTTCACTAATTTAAGAAAATAATTCACAAAAATGAAAACTAATCATGAGTTTGAAAAAAGTTCATGGATTTGAAAAAAAGTTCATCAAATTTGGAAGAGAGTTCATCAAATTTACCAAAAGTTCATTAAAATTGAAAAAGTCATTGACTTATTTTTTTATCAAATTTGAAAAATGATTATATATTTTAAAAAATAGTTCATCGAATTTTTAAAAAAGTTATTAAATCTTTGAAATTAGTTCACTGAATTTAAAAAAGTTCATTGAATTCAAAAAAAGTTCACAAATCTGGAAAAAGTAATCAATTTAAAAAAAATAAGTGCATCGGATTTGAAAAACAGTTCACGAATTTTCAAGAAAAATTTCGTGAATTTTAAAAGGTTCAATATTAGAAAAAAGAAAAAAAAACGAGTACATGAATCTCGAACCGTAGAAAGAAGAAAAAGACAAAGAAAAGTATTTGGGCATAGCCATGAAATGAAAGAAGAGGTTCTGATTCTACTCCAGTGCCCGTTCTTTTTTTGTTTCTTCTAACCGAAAAGAGAAAAAAGTTAAATGGGCAGGCCCAGCTCATAGGATGGGGGCGTGCTTCACGCGCCCGTTAGCAAAATGGCCTATAACGGACGCCTGAAGCGCCAAATAGGATCTGCCTAATTTCTCGCATGTGTTTTTTTTTGCGGGGAAATTAGGATTTCATTAACGGATCACAGGATTACAATCATATTGGATAGCCTGCCTAACTTCCAAGGGAACATTTCCCAGCCAACAGGTTGTGCGCTGTTGACCTCTCCCTATTGCTGCCATACCATATCTAGCACAATTTTGAGTACGGCTAATCTTAACAAGGTTCACCGGTCGTTCTTCCATGAGGGCCTTGACTTCATTCACTACATGTACATACCTTGACTTATTAGGAAGAGCACCATTCAGCAGTGTAATAGCCACAGCACAGTCGGACTCCATCACAATCAGGAGATGAGACTAGTGGAGCGCTAGCCGGAGCCCCTCATCGCATGCAACCTGCTCTGTCTCCAAAGGATCAGAGCATTGTCGTAACCAACGACATGCCGCGAAAATGACCTTTCCTTCAGAGTCCCGGAGAATCATGCCAGCTCCAGACGAGCCATCCGCAGCAATATAGGAACCGTCGATGTTTAACTTAACATAACCATCATCAGGTGACTTCTGCTGCAGCATGGTTACCTTCCTTCCAGGATCTCACATTCGCCTTGTCCTGCCAGAATAAGAGATAACTTGCTTCCCCTTTATATCGTCGAGGTGTGGATTTTGTTTAGTTGCGAGCAGGGTATCAGCATAGCTAGCTAGATAGGAAAGTTTTTTAAGCATCCACTGGGGCTATCAGTTTCTCATGTGTTGGCTCATTCGACACATGCCATATATGCCAGAGTAACCATAATATGTGTGGTTTCGTTTGATTTTTCCTCTTGACTGAGCTTTGAGAGAACTAGATGATACCCCGTGCATTGCGGCGGGAATTTATAGCAATTAATTTTGAAGGAAACAAAGACCAACTATATTATACTTATGTGATAGCAAATAATGTACTAATGTGGAAGTGTCATGTATGCATTATCAGCACACAAAATGTCGTTTCGACCATTGAGGAAAAAGATTCAAGTCACCCAACAAAGAGTAACTATTAACAACTAACCTCTCATGTTCATACCTAACACTACTAGGAAAAACCTTATACACAGAATCTTACCAGCAGCGCGCTTTAAAATACGGCACTACTGCTATTTAGCAGCAGCGCATGCCACTAAAACGCACTGCTGAAAGGAACATAGCAGTAGGGCGTCATTTGTAAACCGCGCTACTGCTACAATTGCCATGACCTCGCCGTCAAGCTAGTTATAGCAGTAGCGCTGTTAGCAGCAGCGCCTTTCGATAAAACTCGCTACTGCTAAGTTCGGGCCACAAGTTTACTCTCACCTCGCTCCGTGAACAGGGTGTTTACCACCTTAAATGTGTTACTTCTCAAGCTATCACAACTCTTGGTCTTCATTAAACTCTATGTGTAGAATTTGTGGCTGCAATATGAGTCTTCTCTGGTTCCTACCGGAAGAGGATTCATATTAGCAATTCAGATTGTACACAAAAAGATCATTGATGGGCAATGTATTTTTGCATTGACGGACAATGTATTTTTGCATGCTTACACTTAGTAGTAGCACTTTTTATAGTAAGGCACTACTGCTAGGGCATTTAGCAGCAGCGCGTTACCGAGATACGCGCTACTGCTAAAGCCATCCTATCACTAGGCCGCCCCTCACTCTCCTCTCTCTGCTCCAACTCACTCTCCCCCGCATCGACCCTGTCGTCTGCCGCCACCACCAACTCACTCTCCCCCGCACCGGCCCTGTCGTCTGCCGTCACCGCATTTTCGCCCCTCCCTCCTCCATCCCGCCGTCGGCCGTCGCCCCCTCCCTCCTCCACCTCGCCGGTCGTCGCC
>NC_041385.1:47307677-47325292 GCF_002162155.2 Triticum dicoccoides
ATCACCGCCACCGAGATAGCTCCTCCTACCTCCCCATCCTTCCCATCTGTTCCCTCCTTCCTCCCCCTCCTCCCTCCCTCCTTCCTACCCCTCCTCCCTCCCTTCTCTCTGTTCTTGTAGAATGTAGGTAGTTTAAACGTAGATTTTAGAATGTAGACATTGTAGAATGTAGGTTCTGTAATAGAATAATTTTTAGCCTATTTTAGGTGTTTTGAATAGAAAAGGAAATTTTAGGTCTTTTGATTAGAAATTTTAGTAATGGAATTTTTTAGTGGGTAGAATTTGAAAAAGTGTTATGTACTTGTTATATTGTGAACTTAGGGCATATTTTTAGGGTTTAGTAAAATAAATAGTAATAGTGGATGATGATGTAGATGTTTTAGGTATAGAACATTTTGAATAGATGATGATGTAGATTTTTTAGTACAACTAGTTTATTTAGTGTTGCTCAAGAATTGCTCATATGATGTAGATATAAACATGTATATCTAGTGTTGCTCAAATAGGATATGTGCTTGCCCAAGTGACCATGTTTACAGGTAACAACTCCGAGCGGCCTATGTTTTGCCGGAGTGTTGATTAATTTTCCTTCCGGCAAATTTCAGGCGCTCGATATGTCCTTTTTTAGCAAAGGTCATGCCGGATTTTTCCTCTGAAGTGGATCGTTAATCCTTTTCAAATATTGCTTTAGGAAAATGGCGACACCACCACCACCACCACCACCATGTCGACTGTGCAAGTCAAGATGCGCTAGCAGCCTTGCAACTGGCATGTTGTTCGGCATCTACTTCCAGCCGACTTTTCTTCATGCGGGCGGTAACAAAATATATGAAACTTGTAACAACTATTTTGTTTTTAGTGTTATTGGCATTAATGCATTGTGTATATATCATTGTGTATACACATATCATCCCATGCAATGTGAGGTTGGAATTCAACAACCTGACCGGAGACACTGTGACCTTTGAGGCTCCTGGGGCCCTACACTATGGAGGTCAAGAAAGGACGAAATATGTCACAGATCGGAGGATATGGATGGAACCGTTTCATCTCCCACATGGGTATCACTGGTGGTGAGTTGACCAGCTTCTCCTTTAGAGCAAAAAGACCCAAGCTGGCCATCATTTATCTCAACACAGATGAAGATGATGAGGACCCACTTGATGAAGCCATCTATACTCGAAGAATAAGGCTGAGCGAGGACGAGGTGTGCAACCTATGGGACATAATTCCGCCACGTGCTGACTTTGTTGGGGTGCCATTGGTGACCCGCCTGACAACTACCATGGTTGATCGGCATGTTATGGTATGTTATACTTAGTGTACAATCTGATTACATGCTTACTTAGTAGAATTCAAGCTTAGTAGAAATGTAGTACTGTTTTTGATAGTGTAGAAACCTATACTTAATAGAAATATATTTGCAAGAGTATGTGCGAGGCAACTTATTAATCGATATGTTTTTCTTATTCAGAAATTGCCAAAGAGCCTATCTATGAGTTGTGGTATCGAGCCTGATGAAGAAGGCTCTGCTGGAATACGCCTTACCGCAAAGGGGCTCCGTCACCACCTGTGCGTACGGCATGGACACGGACGGTCGCACACACTTAAGCTCGGTTGGGTGGAAGAACTTCCTCGTTGGCAAGAATCTTCGTGTTGGACAGGCCATCCTAATTACTATCAGGAACACCCACCGCCATGGCTTGAGGATGATTGTCGTCGTCGATATCATCTAGAACTACATATGTGTGTGTGGCTGTATGACTACCCCTAGTAGACTGCTATATGCTGTATGAATACCTAGTACTGCTTATCATATATGCTCCTGTATGAACCATATATGTGTGTGAGGATGCATGTTGACTATATATGAGTGCCTATAATGCTTAATGATATTGTATGACTACTGTATGACTATATGGTATTGTGGTTAATGATATTGTTATCTGGTATATGTGAAATTGCAATTTATTGAAACGGGATCAACAGGAAGCAGGGAAAAAAATGTTGAAAGGTAAAGCAGTAGCGCGGGCAAAGAAAAGCGCTACATCTACTTATTAGTAGCGCATGTTGGAAAAACGCTACTGATACAATAATACTAGTAGCGCGTGTACATAGAGCGCTACTACTATCTGTTAGCTGTAGCGCCTTATTAGTAGCGCGGCCACCCGCGCTACTGATAGCGTTAAAACGCACGCTACTACTAGGGTTTTCCCTAGGAGTGTAAGGTTAGGCTAAAAGGTTTCAATTCCGTAATATCATCTCAAGCAATTAGATGTTCACATAAGATGTTACAATCTTGGTCACATTTTAGATATCACACATTTGCAGATTTCCTGAATTACATAACAATAAGATGAGTGGATTTATGTTCTGTATATGCATAGGTAGAATTTGGTGATCACTAAATGGTCTTTCTCAATTACAATTAGAAACCTCCAAACCTGAATAACAGAGACAATGACAGAAGGCCCTCAAATGATAAAAAAAGGGAAACTCAGAATCCCAAGTTTGTTCTCGCCCTCCAATTCAGTCTAAATGTTGCCAGAAATATTTGATGGACATGATATGAAACAAAAAGAAAATGTTATCAGTAATTATTTGGGGAAAGAGGGATCCTTTCACAAACTACGTTGAAAGTGCATTGCCTTGTGTTTGAGGTAGGGGCCATGCCCAGGGTTTAGAGCCTCATTATTAATGAGCTCATCAACAGAAACATGATCCAAATAGTCGAGTACGATGACTATGGGCATGTGCTGCCATGTAGAGTGCAAGATCTAATGCTTGACTTTATCATATTGAAGTCCACAGAAGAAAACTTTACCATCATAATCGAGGAACCACCTACAGTTAATGGTGCACACAACATGAAAGGCCATTTCGAATTCCGCTGGCTATCCCTCCAAGTTGGTAATTCAGAATGATCTCAGGTGCTGGGTAACCCCGCTCTCACCCAAGCTAGGTCTTTGAACTTTTGGGGTGAACCAGAATGTATGCCTTCTCTCTCAAGTTTTCAAGTTTTGCGAGTTCTGCATCTTTATGCTCGTGGTAACGGATATCAATACTATGATCTATCTCCCATATGCAACTTTTTCCAACTGAGTTCTTTGAAGATTGGAGGTGTGCATTGTGAGAAACAACTAAGAGAATTGTATAAGTTACAACATTTGAAGACATTGGAGCTAGCTAGTGGTGTAGGGTCTTTTCGGCTAGATGTCAGCATATTACCCTCGACGCTGTGCCATCTGATTGTTCCAACTAGTGTGGAACTGTTTGGTGAGATCGGCAGGATGAAAGCCCTTTGTACTTTGGTTGGATTTTCCATACTTCGCCGAGATGTGAAGAGCATGAAGGCTCTAGGTGGTCTGAGCAATCTGAGTGAGCTAGAGCTATATCCACAAACCTTAAACCCAGGTTCATGTCATGAGAGTCCACTATACCTACATATGGATTGAATAAGGTCTTTCAAGTAAGTTTTCGTCGGTGCATAAAGCAATAAAAATTGCTCTTAAATATGTATGATCTTTTAGTGTAAGGGAAAATAAGCAATGTACGAACTTGTGATGATAAAGAAATAAAAGAGACGAACTACATAATAAAGGTTGCTACCATAAGGGGCAATATATAACGTGTCGTTCCTTTGCACTAAGAGCTTTTGCATCCAAAAACAAAAAGTGCATGGCAACCTCTACTTCCTCTGCGAAGGGCCTATCTTTTACTTTTATGTATTTACTTCTTATGCAAGATTCATTAGTGTTCTCCTCTATTCTTTCTTATTTTTCTATTTTGTAAGCATCACGTGGTGGGGAAATATCTAGGCACATATATCCAGTTGGATATGAGTGATCATGAGTTATTATTGTTGACATCATCCTTGAGGTGAATAAGTTGGGAGGTGAAATTATAAGCCCCTATTATTCTATGTGTCTCGCTGAAACTTTTTGCTTCATATATATGTTGTGAGTGTTTGCAATCATAGAAGACTTAGTGATAGTTGAGTATGTGGACTTGCTAAAAAGCTCTGACATGAGACCCTTCCTAAAAATATGATGAATTGCAATTGCATTGTTGACTGAGAACATAGTTTGTTAGTTTTCAAGAAATTTTATGCCTTATACTTCGTTGTTGTGATGAACTGTTACTTGTTCATGAGAAGTTTTATGATAATAAATATTGCTGTTGTAATAATGAACATGATGCTACATTGTCGGTATTTTGTTTTATCGACACCTCTCTCTCTATATATGTGGACATGATTATCGATATGGGCTTTCACTTGAGGACAAACAAGGTCTATATAAGCTTGGGGGAGTTGATACGTATATTTTGCATCATGATTTCCTACTGTTATTAATAGTGTTTTTAATCAATATAACACTCTGTGGAGCAATTCTAATGCCTTTTATCTCTTAATATGCAAAATTTACATGAAGAGGAAGATTGCCGGCAGCTGGAATTCTGGACCTGAAAAAGCTACGTCAGAGATACTTATTCTACACATCTACAAATAAGCTAAAATTTTACTGAGATTTATTTTGGAATAAATAAAAAATATTGGAGCAAATAAGTACAAGAGGGGGCCACCCAGGTGCCCAGAAGGCACCAGGGCGCGCCCAACACCCCAAGCATGCTCTTGTGGCTTGTGGGGCCCCTCACCAGCCTCCGGTGTCCATCTTCTGGTATATAAGCCCATTTGTACTAGAAAAACAAATAAAGAGAGGAATTTGGGGATAGAGCGCTGCCGTCTTGAGCCGGAACTTGGGCAAGAGCACTTTTTCTCTCAGGCGGAGCTATTTCGCCGGGGATACTTTACTACTAGGGAAAACCCTAGTAGTAGCGCGGAATTTTTACCTAGTAGTAGCGCATGCGTTGGTGCTACTGCTACGACGTTACAACTAAACTTTGGCGGTAGCGCTGGTTCGCCAGCACTACTTCTAAGTGTGTTAGCAGTAGCATTTTTTGGGACCGGCGCTACTGCTAAGTAGTAGCAGCGTGGTCTTTACCCCGTGCTACTTCTATTCATCTATATTTCAATTCTTTTATTTTTTTACTGTATTTATACATTGTTATACTAATTTTGATATATTAGCAATTAAGGGATTGTTATATCAGTATGATCATGATGAGTTATTATACCATTGGATGGAAGAAACACGGATTAGATTCTAATCCATCTTTGGGTCACATGAATCTAATCCGTGTTTCTTCCATCCAATGGTATAATAACTCATCATGATCATAATGACTCATCATCATCATCTCATCATCATAATAACAACTCTTCATCATAGTCATATAGGAACTAGCTCATCATTCTAGCACAATGTAGCACATAACTTATCATCATCATGATAACAACTCATCATCATAGCCATATAAGCACTAGCTCATCATTCTAGCACAATGTAGCACATAACTATCTAAGACCTGCTACTCTCTCGAAGGTAAAATAGCATAAAACAGGTAAACCCCTGAATCTCCATTATGGAGAATACAGATGAACCTATCTCTCATTTGTGGGTTGCGCTTGATGTTGCCCCAAGTAGTTCCCAGTGATCATTCAAAACTTTTCTCCAGTCTTTGTGATGACATCATCTCTTTGACGGATCATGTACGCACTACGATGACACGCAGGCCAACTTGGCCGTAAGCTGATAATGTTCATGTCCCCTTTCATTTCCATAAGATGAGGTACATAATCCACCAGGAGTTTATGTTGAAGAACATCATGATACCATACTTAGCAAAATGTACACTTTAGCTTCAAAAGAATGTATGCAAAAGATGCACTGGTGACATAATATGAAAAATCTTACCATGATATCTCGATAGATGTTACGTAGTTCAACACGTGGACTAGTGACACGTATTGATCATAACTTGGAGGAATATAACGACTCATCTTAAAAGTATCAATATCTTTAATCCATGAAACAAAATGATTTACCTCCTTGCAATTTAGCTCATACCCATAAGTGTAGTAGGTTTTGTCTACTACTTTCCGTAAGTTTCTTGAAGAATGGAAATGAGCTGTCAATGGAAATAAGATGTCAATGGAAATAAGTTGTCAACTATTTTTAAATAAACAATATAAAATACTCCCTCCATAAACTCATATAGAGGTAGAAGTAGAAGCGTATCAACACCGACCCAAATGTCGATATTATCTTCATCAATGTCATCTTCAGGATCACCAAGATCAAAGGTGACATGCATAGCCTCCTGAAAACCATATGCCGCATAGTGCTATCCAATTCGAGCAACCAAAATGGGAGTAGTTCACCGTATTCAATAGCTTTACGGCAAAAGCATAACAATGTTGGGTCCTGAGGTGAACTCTATTTGTCTCCATATTCTTATGATCTTCGAAATCCAGCTTCTCCAAGGCATAACGTCTTGCATGGTAAGGGATGCACTAGTCGAATTGTAAAAAACGGAAATTACATGTTGAAGAAGTAGAAGTCATGCTTGATTACGAAAAAGACTTGTCGTCGTCACGTACCGTACAAACATCGAAGGTCTCGTTGAGCTTAATAGTGAAGCGCCAACTGTCTTCTAGGTGAGGCCTGTCGCACAGACCCGGGTCGTCGCTACAGTAGTCGCACTCAGGGTTATCATCGTTAGACATTTCCTATATTCATAATTGAAAGATTAAACTTCTGAAATTCAATATATGTACTACAAAAACTAAATTAGATCATTATTATTCATCACGGGTTGACTGTCGGTCTGTCGAGTCTTTTCTTGAAAACTCTCATCTCATGTGGTTATATGGTGGGCACTCACTCTTTGATATATTCGACCGTCGGTGATGGTGGATCCTCCCTTCATTCCCGAGTGCATTACACCAAAATGTCTAACACTCGAGAACGAAGGAGAAGCGACCCCCACGACAATAGTCGGGATTCTTCCTCTCTTATATTTTGACAGTATATGGTGGGCACTCCCTCACAGTTAATTCGAATGTTGGTGATGGTCACTTCCCCTCCTTCTCTCGTGCATTATTACCAAGGTATATCACGAGTATAAGGAAGAGGAAGCGACCCCACGACAACAGTCGGGATTCTTCCTCTATGATATTCGACAGTATATGGTGGACACTCCCTCTGAAGTAGCATCGACAGACTGAAAGTCAACCCGTTACATATATGGAGCAATGACATAAAAAATGGCCTATGTTCTGCTGGAATGTTGATTAATTCCCGCTCTGGCAAATCACGGGCACTCGATATTTCTTACTTTCTAGCACAAGTCATGCCAAAATTCATGAAAAAAATCTGGCATGACCTTTGCTAAAACAGGACATATCGAGCGCCTGAAATTTGCCAAAATGGAAATTAATCATCACTCTGGCAAAACATAGGCCACTCAGATTTTCCTTGCAAAATGCATATATGCATCTATTTTGTCAGCATTTTTGAAAATCAACAATCAACAAAAGTGCAACAATCATGAGAAAATTTCTATTACTAGTTATATTTACTAAAAATTTATATTACAAAAATACCCTAGTTCTAACCCTAACATCTATCTATCCATCCATCTATCTATCCAACTATCACTTCTATTAAAAAACCTCCATTCTACCTATATTTTATATTTCATTCTATTCAAAATACCTACATTCTATTCATATAAGCTATATGTTCTACTTTATTCAGAAAACCTACATTTTACAATCAAATTCTACCTAATTTTTATTACTAAGAATCTCTATACCTAATTTTTTCACTAAAAATTTCTATACGGAGAGAGGTGGGGAGGAGGGAGGAGTGAGGAGGGAAGTGTGGGAGGAGGGAGGAGAGAGGAGAGAGGAGGAGGGCAGTGGGAGGAGGGAAGAGAGAGGAGGAGTATAGTGGGAGGAGGAAGGAGAGGGCGGCCAGAGGAGAAGGGGAGTGGGAGGAGTGAGGAGGGAGGAGGGCAGAGGGAGGAGGGAGGAAGGTGGCCAGAGGATAGGGAGGAAGCCAGATACCTTTGTGGCAACGGCTGCTGCAGGCGACGACAACAGTGGGCGACGACGACGGAGCAAGGCAACATGGGGGGAGATGGAGAGGATGGAGAGTGGAGAGGGAGAGTGAGGCCATGCGTGTAGAGAAGATAAGGTGGGCTTGGCAGCAGCGCGGGTCACCGGCCCACGCTGCTGCAAGTTCTCTTAGCTGTAGCGCGGGGCTAGGGCCCAAAATTCTACTAAGCGGGGCCTGTGAGCTGCTCCCGGGTTGGCTGTAGTAGCAGCGAGTGTAGGGGGGACATCACTACTGCTATTTGCATGAGTAATAGCACATGCCCATGACCAACGCTACTACTGCAGCCAGCCCCGGGGTAACGACGGGGCCTGGTTAGCAGTATCGCCTATTGGTGGGAACACGCTACAGCTAAGTAATACCTGCAGCGCCGGTTGGCGGCGCTCGCTACTGCTAAGTACTAGTAGCACGTCCGGCTAACCCCTTGCTGCTGTTACCTCTCTACCTATAGGGATTTCCCTAGTAGTGCTTCCTTCCGAGAGGGGGAAATTGAAGCCATCATCATCATGAACAACCCTCTCATCATGAGAAGATCAATCAATCTTTATCAACATCTTCACCAGCAACATCTCATCTCAAACCGTAGTTCATCTCTTGTATTCAATCTTTGTATCAAAATCTTAGATTGGTACCCCTGAGTTGCTAGTAGTGTTGATTACATCTTGTAGTTGATGCTGGTTGGTTTATTTGGTGGAAATCAAATGTTAAGTTTGATTATGCTATTCAACACTGATACATCTCCAATGTATCTATAATTTTTGATTGTTCCATGCTGTTCTATTATCATTTTTGGATGTTCTACAATCATTTAATAGTCATTTTATATCATTTTTTGGTACTAACCTATTGACATAGTGCCCAGTGCCAGTTGTTGTTTTCTGCATGTTTTTTACATCGCAAGAAATCAATACCCAACGGTGTCCAAATGCAGCAAAACTTTTTGCGGATTTTTTTGGGCCAGAAGACATCCATTGGGCCAAGAAAGCACCTGGGGGGGGGGGGTGCTCCGAGGGGAGCACACCCCACCAGGGCGCGCCTGGAGTCCCCGGCGCGCCCAGGTGGGTTGTTCCCACCTCGGGTGCCCCCTGAACCGCCTCTTTGCTCTATAAATACCCCAATATTCCAGAAACCCTCGGGGAGTCGACGAAAATCAATTCTATCCGCCGTAGAGTCCAGAAACACCAGATCCAATCTAGACCCCATCACGGAGGGGTGCATCATGTCCATTGGTGCCTCTCCGATGATGCGTGAGTAGTTCTTTGTAGACCTACGGGTCCGTTGTTAGTAGCTATATGGCTTCCTCACTCTCTTGATTATCAATACAATGGTCTCTTGAAGATCCATATGATGTAAGTCTTTCTGCGGTGTATTTGTTGGGATCCGATGAACTTTGAGTTTATGATCAGATCTATGTTTTTATCCATGAAAGTTATTTGAGTCTTCTTTGATCTCTTATATGCGTGATTGATTATAGCCTCGTATTTCTTCTCCGATATTTGGGTTTTGTTTGGCCAACTTGATCTATTTATCTTGCAATGGGAAGAGGTGCTTTGTGATGGGTTCGATCTTACGGTGCTTGATCCCAGTGACAGAAAGGGAAATGACACGTATGTATTGTTGCTATTAAGGATAACAAGATGGGGTCTATTTCTACATAAATAGATCTTGTCTACATCATGTCATAGTTCTTATTGCATTACTCCGTTTCTCCATGAACTTAATACACTAGATGCATACTGGATAGCGGTCGATGTGTGGAGTAATAGTAATAGATGCAGGCAGGAGTCGGTCTACTAATCTTGGACGTGATGCCTATATAATGATCAATGCCTAGATATCGTCATGATTATTTAAAATTCAATCAATTGCCCAACAGTAATTGTTTTCCCACCGTTTACTATTTTTCTCGAGAGAAGCCACTACTGAAACCTACGGCCCCCGGGTCTCTTTTCATCATATTTGCCTTTGCGATCTATTTTCCTTTGCATTTATTTTCAGATCTATTAAACCAAAAATACAAAAATACCTTGCTGCAATTTATTTGTTCCGTGATCTATTTATCCTATCTACCACTTTTACCCCACGTTATTTTCCTAACTTGAGGCGTCTTACCCGAAAGGGATTGACAACCGCTTTAGCACATCGGGTTGCGAGTATTTGTTATTTATGTGCATGTGCTGTTTACGTAGTATGAGTAGGTTCTCCTACTGGTTCGATAACCTTGGTCTCATCACTGAGGGAAATACCTACCATCGCTATACTGCATCATCCCTTCCTCTTTGGGGAAATACCGACATAGTTCTAGCAGACATGAAAAGGAATTTTTGGCGCCGTTGCCTGGGAGGATCTTCAACATCAATCAAGTTCCTAATCACAAGTCTCATCTCCTCGCAGTTTACATTATTTTTCATTTACCTCTCCTTTTCCTCTCCCCCACTTCACAAAATTTGCTGTTTTATTCGCCCTCTTTTTCGTTCACCGTTTTCTTGTCAGATCTCTTATTTTCTTGAACTTGTCACCATAAGTGGCTTTGGTATGGCAGAAACAGATGATGGCCTAACTCCTAAAATGGACATATGGGTAATATGGATGCCAATTTTTTTCTTGGGGCAATGGAATTTTATGGGAAAAGAACATATCCAAGAATTTTTCAATTGTGTCGGGAAACTAAGTCTTGATGATATTCCTATACTTAAAAGGACTAAATCTTATGCGTAAGCTATTTTGGCACTTGTTCTAAAACTTGAAACTAGATTTATTCGTACTCATCCCACCTTGCAAAGATTGTTCTATGAGTTTCCCATTATAAAGAATCCTAAAGGTAAAAAGTTAGCCACTCTTGTTTTGATGAATGAATTTTACTACATAATACGAGAAGCTAGGGAAATCTTTGATTTTTATGGCATGAATCGTGAAAAACCCGTGATTGATGACATTCTTTATAATAGTGATTATGCTTTGAGACATTTGCTTGGAGATAACCAAATCTTTGATGAGAATGTTAAAAAGCAAGTCCCCATTTTAGATATGACCCAACAAGTTTTTAACGATGTTAATCAACACTATACTTGGATCACTTCCGGAAATCAAAGGGTATATGATAAAAAGAAACTTGATAGTGCTAAGGTTTCCATGGATAATGTGTTTTATGTTTTATTTACAAAACCTCCCGACACTAATACCTCCAAGGAAAACAAGGATAAGGATGACAAAACTTAGATCCTACGCGTTATGCCTAGCTAGGGGCATAAAACGATAGCGCTCGTTGGGAGGCAACCCAACTTGTATCTTTTTGCTTTTTGGTTTTCTTGCTGTTTTTAATAAAATACCCAACTATACCTCTGGTTAGATGTGTTTTTGTGCTTTAAATTAGTGTTTGTGCCAAGCAAGGCCTTTTGGTTGATTTGGGTTGAAGTTGATTTGATCTTTCTAAAAAACAGAAACTTATGCACTAACGAAAATAATTTTCATAAATCACAGAAACGTGCTTTTGAGTTGATGCTTTTTGCATAAGATTAATATACAAATATCTCAGGCTTTCCTAATTTCTCAAGATTTTTGGAGTTACAAAAGTATTTGAAACATCCAGATTGCTACAGACTGTTCTGTTTTTGACAGATTCTGTTTTCTTTGCGTTGTGTGCTTGTTTTGATGATTCTATGGTTTTCTTTGATGAGTTTTTGCCATAGAAAAGTTGGAATACAGTAGATATAATGCCAAAATAATATATGAATAGGTTTGCAACAGTACTTATGGTAGTGTTTTGCTTTCTTATACTAACAGATCTCACGAAAGTTTGGTTGAGTTTTGTGTGATTGAAGTTTTCAAGTTTTGGGTGATCTTACAATGGATGAAGGAATAAGGATTAGCAAAAGGCTAAGCTTGGGGATGCGCGAGGTACCCCAGGATAATATTCAAGAAGTAGCAAGCAACTAGCTTGGGGATGCCCCCGAGTGGCATCGCCGCTTTCTTCTAACGACCAACGGTATTTTACTTGAAGCTATATTTTTATTCGTCACATATTTTTTGAGTTATAGAAGTATTCGAAATGTCCAGATTGCTACTAACTGTTCTGTTTTTGACAGATTCTGTTTTCTTTGCATTGTGTGCTTGTTTTGATGATTTTATGGTTTTCATTGATGAGTTTTTGCCATAGAAAAGTTAGAATATAGTAGATATAATTAAAAAAATAAAATATGAATAGGTTTTCAACAGTACTTATAGTAGTAGTTTTCTTTCTTATACTAAAGGATCTCACGAAAGTTTTGTTGAGTTTTTTGTGATTGAAGTTTTCAAGTTTTGGGTGATCTTACAATGGATGAAGGAATAAGGATTAGCAAAAGGCTAAGCTTGGGTATGCCCGAGGCACCCCAAGATAATATTCAAGAAGTATCAAGCAACTAAGCTTGGAGATGCCCCCGAGTGGCATCGCCGCTTTCTTCTAACAACCATCGATATTTTACTTGAAGCTATATTTTTATTCGCACATATTATGAGTTTTGCTTGGAGCGTCTTGGATGATATGAGTCTTTGCTTGTTTTTCTTTTTGTTTTAAGTATTGAGTCCTTGCTGAACACACCTTTTTGAGAGAACCAAATATTATGCTATGCTTGCTCCTAAGCTTCACTTAAATTTTTAGAGCTATGGATTTGCTCTAGTACTTCACTTATATCTTTTTGAGCATGGTGTGCTTTGTTATTTTTGAATAAATGCTCTCATGCCTTACTTAGATTTATTTGGGAGTTAGTAAAATTTTCAGAAATTCTCTTTTGCTTCACATAGATTATTTTGAGAGAAATAAAAGTTTATGCTCATGATCTTCACTTACATTTGTTTGAGCTTATCAAGAGCAACATATGAAAATGGTCCCAAAGTGATAGATATCCAAGGAGGATATAATAAAAAATTTCATGAAGATCATTGGAAAAAATAAACTTGATTCTTAGTAATGGTTTTGAGATATGACGATATGATATGTGAGTCATGTTGATGAGTAATTGTGCTTTAGTAAGAATATTGATGTTAAGGTTTGTGATTCCCTATGCAAGCACGAAAGTCAATAGTTATGCAATGAAATTTATATCCTACCTATGGTGCATTATTCGGTGTTAATTATGCTTAATGCTTGGGTATGAGTTTTTTTGCTTTTTGGTTGGTTAATTCTCAATCTTTTGCTAGCCTTCATTTTGCACTAAGTATGATCACTACTTATGCACCCAAAATTCTTTAAACCAGTTTTGCCATATGTGTCCACTATATCTACCTATATGCAGTATTTCCATGCCATTCTAACAAAATTTGCATGTGCCATCTCTAATTTTCAAAATAAATTTCCCTTTTGTGTGCTCTTCCGCTCGCAAGGCGGTGAAGGGTGGCCAATATTTTCCATTCTAGATGTGTTATTCTCACGATGAGTGTTTATTGACTTGTCATTGCACAAGAGTACGGCAAACGTATTAGGGATGCCCAGTCCCAAAATGAAAAATGAGTTTACTTTATGTTGTCAAATGATAAATTCCTTGGAAAGTGTTGGTATGGAGGGCAATCATGGATTCGGCTAGCCATGGAAAGAGAAAGTAAAGGTGGAAAAAGGAATAAACTTTATTTTCTGTTTGGGAACCGCCTATGATGTATCTAGCATGGAAAGTGTTGGGAGCTCTAAGTCGTTTTCGTTGGTGGGGAAAATATGCCTCTCAAAAATGATTTTATCTCTCAATTTAAGCTTTGAGCTCTGGCACCCCTACAAATCCCTACTTCCCTCTGCGAAGGGCCTTTCTTTTACTTATGCAATTTTTATTTTAAATTTGAGTCTCCATCTTCTCTTATAAAGCACGAACTAAGGGGCACTATGATCGTATTTGAGCATTGGGTGTAGCTAATATTCGAGTGTGTTTCATGAATGGATCAATGATTGAGCATAACCTTGGTCTCATCACTGAGGGAAATACCTACCATCGCTATACTGCATCATCCCTTCCTCTTTGGGGAAATACCGACATAGTTCTAGTAGACATCAAAAGGAATTTCTGGCGCCGTTGCCGGGGAGGATCATCAACATCCACCAGGTTCCTAATCACAAATCTCATCTCCTTGCAATTTAAATTATTTTCCATTTACCTCTCGTTTTCCTCTCCCCCACTTCACAAAAATTTGCCGTTTTATTCGCCCTCTTTTTCTTTCACCGTTTTCTCGTCAGATCTCTTATTTTCTTGAACTTGTCACCATGAGTGACTTTGGTATGGCGGAAACAAATGATGGCCTAACTCCTAAAATGAAGCGTATGGGTAATCTGGATGCCAAAACATTTTTCTTGGGGCAAGGGAATTTTATGGGAAAAGAACATATCCAAGAATTTTTCAATTGTGTCGGGAAACTAAGTCTTGATGATATTCCTCTACTTAAAAGGACTAAATCTTATGTGGAAGCTATTTTGGAACTTGTACTAAAACTTGAAACTAGATTTATTTGTACTCATCCCACCTTGCAAAGATTGTTCCATGAGTTTCCCATTATAAAGACTCCTAAAGGTAAAAATTTAGCCACTCTTGTTTTGATGAATGAATTTGACTACATAATACGAGAAGCTAGGGAAATCTTTGATTTTTATGCCATGAATCGTGAAAAACCCGTGATTGATGACACTCTTTATAATAGTGATTATGCTTTGAGACATTTGCTTGGAGATAACCAAATCTTTGATGAGAATCTTGAAAAGCAAGTCCCCGTTTTAGATATGATCCAACAAGTTTTTAACGATGTTAATCAACACTATTCTTGGATCACTGTCAAAAACAAAAGGGGATATGATAAAAAGAAACTTGATAGTGCTAAGGTTTCCATGGATAATGTGTTTTATGTTTTATTTACAAAACCCCCCGACACTAATACCTCCAAGGAAAACAAGGATAAGGATGACAAAACTTAGATCCTACACGTTATGCCTAGCTAGGGGCGTAAAACGATAGCGCTCGTTGGGAGGCAACCCAACTTGTATCTTTTTGCTTTTTGATTTTCTTGCTGTTTTTAATAAAATACCCAATTATACCTCTGGTTAGATGTGTTTTTGTGGTTTAAATTAGTGTTTGTGCCAAGCAAGGCTTTGGGTTGATTTGGGTTAAAGTTGATTTAATCTTGCTGAATAACAAAAACTTATGCACTCTCGAAAATAATTTTCATAAATCACAGAAAAGTGCTTTTGAGTTGACTCTTTTTTTAGAAGATTGATATACTAATTTCTAAGGTTTTCCTAATTTATCAATATTTTTGGAGTTACAGAAGTATTCGAAATGTCCAGATTGCTACTAACTGTTCTGTTTTTGACAGATTCTGTTTTATTTGCATTGTTTGCTTGTTTTGATGATTTTATGGTTTTCATTGATGAGTTTTTTCCATAGAAAAGTTAGAATACAGTAGATATAATTAAAAAAAATAAAATATTAATAGGTTTTCAACAGTACTTATAGTAGTTTTCTTTCTTATACTAAAGGATCTCGCGAAAGTTTTGTTGAGTTTTTTGTGATTGAAGTTTTCAAGTTTTGGGTGATCTTACAATGGATGAAGGAATAAGGATTAGCAAAAGGCTAAGCTTGGGTATGCCCGAGGCACCCCAAGATAATATTCAAGAAGTATCAAGCAACTAAGCTTGGAGATGCCCCTGAGTGGCATCGCCGCTTTCTTCTAACAACCATCGATATTTTACTTGAAGCTATATTTTTATTCGTCACATATTATGAGTTTTGCTTGGACTGTCTTGTATGATATGAGTCTTTGCTTGTTTTGCTTTGTGTTTTAAGTATTGACTCCTTGCTGAACACACCTTTTTGAGAGAACCAAAAATTATGCTATGCTTGCTCCTATGCTTCACTTAAATTTTTAGAGCCATGGATTTGCTCTAGTACTTCACTTATATCTTTTGAGCATGGTGTGCTTTTTTATTTTTGAAGAAATGCTCTCATGCTTCATTTAGATTTATTAGGGAGTTAGTAATTTTTTTAGAAATTCTCTCTTGCTTAACTTAGATTATTTTGAGAGAAAGAAAAATTTATGCTCATGATCTTCACTTACATTTGTTTGAGCTTACCAAAAGCAACATCTGAAAGTAGTTCCAAAGTGATAGATATCCAAGGAGGATATAATAAAAACTTTCATGAAGATCATTGGACAAAATAAACTTGATCCTTAGTAATGGTTTTGAGATATGACGATATGATATGTGAGTCATCTTGATGAGTAATTGTGCTTTAGTAAGAATATTGATGTTAAGGTTTGTGATTCCCTATGCAAGAACGAAAGTCAATAGTTATGCAATGAAATTTATATCCTACCTATGGTGCATTATTCGGTGTTAATTATGCTTAATGCTTGGGCATGAGTTTTTTTGCTTTTTGGTTGGTCGCTTCTCAATCTTTTGCTAGCCTTCATTTTGCACTAAGTACCATCACTACTTGTGCATCCAAAACTCTTTAAACTAGTTTTGCCATATGAGTCCACTATATCTACCTATATGAGGTATTTCCATGCTGTTCTAACACAATTTTCATGTGCCATCTCTAACTTTCAAAATAAATTTCTCTTTTGTGTGCTCTACCGCTCGCGAGGCGGTGAAGGGTGGCCAATATTTTCCATGCTAGATGTGTTATTCTCACGATGAGTGTTTATTCACTTGTCATTGCATGAGAGTACGACAAAGGTATTAGGGATGCCCAGTCCCGAAATGAAAAATTAATTTACTTTATGTTGTCAAATAATAAATTACTTGGAAAGTGTTGGTATGGAGGGCAACTGTGGATTCGGCTAGCCATGGAAAGTGAAAGTAAAGGTGGAAAAAGGAATAAATTTTATTTTCTGTTTGGGAACCGCCTATGATGTATCTAGCATGGAAAGTGCTGGGAGCTCTAAGTCGTTTTCGTTTGTGGGAAAAGTATGCCTCTCAAAAATGTTTTTATCTCTCAATTTAAGCTTTGAGCTTTGGCACCTCTACAAATCCCTACTTCCCTCCGTGAAGGGCCTTTCTTTTACTTATGCAATTTTTATTTTGAATTTGAGTCTCCATCTTCTCTTATAAAGCACCAACTAAGGGGCACTATGATTGTATTTGAGCATTGGGTGTAGCTAATATTCGAGTGTGTTTCATGAATGGATCAATGATTGAGCATAATGGGCTTTAGTATTGAAGTCTTCATGTCAAAACTAGACTATTGCTTTGAATCATATAAAATTCCAAATGTCCATGCTATAAAGAAATGAAATGTGATGAAATGTTAGGCAACATTCCACATCAAAGTTCTGTTTTTATCATTTACCTACTCGAGGACGAGCAGGAATTAAGCTTGGAGATGCTGATACGTCTCCAACGTATCTATAATTTTGATTGTTCCATGCTATTATATTATCATTCTTGGATGATTTACAATCATTTTATAGTCATTTTATTTCATTTTTTGGTACTATCCTATTGACATAGTGCCCAGTGCCAGTTACTGTTTTCTGCATGTTTTTTACATCGCAGGAAATCAATACCAAACGGAGTCCAAATGCAGTGAAACTTGTTGAGGATTTTTTTGGGCCAGAAGACATCTAGTGGGACAGGAAAGC
>NC_041385.1:47325638-47338858 GCF_002162155.2 Triticum dicoccoides
GGGGGGGGGGTGCTCCAAGGGGAGCACAACCCACCAGGGCGCGCCTGAACCACCTCTTTGCTTTATAAATACCCCAATATTCCAGAAACCCTAGGGGAGTCGACGAAAATCAATTCTAGCTGCCGTAGAGTCCAGAAACACCAGATCCAATCTAGACACCATCACGGAGGGGTGCATCATGTCCATTGGTGCCACTCCAATGATGCATGAGTAGTTCTTTGTAGACCTACGGGTCGACTTCCTCTCTCTCTTTATTATCAATGCAACGGTCTCTTGGAGATCCATATGATGTAAGTCTTTTTGCGGTGTATTTGTTGGGATCCGATGAACTTTGAGTTTATGATCATATCTATGTTTTTATCCATGAAAGTTATTTGAGTCTTCTTTGATCTCTTATATGTGTGATTGATTATAGCCTCGTATTTCTTCTTTGATATTTGGGTTTTGTTTGGCCAACTTGATCTATTTATCTTTAAATGGGAAGAGGTGCTTTGTGATGGGTTCGAGCTTACGGTGCTTGATCCCAGTGACAGAAAGGGAAACGACACGTTTGTATCGTTGCTATTAAGGATAACAAGTTGGGTTCTATTTCTACATAAATAGATCTTGTCTACATCATGTCATCATTGTTATTGCATTACTCCGTTTCTCCATGAACTTAATACACTAGATGCATGCTGGATAGAGGTCGATGTGTGGAGTAATAGTAGTAGATGTAGGCGGGAGTGGGTCTACTAATCTTGGACGTGATGCCTATATAATGATCATTGCCTGGATATCGTCATGATTATTTGAAGTTCTATCAATTGCACAACAATAAGTGTTTTCCCACCATTTCCTATTTTTCTCGAGTGAAGCCACTAGTGAAACCTACAGCCCCCGGGTCTCTTTTCATCATACTTGACTTTGCGATCTATTTTCCTTTGCATTTATTTTCAGATCTATTAAACCAAAAATACAAAAATATCTTGCTGCAATTTATTTGTTCCGCGAGCTATTTATCCTATCTACCACTTTTACCTCACGTTATTTGCCTATCTTGAGGCGCCGTATCCGAAAGGGATTGGCAACCCTTTTAACAGGTCGGATTGCGAGTATATGTTATTTGTGTGCAGGTGCTGTTTACGTGGTGTGAGGAGGTTCTCCTACTGGTTCGATAACCTTGGTCTCATCACTGAGGGAAATACCTATCGTCGCTATAGTGCATCATCCCTTCCTCTTTGGGGAAATACCAACGTAGTTCTAGCAGACATCAAATACCCCTCTGATCTTGAACATGAACATGATGTGCAAGTAGTTACTTTTTTTCTTGAGGACATGGGAGAAGTCTTGTCATAAGTAATCATGTGAATTTGGTATTTGTTCGATATTTTGATGATATGTATGTTGTTGATTCCCTTAGTGGTGTTATGTGAACATCGACTACATGACACTTTACCATCTTTGGGCCTAAGGGAGTGCATTGTGGACTAGTAATTAGATGATGGGTTGCTAGAGTGACAAAATTTTAAACCCTAGTTTATGCGCTATTTCGTAAGGGGCTAATTTGGATCCATATGTTTAATGCTATGGTTAGATTTATCTTAATTCTTCTTCCGTAGTTGTGGATGGTTGTGAGAGGGGTCAATCATAAATGGGAGGCCTGTTCAACTAAGAACAACACCCAAGCACCCGTTCACCCACATATCAAATTATCAAAGTAGCGAACGCGAATCAAGCAAACATGATGAAAGTGACTAGATGAAATTCTCGTGTGTCTGAAGAACGCTTAGCTTATTATAATAGACTGTTCTGGCTTGTCCGTTGCTACAAGAAGGATTGGGTTACCTTGATGCACCTTAGTTACTATTGCTACTTGTCGCTTGTTACGAATTATCTTGCTAACAAACTACTTGTTACCGATAATTTCAGTGCTTGCAGGAAATAACTTGCTGAAAACCGCTTGTCATTTCCTTCTGCTCCTCGTTGGGTTCGACGCTCTTACTTATCGAAAGGACTATGATAGATCCCCTATACTTGTGGGTCTTCACAGCGGGCCAATCAAAGGAAGGGGACCAACCGACCGGGCGGTACGCGTCGGCCCCACGAGTCTACTCCAGACGGGCCCCTATGGCTGCGTCAGCCGGATCAGCCGTGGGATCCGTGCCAGATCTGCTTCGTGCTCCCCACTTGCATGGATCTTCTGCGGACGCGTCTGCGACCCCCTCCACGCCCCCATGCTGCATGGCGGGTCTGCTCCCTTGGGATCGGCATGATATCCTTTGTAGTAGCCTGCCACCCTGCCTAGATCTTCTGCATCTCCACCAATCGCACACGGCTTCAGGCAGGGATTATTCAGCCTGTTAATTACAAAACTAAATATAGTTTGGATATTTGCTCTGATTCCGTAGGCAAACCACGTAATGTTAATGATGCCCTTGCTGATCCACGATGGAAGCAGGCTATATGGATGAGAGTTTCATGCTCTTAAAAAAATCATACTTGGCACCTTGTTCCTTATCATCCACGTAAAAATGTCATTGATTGCAAGTAGGTGTACCGCATCAAACATCGGTCAGATGGCACCATTGGCCGCTATAAAGCCAAGCTTGTTGCTTAATGGTTTAAGTAGAGGTATGGGCTTGATTATGAGGACACTTTCAGTCCTGTTGTTAAAGCTGCCACTATTCGTCTTGTTTTGTCCATTGCTGTGTCTAGAGGCTAGACTGTTCATCACCTAGATGTGCAGAATGCGTTACTTCATGGTGTTTTGAAAGAGGAAGTTTACATGAAACAACCTCATGGGTTTGAGGATAAAAACAAACCGTTTCATATCTGCAGGCTTGACAAATCCCTCTATGGTCTAAAGCGATCCCCTAGAGCATGGTACTCACACTTGAGCTCCAAAATGCAAACACTTGGTTTCATTCCCTCCAAGTCAGATTCATTCTTGTTCATTTGCAATAAGTCACACAACATATTTTTTGTGCTTATTTATGTGGGTGACATTATTGTTACCTGTTCCTCTGATAAGGCAGTCACACCTTTGTTGCAAGATTTGCACTCATATTTTGCTCTCAAGTATCTAGGAGATCTTCACTTTTTTCTTGGTATTGAGGTAAAGAGAAACCATGAAGGTGGGCTTCATCTTTCTCAGGAAAAATATGCAACTGATCTTTTGAGCAAGGCTGGGGTGCAAGGTTGTAAACCATCCCCAACTCCACTTTCAAGTGTAGAAAATTGTCTCTTGCAAAGGGTGTACTCTTGAATCAAGAGGATGGCACCAACTACAGAAGTCTGGTTGCACTTGACACTTACACGGCCTGATATTTCTTTTGCAGTCAACAAAGTGTGTGAGTTTCTTCATGCACCCACCTCAGCTTATTGGACTACTGCTAAGCGTATTTTGAGATATGTAAATAACACTTTGAGTGTTCAACTCACTTTCAACAAGTCCGCATCTACTCTTGTTAGTGCTTTCTCTGACACTGACTGGGCAGATTGCTGGGATGATAGAAGGTCCACAGGTGGTTTTGCAGTTTTCTTTGGACCTAATCTTATTTCTTGGTGTGCCAAGAAGCAAGCAATAGTGTCACGATCTAGTACTGAGGTAGAGTACAAAGAACTTGCTAATGCAATAGTAGAGATCATATGGATTAAGTCCATGCTCAAGGAACTTGGAAGATATGCTCAAACACCATGTCTTTCATGTGAAAATCTTGGTGCCACATATCTTTCTTCTAAACCCGTGTTTCATGGAAGGACTAAACACATTGAGATTGATTATCATTTTATTAGAGAAAGGGTTGCAAGCAAGGAGTTGGAGATTCAATTTATTACTTCAAAAGACCAAGTTGCAGATGGGTTTACAAATGCCTTGGCTACAAGACAATTTGAAGAGTCCAAACGTAATCTTAAGCTGAGAAGTCAGGAGGTGCCATTGACACCTGGCATGGGCCAGCCTTTGGCGTGGCCGCACCCTTGACGTGCTCGACGTGGTGACTACTCTAGCATAGGCTTTCTGTTGAGGTTGTTAGAGATAGTTCTCATGTTTAACTAATTCTATCTCTTCCTCTGATTCTCTCGATAACCACCGCTCTCGATTATGCAATCTCCACCGAGGCTTGTACCCATTGACCATCCTATCAATATATACATGCGGGCTCTCGTGTATGAGGGTTGAGATGCTTCCATATCTCTTTACACTTTGTAGCTAATGTTCCTTTGTCATTTTTGTCTATGTGGATATCTAGAGATGTCTTCATCTCTTGCAGCATGGAGGGGTGCTTTGCCTCATTTTCTTATCTACTATAGTATTACCTTCGTTCAAAAACTTTATCTTAAATTTATCTAGATACAATGTAGAATACAGGGTACTCTGCTTCTTGGCTGCATGGGAGGGAAACGCTACTGCCATGTTGGTCTTCACTCACAGGTTACTTCCCATTCATTTTTTACGGGAAACAGTAGGATTTCTCCTTGTGTGTGTACTTTTATTGATTTTGTTTGAGAAATTGTAGCAGCACTATACAAAAGGGAGTTTAGGATCCCAGGAAAAAACATAGAAAACTAAATACCATGTGGTTAAAATTAATAGAGTTGCAACCTATATGGTATTCCTAGGGTTCATCTCATATAAAACTGATATAACTCGATAACTCATAAATTGCATGACCGCCATAACATTTTCAGATACAGTCGACTAATTATTGAAATCAATAGGCATACATGAGCCAGGAATGGCATGTCATCACTTGGGGACAAGTAGGTTGATGAGGTTGCTGGCAACACTACAATGCTCCGTCATCTGACGATCTATGTAGGACATTGGGGACTTCTTCTTAATCCATTTGAACGCTTCCTTGCATGTGTCACTAGCACCCATTGCAAATGAAACAACGGTCAACGTATCAGAGTAAAACCTTCTTTCAAAGTATAGGTCGGCATAAATCTCTAGAGCGCTAGTGGCTTCAGTGTAAGCCTTGAGGTAGATGGCAATTGCAAACGCCTCTGGTGTGCTCTGGTTGTTCTTGGATAGGTCACTGATGACCTTGACATTGTGTTTGGCGGTATTAGTGGCGATCTTCAACGCAATACTAGCGAGGTCATGCTCAGTGGAGGAATGGGAGCTTTGTGGCTTGGCGGTAAGCACGGCTATGCACAATGCGGTGTTGTTGGTCTTGTTGCATGTGCGGGAGATGAAATCAGTGTCAGCATGGGCAACAAGGAGGCTAGAGGACACGATGGCGAGCACGGCGAGAAACATAGCTACAAATGTTGAAACACTCACCATTGCATTTTGCATCTTTCACCTAGCTTGGTATTGTTGTGTTGTTGGGGTGCATGCTAACTATATATATTTCTATATATAGACACCCCTCAAAGAGAAAATCCTTCTCAGATCTCCATATTAGTCACATAGTATTTATTGCTTTTGCTACATAGAATATGATGGAAAATCATTTCAATAAATGAATGATAAAATGAGTGCTTTAGATTTTGTGAATCCAGCTAGTGAATAAATGTACAAACAATTTCACAAATCAAACAATAAACGTAATCTATATCTCTATATGGAAAATCCTTGTGGTTGATCTGCCTTAAGTATAGTATATTTATTGCTTTTGCTACATGGATTGCATCAGCAAACCAAATAAATGAACGAATGATCAAATGAGTGCTCTAGCTCCCATGAATTCATCTAGTGAATCAACGCACAACCAGTTTTGCAAATGAACAAATAAAGAGTTAATTACACTTTTAGTACATAAACTTGCATAGATGTACAGATTCAAACATAAACTTAAAAAATGACACAAATCAGCCCCACAACTTGTTTATGGGTACATTTGAGTATATTTCCCTTAACTCTGCACCCAGCTGCCCCACGCTTCATGCATGCATGTGGGTCCCACTTGTCAGTGACAAAGAATGAAATAGAAACATAATTAAAAAAATAATGCTTACATGATTTTAACATAAGACCTCCCCTTGCACGTGTATTCCACTAGCCACCGGGCCACCACCTAGCAATTGACAAATGTAGATATAAACATCATTTATATTGTTTAGCAGAAAAATTGATTTGAATCTAAAATCATGTTGCAAGTGCCTCATTCTTGCGCGTCTCTATTATCACCTTTTTTCCCCGCTCGACCGGTTATTAGAAATTTCAGTGAGCCCCTATTGTTTTTATATCATTCAAACTATCTAAGTTCTTCTAGTATTTACAAGCTCATGTATATTATCAAATAGAGCTCGTATGCAAATGCTTTTCTTCAATTGATAATTCGAGCAAACCATCATCTTGATGTCCCAGGATCAACTTCCCCGTTTTCACAAACCAGAAGTTTCTAGCGTTGAATAACTAAGAAATTGCTTTTGGAGGCCAAGCTCCATTGAGGCCTCCAAATGCAAAATTCAAAATTCATGAAAATTCATACTTCTCATTTCAAAAAATTGTGAAAAATACAGATATACATGAAGAGAGAATGCACAAGTGTGTAAATTTTCATCATGTAATAGATTGAAATGAGAGATGTGCAAAAGAAGGAAAAAAAGAAATCGGGGGCTTTTTAACAGATGATACTATTCATAATCCCAGACCATGAAATTTGTCTTTTTGGTACAGGGCACATTTCAAACGTATATCATCCTGAAATTTTACACACATGAACCATCCTCATTTATTTGTACAAAAAATCAGATGTATTTAAACCAAAAATTACATTTTTTTTCAAACATTCGGCCTCCATGGAGGCCGAGATCCAAAACACCACACCATGATGTGTGTTAGACCTGCCCACGCACCCTTCTGATTAAAATATGGCAAGCTGACCCCTTGAACAGGAGACAATTTATAGCTTGTGTCATTAAACATTATATATTTATACGGTAAAACATTTTGAATTCAAAAATCTTTAAAAATTCTGAACAAGAAAATTCCAAAAAAAATCAAGATTTTCCAAAAACCGGTTTATTCGGTCCCACTTTAAAAAAACTAAATTGAGAAAAAAATGTTCAAACCCCGAGCAACGTGTATTCTGACTTCAAATAGTCGTTCTGTTAAACAATACAAAAGATGTCTAGCTCTGTCATTATCAATAATTTCTTGGTGTTACAATGTCCTGAGATCGAATCCTAGTATGCAAGCATGGAACATGAGACAGCTGACGTGCAAAGTTTAACGGATAGTTAATGGCATTGATGTACCAGAAAAACAAATTGTAGGGGCAATTAGTTATATTTTTCAACTTTATCTACGAATATGTATATATGGTGCAAGTTTATGTGCTAAAGTGTAATGAACTCACAAATAAATATAATCTAGGGAGTACCTAGAACTCATTTAGATGAGATATAATTTGGTCTCATTCACTTTGAAAACAAGAACAGATACAACCCATGTCAGCACACACACATCTTGTAGCATCATATCCAATAGCTATAAAAGGTGAATGAGACCAAATTATATCTCATTTAGATGAGTTCTAGCAAAACTGTATAATCTATCTTCATATGGGCGTCCAAAAAATCACCTATGATCTGAGATCTGCCTTAATAAACACTATATATTTATTGTTTCTACTACATTAAATGTGATAGCAAACCAAATAAATGAATGAATGATCTAATGGGTACTCTAAATATCATGAATACAACTAGTGAATAAATGTACAAAAAATTGCAAATAAAAAATGAATGTAATTTATATCTCCATATCGGCGCCCACATGAGAAAATCTTTATGATGCAAGATCTGCCTTAATCACAATATATTTATTGTTTTTGCTTCATGAAATCGGAAGAAACATCATATATATAAATGAATAATCACATGAGTATTCTAACTCATGAATTTTTGTAGTTAATAAATGTCGAAATAATTTTGCAGATGAACAAACGGATGTAATCTATATCTCTAGATGGAAGTCCACCATTGAAAACCCTTAGGATTTGAAATTTGATTTAATCATAGTATATTTATAGTTTATGATATGTGGAATGCAATAGAAAACCAAATAAATAAATGAATGCTCAAATAAGTACCTCAAATCAAGTGAATCCATCTAGTTAAAAATGTACAAAGAAGTTTTGCAAATTTGTTGACGTCTTTCGGACAAATCCTTATGATCTAAGGTCAACCTTAGTGACAGTATATTTATTTCTTTTGCTAGGTGGACCGTGCCGGCACCGCACACTTTGACCATAGCCCACACGGGCTAGACATGCATGCGCAATTGCAAGCCAGAACCACGCCACCAATGCCCACATGAGCGCCGTCGCACCAACACCTATGCGTCGCAACCCACAGCCATGCCGATTCCAGGAGGAGGTCAACGCGATGGACGGGTGATTTTACATTTATATTAGCATAGGTCCACCGTCCACAGGTTATGTATTTAAAACATTCAAACGTATAGTGATCTGAACTCAATGTTAAAATAAAATAAATATATGCTACACCTGGAGGGCTCACGTGATCACTCGAATTTTCCCTCAGCATTCGCTCTCAAAACAGAAATCAACGTTCCTAATTACACGAGTGTTCCGTGATCGCGCGGAACCCATAGGGAGGGTTCCATTGACACCATCTATATATATAAGACTACAATGATCAATTTGGAGTACAAGATAAGGTAGGGTAAGATTCTACGCTATCCTATCTTTCCTAATAATCATAATACTCAACATCCCTCCGCAGTCACAACGACAGTGATGTAGACGGTGAGACTAAAGAAGAATGTGAAGGTAAGCCAACGGACATCCCCCACAGCGTAACGGTCGATGCATCGCGGAAGTCCTGGCCGGAGTGGAAACCGACGAGGTTGCTCAAGCAAGGTGGTAGCCCTTTGTGCCGATGTCAATGGAGCCGAGAGCGTAGTGTGATGTAGCCGTGGTCGAAGTAGTCGATGTCGACGGACGCCGTGGTCGATGTCGTGTCGGGGTGGCCGGTGTCGAGGTAGTCGCCTTGGAGCCACGGGCGCAAGGAGGCGCCGAGTTAGTCATGAGCGCAATGTTGTTGAGGTAGTGGTGCGTCAGGAAGAAAACGTTATTGACGAGGCATCGCGCCGGGTTTGCCAAGCCCAGGGACACGTCATGGATGAAGTCACGCATCGTTGTTGCCAGCACCGGGCATATGTAGCCGGACGAAGTAGATGTTGACGATGCGTCTCCCCAGGCTTGCCAGGCCGGGGAACACGTTGTATGCCTTGTCGAGGAGTATGCACGAGCTTCACGAGCTGTATGCCTTGTCGAGGAGTCTAGCAAATAAGGACTCTATGATGGTTGCAGTGTCAATCGACACGGGCCTGATGTCGCCTGCGGTTGTCGGAGTAGATGAAGTGGTCGGGGTAGATGACGGCGACGCTGGTGATGAACTGGTGCTCGACGAAGACGAAGGGGTGCATGGCGGCGCGGCTCGGATGAGCGAGAGGTAGCGTCACTGAGGAAGAAGAGCAGTGGCGGTGGCCTGAGGAGACAATGACGGCGGCTAAGTTAGGTGTGCGGCAGCGGTGCTTGAAGTGGGCGAGGAAGAATCTAATAGTGTGACGATGACTGGGAGCGGATGGTGGCCTTCCCGTGCCTAGGGAGGAGGCACGGTGCATACCACGTAGAAGTTGACGCGCAGGAATGGCAGAGTGGAATGCGCGCCGCGGTGCTATAGGCTAAAGGGGCGACACAACGGCAACGCGCCAGTCAGCGCGATGGCGGGGAAGACTCGGGGTGGCAGCATGGACTGCATATCGTAGAGCTACGACCCGAAGTGGTGATGCAACGACAGTGCACGTGTCGGTGATGCCGGGGGGACGACCTCAGGGTAGCGGCATGGATCGTGCTTCATAGCGCTATGACCCGAAGGGGCCACACGACAGTGATGCGTGGGTTGGTGGAGCAGTGGGGAGAATCACGGGGCGGCGACGCTGTTGCCCGATGGGTGATGAATAGTGAGGAGTCACCCTTGGGCACATGGAACCCGAGAGAAGTGAGTTGTGATGTAAATAGGGAAAACCATGGTCGGGGTGCCCGCTTCACAGCGTAGAGCGACCGGTTGAGATGACACACGTCCCCAGGTCACGAAGAGTCGATGAACCCACAGGGCTGCGCAACATAGACCATCTCAGCGAGATGCCCGTAGAGGAAGGTGTTCTTGATGTCGAGCTGGTGGATGGGCCATGAGCTGGTGGTGGCGAGACTGAGGATGACGCGAATCGTGACCGGTTTTATGACGGGACTGAACGTCTCACCGTAGTCCTCGCCGATCTGCTGGTTGAAGCCGCGTAGCACCCATAATGCCTTGTAGCGAGCCAATGTGTTATCCGGGATGAACTTGTGCTGAAAATCCACTTGCGGCTCACCATGTTCGCATCTGCAGGATGGGAAACCAACGAACAAGTGTCATTCCGCAACAATGCATTATATTCCTCAAGCATAGCACTTGCCCAATTCAGATCCTTGAGTGCACTATGGTAGGAGGAGGGTATTGCGCTGACCGAAGAGGAAACAAAGAGACTAAGGTGTTGTTTGGGCAAAGAGAAATCAGATTTCCCTCTGGTGTGCATGTTGTGTAGGTTCTGGGGTGGGTCTACTGCAAATGTGCGAGGCGGGAGCCGATGCTGAGGTGGTGAGGCAGAAGAATGAGCGGGCGAGGCGGGTGCTACAGCCGAGGAGGCAGCCTGTGCGGGTGGGAAGGTGACTCGCGAAGCTAGGTGAGGGATTTGCATGAAATGCCTGGTTGCAATTGCGGTGGGCGGGCTGTGTGTGGGGAAGTGGGCGTGGGGGGTCCAGGTGGTGATGCGGGATTGCTAGGAGGCATGTGGCGCGCGGAGCCTGAGCACGAGGCAGCACGGGTGAGTGGTGGAGTGCATGGGCGGGGATCCCTGGGAAGGCTGGAATGGTAGGAACGATGTAGGCGGGATAGGGTGTGCGAGGATCGGGGCGGGGTCTGGTGTGGAGGCATCTCGTGTGGGCTATTGTGCGGGAAAATCAGCAACGGGTAACTTGTGCTCATTAAAAATAACGTGACAAGAAAGGAATACATGACGAGTGCCTAGGTCCATGCATCTTTATCCCTTTGTGCTCGAGGCGGTAGCCCAACAGGACGCATAGGGTGGATCGTGGTACCAATTTATGTGGTGCGAGGTGGGAGAGATTTGGGTAACAAAGGCATCCGAAAACACACAAGTGATCGTTCGTGGGATGGTGCCTGTGAAGAAGGTGGTAGGCTGTGTTCTTGTTGATGGAAGATAATGGACGCTGGCTGATGAGGTGATTTGCTGTGTGGAGAGCCTCAACCCAGAATTTGGGCGGCATGTGAGCATCTATAAGTAAGGTGTGAAGGACATCGTTCGTGGTGCGCAAGAGGCGCTCAGCTTTGCCATTTTGGCAGTGGTGTAGGGGCAAGAGAGGCGGAAGGTGACACCGTGGCGAGAGAAGTGGTCGTGAAGGAAGTAGGAGAGAAATTTGCCTCCGTTGTCACACTGCACACATTTAACATGGGTGTTATATTGCATATGGAAGTAAGAGAAGAAACGCAAGAGGGTAGACGCGGTGTCGGATTTTTGGCGTAAAGGGAACACCCAAGAATAATGTGTAAAATCGTCAATCACGGCAAAATAATACTAAAAACCCAACAAATACAAACGTGTGAGGTCCATAAGTCGCAATGGAAAATTTGAGAAGGAGCCATTGTAAAAGAAGTATAGTTAGGAAACAATAATCGTGGTTGTTTTCCAATCATACATGCCCCACAAACATGAGAACCTTGCAATTTATTACATAAACCTAATAAATTGTTTGCTAAAAAGGAAAGAGAGGCACGACTAGGGTGTCCAATCCCAAAGTGTCATAGATCGCTGATGATTGAAACGGTGAGCGCTAGGGGGTCGCCATATTCGGTAGAAAGAGGTAGAGGTCGCCGGTGCTACTGGACCTCATGAGGTTTTCCCCGTTGCCATGTCCTTCACAGAGAAACCAATAGGGTCAAAAGCCACAATACACCAATTAGCACGAGTAAATCGGCATACGGGAATAAGGTTCTGAATGATGTTAAGGGAAACAAGAATTTCAGTTAGTTGGAAGGGGGGTAGGGTGGCGGAACCAGTAGTGACTATAGGGAGCTTGGAACCGTTCCCAACGGTAATGCTTCAAGGAAAATGCGTTGAAGAGAAGGAGGCCGTTGTGAGGTTACCTGACGAGCCGGCGACATGGGACGTGGCCCTGGTGTCCATCAACCAGTCGCTGCCGCCGTGCAGCTGCTACATCTACATGTTGGCGAAGTGGGTCATCACCGCCTGTTGGTCCCATTGCAGCGTAGAGGAGGACTGCCTGATCGCGAGGAAGGCCTGTTGAGGTGCGCCTGGTCAAGGCCTGAGGATAGCAGTTGCGTTCGGGGGAGTCCACTACGAGCGCAACTGCTGCTGTGTGAGGATGGGTGCGCCAAACGGGGCAAAATACCCCATCCATGGCGTCTGCTGTTGGTGACAATGGCCAAAGGAGCTGGACGACGCGCCCGGTGTGCCGCGGCCACATCCGCGACCGTCGCGCTGACGGCCGCTGGAAGGACTCCGGTGGCGGCACCTTCCCTTTATCGTTGGGTGCGTGTGGAGACTGGCGGTCTTCACACTACCAGAAAATTAGCTTAGGCCGACGGCCTCATCTATACCGACGGCCCCCGTCGGCATAGATAGACCTATCCCGACGGCCTAGGGCAGGCCGTAGGCGTTGAAAAGCCGTCGGCATACGTCCATCTATGCCGACGGGAGGCCGTTGGCTCCGTTCGAGATACGCCTACGAGGCCCGTGGGCATAGCCTAGGCCGTTGGCATATCCTAGGCCCACCTACCCGGTCAGTGTTGACTGTTTGACGGCGTTGAACCTACGCCGACGGGAGGTAACGGTCGCCGTCGGCATATCTATGCCGACGGCTATGCCATCGGCATAGAGTTGCTGACATCACCGATCCGCGTCGTCAACACTTCATCGATCCGAGCGAGGGGGGCCTGTTGTGTGGCAGAGATATGCCTACGACATAGCCGTCGGCATAGGCCTGGCCCATGCCCCTCTGCCACATCATCGATCCGTGTGCGATGCCATGTCATCGATCCGTGGGACTGGACCTCCGTGTGCGCAGCTATGCCGACGGCCTTGCTGTCGGCATACATTTTTTTATTTTTTATTTATACTTTATATTATTTTTTGTTTTTCCATAAGATAATTATGCCTTATCTAAAAATACATACCC
>NC_041385.1:47341166-47343932 GCF_002162155.2 Triticum dicoccoides
ACAAGGAGTATGTTTGAGGCTATGTGGCATGACATAACTAACCAGACAGGAGGGAACATTACTGCAGTTACTATTCCTGTAATGTTTGGAAGGTGTGTCCTAAAAATCATCTCTATACCAATATACATAAGCCTGAACTGTATTAACTTTAATATTACATGAACAGGTCTATTGAGATTCCTCAAAGTTGTAGCGGTGTGGCAAGGTTTGACTTCGAGTATTTATGTGGACGCCCAGTAATATCCCACTCTTTGAATTTACATTTCTCGATAATCAAAATGTTATTCATGATAATGGCGCTGTTGGCTTGAAGAAACTATATATGGAGTAGTATCTTTCTTCCTTTCAACTGTATGAATTTGGAACTGAATTATAATTCTATGCAGGGAGAGATGTTTTGAATGAACCCAATAAGACTTGCTTTGGTTCTATTATTTATTTACTCGTATTCCTTATTCCAATACTTAGGTCGGAGCTGCAGATTATATAGCAATAGCCAGGAACTACCATACAATTTTCATATCAGACCTTCCAGCTATGAGTATGAAGATCCGTGACAAGGTACCTCTGACTTTATCAAGTACTTAATAATTCTTTGATGCCAAATGAAGTGTTATGTTTTTTCTAATATTGTTCCTCATTTAGGCAAGAAGATTCATCAGCCTTATTGATGAGATGTACAATCATCACTGCCGCCTTATATGTTTAGCTACCTTACCCATTGACAATCTATTTCAAGGAACTGAGGAGGGGCCTCTTTTTGATTTAGAGAGGTAACATTTACATTTATACTCGTGACCCTCTTAACTAATTGGTGAACTGCAGAGCGCTTACCTGATCATGTAAAGTATTGATGATTTTCAGAGAACATCTACATTTATACTTGGATAGTTGGATGCATGATCCTCTAACCACATTAGTGAACTGCAGTTAAAATTTTCTCATCCTGTGAAATTATAATTGTGCATATTTCAATGCGACATGTGCAGGTTGTACTTTTATATTCAGTGGTAATATGATAGCTACCATGTAGGTCTTCTGAAATCTTCATCTTTGCAGGGTCAAACTTTTGAATGTAGTACTTAATAATCTTGGGCATTGCTACTTGCGGCATCATCTTGTACGAAACAACAGAAATAACAACAATCCTGTATTCTGAATCAAAATTCGGTCAGGGGCTACCAATTTCCAAAAATAAATAAATAAATCTCTCTTCTCTCTTACGAAGCTTTTTATCCCAAACAAGTTGGGGTAGGCTAGATATGAAACCCTTTCATGAGGACTTCCCAGGAGGTCACCCATCCTAGTACTACTCTCGCTCAAATAGGTTTCATACCTATGGGACTGGCTAGTTTTTACGTTGGCTCGCCAAGCCTATCACAACCCTTCTCCTTTACCCAGGTTTGAGACCGGATATGCCTAGAAGACATAGGCGGAGTTTTGTTGTAAATTGTCTTGGCTTGGCGAGCTTTGTTGTAAATTGTGTTTTTATCCATCGGTAATATTTTTAATGCAAAGCATTTGAATCTAAAGAATCGAGAACAGGAACTTATTATTAACATGAGAGGTTATTATGCAGTTTCCAGTTTGAAACTGAAGCCGAAGGGTCAAAGTTAAGGAGGGATGTTTCCGCAGAAGGCAATATTGGTGCAGGGCCCTCTACTAGAGGTCTAGTGTCAATGCTGTCTGGTCAAGAAGAGATGTTCGCGTTCCGAAGGGCGGTAAGTACCTAATATAGCACCTCTTGTACATACTATTTGTTGCTCGTTTGAGACAATTCATTTTGCTAAATTCTGGGTTTTAGTTTCTTATAATGTTAAACTTTCACTGCATGGAATGATTTCGAATCACTGACATTACTGTCTGGGCCTGTATGATGTATCTGGTTTTAACTGCCCGCCCACATTGTTGTTTCGCAGATATCCCGGCTCATAGAAATGCAGACCCCGCTGTATCTCGAGCGCGTCCAGCATGTCCATTCTTCCGCCCTTCGACAACAGCAGGGCATGCCTGTTCTCGCAAAACAGAGCACTGTCTCTCAGTCTGCTCCCTTGTAGACTGGTAGTACCATTCTATTCGTTCTTGGAAAAATAATCTTGCAACTGTGAGCAATGAGGTTGGAGAGGCCAAGCTTGACACTGTCGGAAACTGTATCGAGTATATGTAACACAGGTGATGTCAGCGAGACACGCCGTTGCATCTGTGCTGTGCATCTGCACAGGTTTACTTTGCTTTGCTTCCCAGTAATATAGATCCTAGGAGATATGATTACTGGTGTTGTTTGGTGTGCTTTAACATCTACTCCCTCTGTTCTTCTGCAGTTAGAACAGCCACATGCCTTCCGCTTCTAGGACGGAGAGGACTGAATCATGCTATACACTGGGCTTGTTTAGATTTTGATTCTGATTTTCTTCTCTCCAACTGAAGAGTAGCGTTCTTGTTATACTACTCCCTCCGTTCCGATTTACTCGTCGTGGTTTTAGTTCAAATTTGATGAAAATCAAAATCAAAATCTAAACAAGCCCAGTGTATAGCATGATTCAGTCCTCGCCGTCCTAGAAGCGGAAGGCATGTGGCTGTTCTAACTGCAGAAGAACAGATGCATCCATACATATTTATGTGGGAAAATATCATATGGAAACCAACATTTGGTGAAAACCACACAAATACGATGTTTTGAAGTTTAAAAAAATCTCAAAAAATAGGGGATGTTAAGAGAGTGATGTTCTATTCTCATGCGGAATTTCAAGTGCAGCGCATGACGCC
>NC_041385.1:47343942-47345647 GCF_002162155.2 Triticum dicoccoides
AAGACCAGGTTGCTATCATGTTATGGATGAATAACAATGTGGAGAATGCGTAGGGGAGCTAAACTAGAGCTTATTGCTCTTTTTTCTAATCCTAGATACAGAAAATTCATTGAAAAAGGATAACATGGCTAATGGCTGTGGACTACTTATTTGCACCTGGGTTTCTTGTAATTTAACTATTCAGAAGCACATCATCCATCTACAAGAAATGACAAGGCACTTTCTGAAGCTTAGTTTTTTAACTTCTGGATTTTTTATATGACATAAGAATGACAGCATACATTGGTACCTGAATGGATAATAGGTACCTTTGAGTTAAAATAACTCTGTACTTGTTTTTATCATTTCACTCTTCTCTGTTGGTTTTGTAGGATGGGATGCAACGAGAAATCTTCCTTGAGTTATTATCTAAGCTAGACGAGACCTGCAATAAGATTCTTGTTGGAACTGAAACGGATTATCGCCGCCTTATTCCTACGGATGGCTCAACTCAGGTTGACTTGTAATGACATAGGGAATTTATGATACTTGGTCTTAGGACCGATACATGTTCTGGAGATAAACATGATGCTTACTAGATGATAGCAGTGTTAGCAGGTTGAAAATTAGTAGTTCCCTATGATATTGTGGCCCACTGTGTACAGATGCTTTAAACTGTCTAGAAATCAGTTACTGGACTGACAAGTTCAGGTGATTAAATCACATTATTTGAAGATCTTAATTTAATTTGCAAAATCTTCCACTCGGCATTCTCTTGAAATCTTCTGCCTTGATCCACTGTAGTTAAATAGACTTAATCTCATTGTTGAAGTTTGATAGGGGTTTGTCGTGTAGTTATTCAGGGTAGTGCATAAACAAGAAAACATAAGCTCCCTTTACTACCTTGAGGTTAATAAGTGAACAGGGCCTGTAAAAATATATTCATCTTAAGTGACACTCACTAAAGTTGTAGTTATCAATTTGGTTGTTAGGACAGAGATTCAAGCATCTACTTGTACATGTCAAATCAAATTTACCTTTAAGTTACATTTTTTGATCCCTATGATAACTCTAATATGAAACCAGTAAGGTGTATCCTTTTGTGAATACACTGCATGCTTACTCTTGTTTTGCTTGGAAATTTGATATTTATTCTGCCTGTATTTATTACCTTATTCTTAGATGTCATATGCGTTATCTGTTATTTTTTTATGTAACAACTATTTTGCATATTTGTATGCAGATTCACTATTATTGGCCTACCAATCCTGACACAAGGAGTATGTTTGAGGCTATGTGGCATGACATAACTAACCAGACAGGAGGGAACATTACTGCAGTTACTATTCCTGTAATGTTTGGAAGGTGTGTCCTAAAAATCATCTCTATACCAATATACATAAGCCTGAACTGTATTAACTTTAATATTACATGAACAGGTCTATTGAGATTCCTCAAAGTTGTAGCGGTGTGGCAAGGTTTGACTTCGAGTATTTATGTGGACGCCCAGTAATATCCCACTCTTTGAATTTACATTTCTCGATAATCAAAATGTTATTCATGATAATGGCGCTGTTGGCTTGAAGAAACTATATATGGAGTAGTATCTTTCTTCCTTTCAACTGTATGAATTTGGAACTGAATTATAATTCTATGCAGGGAGAGATGTTTTGAATGAACCCAATAAGACTTGCTTTGGTTCTATTATTTATTTACTCGTATTCCT
>NC_041385.1:47391574-47401968 GCF_002162155.2 Triticum dicoccoides
AAAAAAATGTTGAAAGGTAAAGCAGTAGCGCGGGCAAAGAAAAGCGCTACATCTACTTATTAGTAGCGCATGTTGGAAAAACGCTACTGATACAATAATACTAGTAGCGCGTGTACATAGAGCGCTACTACTATCTGTTAGCTGTAGCGCCTTATTAGTAGCGCGGCCACCCGCGCTACTGATAGCGTTAAAACGCACGCTACTACTAGGGTTTTCCCTAGGAGTGTAAGGTTAGGCTAAAAGGTTTCAATTCCGTAATATCATCTCAAGCAATTAGATGTTCACATAAGATGTTACAATCTTGGTCACATTTTAGATATCACACATTTGCAGATTTCCTGAATTACATAACAATAAGATGAGTGGATTTATGTTCTGTATATGCATAGGTAGAATTTGGTGATCACTAAATGGTCTTTCTCAATTACAATTAGAAACCTCCAAACCTGAATAACAGAGACAATGACAGAAGGCCCTCAAATGATAAAAAAAGGGAAACTCAGAATCCCAAGTTTGTTCTCGCCCTCCAATTCAGTCTAAATGTTGCCAGAAATATTTGATGGACATGATATGAAACAAAAAGAAAATGTTATCAGTAATTATTTGGGGAAAGAGGGATCCTTTCACAAACTACGTTGAAAGTGCATTGCCTTGTGTTTGAGGTAGGGGCCATGCCCAGGGTTTAGAGCCTCATTATTAGTGAGCTCATCAACAGAAACATGATCCAAATAGTCGAGTACGATGACTATGGGCATGTGCTGCCGTGTAGAGTGCAAGATCTAATGCTTGACTTTATCATATTGAAGTCCACAGAAGAAAACTTTACCATCATAATCGAGGAACCACCTACAGTTAATGGTGCACACAACATGAAAGGCCATTTCGAATTCCGCTGGCTATCCCTCCAAGTTGGTAATTCAGAATGATCTCAGGTGCTGGGTAACCCCGCTCTCACCCAAGCTAGGTCTTTGAACTTTTGGGGTGAACCAAAATGTATGCCTTCTCTCTCAAGTTTTTAAGTTCCGCGAGTTCTGCATCTTTATGCTCGTGGTGACGGATATCAATACTATGATCTATCTCCCATATGCAACTTTTTCCAACTGAGTTCTTTGAAGATTGGAGGTGTGCATTGTGAGAAACAACTAAGAGAATTGTATAAGTTACAACATTTGAAGACATTGGAGCTAGCTAGTGGTGTAGGGTCTTTTCGGCTAGATGTCAGCATATTACCCTCGACGCTGTGCCATCTGATTGTTCCAACTAGTGTGGAACTGTTTGGTGAGATCGGCAGGATGAAAGCCCTTTGTACTTTGGTTGGATTTTCCATACTTCGCCGAGATGTGAAGAGCATGAAGGCTCTGGGTGGTCTGAGCAATCTGAGTGAGCTAGAGCTATATCCACAAACCTTAAACCCAGGTTCATGTCATGAGAGTCCACTATACCTACATATGGATTGAATAAGGTCTTTCAAGTAAGTTTTCGTCGGTGCATAAAGCAATAAAAATTGCTCTTAAATATGTATGATCTTTTAGTGTAAGGGAAAATAAGCAATGTACGAACTTGTGATGATAAAGAAATAAAAGAGACGAACTACATAATAAAGGTTGCTACCATAAGGGGCAATATATAACGTGCCGTTCCTTTGCACTAAGAGCTTTTGCATCCAAAAACAAAAAGTGCATGGCAACCTCTACTTCCTCTGCGAAGGGCCTATCTTTTACTTTTATGTATTTACTTCTTATGCAAGATTCATTAGTGTTCTCCTCTATTCTTTCTTATTTTTCTATTTTGTAAGCATCACGTGGTGGGGAAATATCTAGGCACATATATCCAGTTGGACATGAGTGATCATGAGTTATTATTGTTGACATCATCCTTGAGGTGAATAAGTTGGGAGGTGAAATTATAAGCCCCTATTATTCTATGTGTCTCGCTGAAACTTTTTGCTTCATATATATGTTGTGAGTGTTTGCAATCATAGAAGACTTAGTGATAGTTGAGTATGTGGACTTGCTAAAAACCTCTGACATGAGACCCTTCCTAAAAATATGATGAATTGCAATTGCATTGTTGACTGAGAACATAGTTTGTTAGTTTTCAAGAAATTTTATGCCTTATACTTCGTTGTTGTGATGAACTGTTACTTGTTCATGAGAAGTTTTATGATAATAAATATTGCTGTTGTAATAATGAACATGATGCTACATTATCGGTATTTTGTTTTATCGACACCTCTCTCTCTAAATATGTGGACATGATTATCGATATGGGCTTTCACTTGAGGACAAACAAGGTCTATATAAGCTTGGGGGAGTTGATACGTATATTTTGCATCATGATTTCCTACTGTTATTAATAGTGTTTTTAATCAATATAACACTCTGTGGAGTAATTCTAATGCCTTTTATCTCTTAATATGCAAAATTTACATGAAGAGGAAGATTGCGGCAGCTAGAATTCTGGACCTGAAAAAGCTACGTCAGAGATACTTATTCTACACATCTACAAATAAGCTGAAATTTTACTGAGATTTATTTTGGAATAAATAAAAAATATTGGAGCAAATAAGTACAAGAGGGGGCCACCCAGGTGCCCAGAAGGCACCAGAGCGCGCCCAACACCCCAAGCGTGCTCTTGTGGCTTATGGGGCCCCTGACCAGCCTCCGGTGTCCATCTTCTGGTATATAAGCCCATTTGTACTAGAAAAAAAATAAGGAGAGGAATTTGGGGATAGAGCGCTGCCGTCTTGAGCCGGAACTTGGGCAGGAGCACTTTTTCTCTCAGGCGGAGCTATTTCGCCGGGGATACTTTACTACTAGGGAAAACCCTTGTAGTAGTGCGGAATTTTTACCTAGTAGTAGCGCATGCATTGGTGCTACTGCTACGACGTTACAACTAAACTTTGGCGGTAGCGCTGGTTCGCCAGCACTACTTCTAAGTGTGTTAGCAGTAGCATTTTTTGGGACCGGCGCTACTGCTAAGTAGTAGCAGCGTGGTCTTTACCCCGTGCTACTTCTATTCATCTAGATTTGAATTCTTTTATTTTTTACTGTATTTATACATTGTTATACTAATTTTGATATATTAGCAATTAAGGGATTGTTATATCATTATGATCATGATGAGTTATTATACCATTGGATGGAAGAAACACGGATTAGATTCTAATCCATCTTTTGGTCACATGAATCTAATCCGTGTTTCTTCCATCCAATGGTATAATAACTCATCATGATCATAATGACTCATCATCATCATCTCATCATCATAATAACAACTCTTCATCATAGTCATATAGGAACTAGCTCATCATTCTAGCACAATGTAGCACATAACTTATCATCATCATGATAACAACTCATCATCATAGCCATATAAGCACTAGCTCATCATTCTAGCACAATGTAGCACATAACTATCTAAGACCTGCTACTCTCTTGAAGGTAAAATAGCATAAAATAGGTAAACCCCTGAATCTCCATTATGGAGAATACAGATGAACCTATCTCTCATTTGTGGGTTGCGCTTGATGTTGCCCCAAGTAGTTCCCAGCGATCATTCAAAACTTTTCTCCAGTCTTTGTGATGACATCATCTCTTTGACAGATCATGTACGCACTACGATGACACGCAGGCCAACTTGGCCGTAAGCTGATAATGTTCATGCCCCCTTTCATTTCCATAAGATGAGGTACATAATCCACCAGGAGTTTATGTTGAAGAACATCATGATACCATACTTAGCAAAATGTACACTTTAGCTTCAAAAGAATGTATGCAAAAGATGCACTGGTGACATAATATGAAAAATCTTACCATGATATCTCGATAGATGTTACGTAGTTCAACACGTGGACTAGTGACACGTATTGATAATAACTTGGAGGAATATAACGACTCATCTTAAAAGTCTCAATATCTTTAATCCATGAAACAAAATGATTTACCTCCTTGCAATTTAGCTCATACCCATAAGTGTAGTAGGTTTTGTCTACTACTTTCTGTAAGTTTCTTGAAGAATGGAAATGAGCTGTCAGTGGAAATAAGATGTCAATGGAAATAAGTTGTCAACTATTTTTAAATAAACAATATAAAATACTCCCTCCATAAACTCATATAGAGGTAGAAGTAGAAGCGTATCAACACCAACCCAAATGTCGATATTATCTTCATCAATGTCATCTTCAGGATCACCAAGATCAAAGGTGACATGCATAGCCTCCTGAAAACCATATGCCTTGCATAGTGCTATCCAATTCGAGCAACCAAAATGGGAGTAGTTCACCGTATTCAATAGCTTTACGGCAAAAGCATAACAATGTTGGGTCCTGAGGTGAACTCTATTTGTCTCCATATTCTTATGATCTTCGAAATCCAGCTTCTCCAAGACATAACGTCTTGTATGGCAAGGGATGCACTAGTCGAATTGTAAAAAACGGAAATTACATGTTGAAGAAGTAGAAGTCATGCTTGATTACGAAAAAGACTTGTCGTCTTCACATATCGTACAAACATCGAAGGTCTCGTCGAGCTTAATAGTGAAGCGCCGACTGTCTTCTAGGTGAGGCCTGTCGCACAGACCCGGGTCGTCTCTACAGTAGTCGCACTCAGGGTTATCATCGTTAGACATTTCCTATATTCATAATTGAAAGATTAAACTTCTGAAATTCAATATATGTACTACAAAAACTAAATTAGATCATTATTATTCATCACGGGTTGACTGTCGGTCTGTCGAGTCTTTTCTTGAATACTCTCATCTCATGTGGTTATATGGTGGGCACTCACTCTTTGATATATTCGACCGTCGGTGATGGTGGATCCTCCCTTCATTCCCAAGTGCATTACACCAAAATGTCTAACACTCGAGAACGAAGGAGAAGCGACCCCCACGACAATAGTCGGGATTCTTCCTCTCTTATATTTTGACAGTATATGGTGGGCACTCCCTCACAGTTAATTCGAATGTTGGTGATGGTCACTTCCCCTCCTTCTCTCGTGCATTATTACCAAGGTATATCACGAGTATAAGGAAGAGGAAGCGACCCCACGACAACAGTCGGGATTCTTCCTCTGTGATATTCGACAGTATATGGTGGACACTCCCTCTGAAGTAGCATCGACAGACTGAAAGTCAACCCGTTACATATATGGAGCAATGACATAAAAAATGGCCTATGTTCTGCTGGAATGTTGATTAATTCCCGCTCCGGCAAATCACGGGCACTCGATATTTCTTACTTTCTAGCACAAGTCATGCCAAAATTTATGAAAAAAATCTGGCATGACCTTTGCTAAAACAGGACATATCGAGCGCCTGAAATTTGCCAAAACGGAAATTAATCATCACTCTGGCAAAACATAGGCCACTCAGATTTTCCCTGCAAAATGCATCTATGCATCCCTTTTATCAGCATTTTTGAAAATCAACAATCAACAAAAGTGCAACAATCATGAGAAAATTTCTATTACTAGTTATATTTACTAAAAATTTATATTAAAAATACCCTAGTTCTAACCCTAACATCTATCTATCCATCCATCTATCTATCCTTCTATCACTTCTATTAAAAAACCTCCATTCTACCTATATTTTATATTTCATTCTATTCAAAATACCTACATTCTATTCATATAAGCTATATGTTCTACTTTATTCAGAAAACCTACATTTTACAATCAAATTATACCTAATTTTTATTACTAAGAATCTCTATACCTAATTTTTTCACTAAAAATTTCTATACGGAGAGAGGTGGGGAGGCGGGAGGAGTGAGGAGGGAAGTGTGGGAGGAGGGAGGAGAGAGGAGAGAGGAGGAGGGCAGTGGGAGGAGGGAAGAGAGAGGAGGAGTATAGTGGGAGGAGGAAGGAGAGGGCGGCCAGAGGAGAAGGGGAGTGGGAGGAGTGAGGAGGGAGGAGGGCAGAGGGAGGAGGGAGGAAGGCGGCCGGAGGATAGGGAGGAAGCCAGATACCTTTGTGGCAACGGCTGCTGCAGGCGATGACAGCAGTGGGCGACGACGACGGAGCAAGGCAACATGGGGGGAGATGGAGAGGATGGAGAGTGGAGAGGGAGAGTGAGGCCATGCGTGCAGAGAAGATAAGGTGGGCTTAGCAGCAGCGCGGGTCACCGGACCACGCTGCTGCAAGTTCTCTTAGCTGTAGCGCGGGGCTAGGGCCCAAACTTCTACTAAGCGGGGCCTGTGAGCTGCTCCCGGGCTGGCTGTAGTAGCAGCGAGTGTAGGGGGGACATCACTACTGCTATTTGCATTAGTAATAGCGCGTGCCCATGACCAACGCTACTACTGCAGCCAGCCCCGGGGTAACGACGGGGCCTGGTTAGCAGTATCGCCTATTGGTGGGAACACGCTACAGCTAAGTAATACCTGCAGCGCCGGTTGGCGGCGCTCGCTACTGCTAAGTACTAGTAGCACGTCCGGCTAACCCCTTGCTGCTGTTACCTCTCTACCTATAGGGATTTGCCTAGTAGTGCTTCCTTCCAAGAGGGGGAAATTGAAGCCATCATCATCATGAACAACCCTCTCATCATGAGAAGATCAATCAATCTTTATCAACATCTTCGCCAGCAACATCTCATCTCAAACCGTAGTTCATCTCTTGTATTCAATATTTGTATCAAAATCTTAGATTGGTACCCCTGAGTTGCTAGTGGTGTTGATTACATCTTGTAGTTGATGCTGGTTGGTTTATTTGGTGGAAGATCAAATGTTAAGATCTATTATGCTATTCAACACTGATACATCTCCAACGTATCTATAATTTTTGATTGTTCCATGCTGTTCTATTATCATTCTTGGATGTTCTACAATCATTTAATAGTCATTTTATATCATTTTTTGGTACTAACCTATTGACATAGTGCCCAGTGCCAGTTGTTGTTTTCTGCATGTTTTTTACATCGCAGAAAATCAATACCAAACGGTGTCCAAATGCAGCAAAACTTTTTGAGGATTTTTTTGGGCCAGAAGACATCCATTGGGCCAAGAAAGCACCTGGGGGGGGTGCTCCGAGGGGAGCACACCCCACCAGGGCGCGCCTGGAGTCCCCGGCGCGCCCAGGTGGGTTGTTCCCACCTCGGGTGCCCCCTGAACCGCCTCTTTGCTCTATAAATACCCAAATATTCCAGAAACCCTCTGGGAGTCGACGAAAATCAATTCTATCCGCCGCAGAGTCCAGAAACACCAGATCCAATCTAGACCCCGTCACGGAGGGGTGCATCATGTCCATTGGTGCCTCTCCGATGATGCGTGAGTAGTTCTTTGTAGACCTGCGGGTCCGTTGTTAGTAGCTAGATGGCTTCCTCACTCTCTTGATTATCAATACAATGGTCTCTTGAAGATCCATATGATGTAAGTCTTTCTGCGGTGTATTTGTTGGGATCCGATGAACTTTGAGTTTATGATCAGATCTATGTTTTTATCCATGAAAGTTATTTGAGTCTTCTTTGATCTCTTATATGCATGATTGATTATAGCCTCGTATTTCTTCTCCGATATTTGGGTTTTGTTTGGCCAACTTGATCTATTTATCTTGCAATTGGAAGAGGTGCTTTGTGATGGGTTCGATCTTACGGTGCTTGATCCCAGTGACAGAAAGGGAAATGACACGTATGTATTGTTGCTATTAAGGATAACAAGATGGGGTATATTTCTACATAAATAGATCTTGTCTACATCATGTCATCGTTCTTATTGCATTACTCCGTTTCTCCATGAACTTAATACACTAGATGCATACTGGATAGCGGTCGATGTGTGGAGTAATAGTAGTAGATGCAGGCAGGAGTCGGTCTAGTAATCTTGGACGTGATGCCTATATAATGATCAATGCCTGGATATCGTCATGATTATTTAAAATTCTATCAATTACCCAACAGTAATTGTTTCCCCACCATTTACTATTTTTCTCGAGAGAAGCCACTACTGAAACCTACGGCCCCCGGGTCTCTTTTCATCATATTTGCCTTTGCGATCTATTTTCCTTTGCATTTATTTTCAGATCTATTAAACCAAAAATATGAAAATACCTTGCTGCAATTTATTTGTTCCGCGATCTATTTATCCTATCTACCACTTTTACCCCACGTTATTTTCCTAACTTGAGGCGTCTTACCCGAAAGGGATTGACAACCGCTTTAGCACATCGGGTTGCGAGTATTTGTTATTTATGTGCAGGTGCTGTTTACGTAGTATGAGTAGGTTCTCCTACTGGTTCGATAACCTTGGTCTCATCACTGAGGGAAATACCTACCATCGCTATACTGCATCATCCCTTCCTCTTTGGGGAAATACCGACATAGTTCTAGCAGACATGAAAAGGAATTTTTGGCGCCGTTGCCTGGGAGGATCTTCAACATCAACCAAGTTCCTAATCACAAATCTCATCTCCTCGCAGTTTACATTATTTTTCATTTACCTCTCCTTTTCCTCTCCCCCACTTCACAAAATTTGCCGTTTTATTCGCCCTCTTTTTCGTTCACCATTTTCTTGTCAGATCTCTTATTTTCTTGAACTTGTCACCATAAGTGGCTTTGGTATGGCAGAAACAGATGATGGCCTAACTCCTAAAATGGACATATGGGTAATATGGATGCCAATTTTTTTCTTGGGGCAATGGAATTTTATGGGAAAAGAACATATCCAAGAATTTTTCAATTGTGTCGGGAAACTAAGTCTTGATGATATTCCTATACTTAAAAGGACTAAATCTTATGCGTAAGCTATTTTGGCACTTGTTCTAAAACTTGAAACTAGATTTATTTGTACTCATCCCACCTTGCAAAGATTGTTCTATGAGTTTCCCATTATAAAGAATCCTAAAGGTAAAAAGTTAGCCACTCTTGTTTTGATGAATGAATTTTACTACATAATACAAGAAGCTAGGGAAATCTTTGATTTTTATGGCATGAATCGTGAAAAACCCGTGATTGATGACATTCTTTATAATAGTGATTATGCTTTGAGACATTTGCTTGGAGATAACCAAATCTTTGATGAGAATGTTAAAAAGCAAGTCCCCATTTTAGATATGACCCAACAAGTTTTTAACGATGTTAATCAACACTATACTTGGATCACTTCCGGAAATCAAAGGGGATATGATAAAAAGAAACTTGATAGTGCTAAGGTTTCCATGGATAATGTGTTTTATGTTTTATTTACAAAACCTCCCGACACTAATACCTCCAAGGAAAACAAGGATAAGGATGACAAAACTTAGATCCTACGCGTTATGCCTAGCTAGGGGCATAAAACGATAGCGCTCGTTGGGAGGCAACCCAACTTGTATCTTTTTGCTTTTTGGTTTTCTTGCTGTTTTTAATAAAATACCCAACTATACCTCTGGTTAGATGTGTTTTTGTGCTTTAAATTAGTGTTTGTGCCAAGCAAGGCCTTTTGGTTGATTTGGGTTGAAGTTGATTTGATCTTTCTAAAAAACAGAAACTTATGCACTAACGAAAATAATTTTCATAAATCACAGAAACGTGCTTTTGAGTTGATGCTTTTTGCATAAGATTAATATACAAATATCTCAGGCTTTCCTAATTTCTCAAGATTTTTGGAGTTACAAAAGTATTTGAAATATCCAGATTGCTACAGACTGTTCTGTTTTTGACAGATTCTGTTTTCTTTGTGTTGTGTGCTTGTTTTGATGATTCTATGGTTTTCTTTGATGAGTTTTTGCCATAGAAAAGTTGGAATACAGTAGATATAATGCCAAAATAATATATGAATAGGTTTGCAACAGTACTTATAGTAGTGTTTTGCTTTCTTATACTAACGGATCTCACAAAAGTTTGGTTGAGTTTTGTGTGAATGAAGTTTTCAAGTTTTGGGTGATCTTACAATGGATGAAGGAATAAGGATTAACAAAAGGCTAAGCTTGGGGATGTGCGAGGCACCCCAGGACAATATTCAAGAAGTAGCAAGCAACTAAGCTTGGGGATGCCCCCGAGTGGCATCACCGCTTTCTTCTAACGAGCAACGGTATTTTACTTGAAGCTATATTTTTATTCGTCACATAATTTTGGAGTTACAGAAGTATTTGAAATGTCCAGATTGCTACTAACTGTTCTGTTTTTGACAGATTCTGTTTTCTTTGCATTGTGTGCTTGTTTTGATGATTTTATGGTTTTCATTGATGAGTTTTTGCCATAGAAAAGTTAGAATACAGTAGATATAATTAAAAAAATAAAATATGAATAGGTTTTCAACAGTACTTATAGTAGTAGTTTTTTTTCTTATACTAACGGATCTCACGAAAGTTTTGTTGAGTTTTTTGTGATTGAAATTTTCAAGTTTTGGGTGATCTTACAATGGATGAAGGAATAAGGATTAGCAAAAGGCTAAGCTTGGGTATGCCCGAGGCACCCCAAGA
>NC_041385.1:47401999-47402762 GCF_002162155.2 Triticum dicoccoides
AATATTCAAGAAGTATCAAGCAACTAAGCTTGGAGATGCCCCTGAGTGGCATCGCCGCTTTCTTCTAACAACCATTGATAATTTACTTGAAGCTATATTTTTATTCGTCACATATTATGAGTTTTGCTTGGAGCGTCTTGTATGATATGAGTCTTTGCTTGTTTTGCTTTGTGTTTTAAGTATTGAGTCCTTGCTGAACACACCTTTTTGAGAGAACCAAATATTATGCTATGCTTGATCCTAAGCTTCACTTAAATTTTTAGAGCCATGGATTTGCTCTAGTACTTCACTTATATCTTTTTGAGCATGGTGTGCTTTGTTATTTTTGAAGAAATGCTCTCATGCCTTACTTAGATTTATTTGGGAGTTAGTAAAATTTTCAGAAATTCTCTTTTGCTTCACATAGATTATTTTGAGAGAAATAAAAATTTATGCTCATGATCTTCACTTACATTTGTTTGAGCTTATCAAGAGCAACATATGAAAATGGTCCCAAAGTGACAGATATCCAAGGAGGATATAATAAAAAAAATTCATGAAGATCATTGGAAAAAATAAACTTGATTCTTAGTAATGGTTTTGAGATATGACGATATGATATGTGAGTCATGTTGATGAGTAATTGTGCTTTAGTAAGAATATTGATGTTAAGGTTTGTGATTCCCTATGCAAGCACGAAAGTCAATAGTTATGCAATGAAATTTATATCCTACCTATGGTGCATTATTCGGTGTTAATTATGCTTAATGCTTGGGTATGAGTT
>NC_041385.1:47402935-47405782 GCF_002162155.2 Triticum dicoccoides
GTCCACTATATCTACCTATATGCAGTATTTCCATGCCATTCTAACAAAATTTGCATGTGCCATCTCTAATTTTCAAAATAAATTTCCCTTTTGTGTGCTCTTCCGCTCGCAAGGCGGTGAAGGGTGGCCAATATTTTCCATTCTAGATGTGTTATTCTCACGATGAGTGTTTATTGACTTGTCATTGCACAAGAGTACGACTATTAGGGATGCCCAGTCCCGAAATGAAAAATGAGTTTACTTTATGTTGTCAAATAATAAATTCCTTGGAAAGTGTTGGTATGGAGGGCAACCATGGATTCGGCTAGCCATGGAAAGTGAAAGTAAAGGTGGAAAAAGGAATAAACTTTATTTTCTGTTTGGGAACCGCCTATGATGTATCTAGCATGGAAAGTGTTGGGAGCTCTAAGTCGTTTTCATTGGTGGGGAAAATATGCCTCTCAAAAATCATTTTATCTCTAAATTTAAGCTTTGAGCTCTGGCACCTCTACAAATCCCTACTTCCCTCTGCGAAGGGCCTTTCTTTTACTTATGCAATTTTTATTTTAAATTTGAGTCTCCATCTTCTCTTATAAAGCACGAACTAAGGGGCACTATGATCGTATTTGAGCATTGGGTGTAGCTAATATTCGAGTGTGTTTCATGAATGGATCAATGATTGAGCATAATGGGCTAGGGATAACTTGCTTTAGTGTTGCTTTTTTGAAAGACATGGTTGCTTGTTGGTATGCTTGAGTATTAAAGTCTTCATGTCAAAACTAGACTATTGCTTTGAATCATATAAAATTCCAAATGTCCATGCTATAAAGAAAAGAAATGTGGTGAACTTGTTAGGCAACATTCCACATCTAAAATTCTGTTTTTACCATTTACCTACTCGAGGACGAGCAGGAATTAAGCTTGGGGATGCTGATACGTGTCCAACGTATCTATAATTTTTGATTGTTCCATGCTATTATATTATCATTCTTGGATGTTTTACAATCATTTAATAGTAATTTTATATCATTTTTTGGTACTAACCTATTGACATAGTGCCCAGTGCCAGTTGTTGTTTTCTGCATGTTTTTTACATCGCAGGAAATCAATACCAAACGGTGTCCAAACGCAGCAAACTTTTTGAGGATTTTTTTCGGGCCAGAAGACATCCATTGGGCCAGGAAAGCACCTGGGGGGGTGCTCCGAGGTGAGCACAACCCACCAGGGCGTGCCTGGAGGCCCAAGCGCGCCCAGGTGGGTTCTACCCACCTCGGGTGCCCCCTGAACCGCCACTTTGCTCTATAAATACCCCTATATTCCAGAAACCCTAGGGAAGTTGAGGAAAATCAATTCTAGCCATCGCAGGGGCCAGAAACATCAGATCCAATCTAGACACCATCACGGAGGGGTTCATCATGTCCATTGGTGCCTCTCCGATGATGCGTGAGTAGTTCTTTGTAGACCTACCGGTCCGTTGTTAGTAGCAAGATGGCTTCCTCTCTCTCTTGATTATCAATACAATGGTCTCTTGGAGATCCATATGATGTAAGTATTTTTGCGGTGTGTTTGTTGGGATCCGATGAACTTTGAGTTTATTATCAGATCTATGTTTTTATCCATGAAAGTTATTTGAGTCTTCTTTGATCTCTTATATGCGTGATTGATTATAGCCTCGTATTTCTTCTCCAATATTTGGGTTTTGTTTGGAAAACTTGATCTATTTATCTTTCAATAGGAAGAGGTGCTTTGTGATGGGTTTGATCTTACGGTGCTTGATTCCAGTGACAGAAAGGGAAACAACACGTATGTATCGTTGCTATTAAGGATAACAAGATGGGGTCTATTTCTACATAATAGATCTTGTCTACATCATGTCATCGTTCTTATTGCATTCCTCCGTTTCTCCATGAACTTAATACACTAGATGCATGCTGGATAAAGGTCGATGTGTGGAGTAATAGTAGTAGATGCAGGCAGGAGTCGGTATACTAATCTTGGACGTGATGCCTACATAATGATCATTGCCTGGATATCATCATGATTGTTTGAAATTCTATCAATTTCCCAACAGTAATTGTTTTCCCACCGTTTGCTATTTTTCTCGAGAGAAGCCACTGGTGAAACCTACGGCCCCGGGTCTCTTTTTATCATATTTGCCTTTGCGATCTATTTTCCTTTGCATTTATTTTCTGATTTATTAAACCAAATATACAAAAATACCTTGCTGCAATTTATTTGTTCCGTGATCTATTTATCCTATCTACCACTTTTACCCCACGTTATTTGCCTATCTTGAGGCGCCGTACCCGAAAGGGATTGTCAACCCCTTTAGCACATCGGGTTGCGAGTATTTGTTATTTTTGTGCAGCTGCTGTTTACATAGTGTGAGGAGGTTCTCCTACTGGTTCGATAACCTTGGTCTCATCACTGAGGGAAATACCTACCATCGCTATACTGCATCATCCCTTCCTCTTTGGGGAAATACCGATATAGTTCTAGTAGGCATCAAAAGGAATTTCTGGCGCCGTTGCCGGGGAGGATCATCAACATCAACCAGGTTCCTAATCACAAATCTCATCTCCTTGCAATTTACATTATTTTCAATTTACCTCTCGTTTTCCTCTCCCCCACTTCACAAAAATTTGCCGTTTTATTCGCCCTCTTTTTCTTTCACCGTTTTCTCGTCAGATCTCTTATTTTCTTGAACTTGTCACCATGAGTGACTTTGGTATGGCGGAAACAAATGATGGCCTAACTCCTAAAATGAAGCGTATGGGTAATCTGGATGCCAAAACATTTTTCTTGGGGCAATGGAATTTTATGGGAAAAGAATATATCCAAGAATTTTTCAATTGTGTCGGGAAACTA
>NC_041385.1:47406203-47411120 GCF_002162155.2 Triticum dicoccoides
TGATGAATGAATTTGACTACATAATACGAGAAGCTAGGGAAATCTTTGATTTTTATGCCATGAATCGTGAAAAACCCGTGATTGATGACACTCTTTATAATAGTGATTATGCTTTGAGACATTTGCTTGGAGATAACCAAATCTTTGATGAGAATCTTGAAAAGCAAGTCCCGGTTTTAGATATGATCCAACAAGTTTTTAACGATGTTAATCAACACTATTCTTGGATCACTGTCAAAAACCAAAGGGGATATGATAAAAAGAAACTTGATAGTGCTAAGGTTTCCATGGATAATGTGTTTCATGTTTTATTTACAAAATCCCCCGACACTAATACCTCCAAGGAAAACAAGGATAAGGATGACAAAACTTAGATCCTACACGTTATGCCTAGCTAGGGGCGTAAAACGATAGCGCTCGTTGGGAGGCAACCCAACTTGTATCTTTTTGCTTTTTGGTTTTCTTGCTGTTTTTAATAAAATACCCAATTATACCTCTGGTTAGATGTGTTTTTGTGGTTTAAATTAGTGTTTGTGCCAAGCAAGGCTTTGGGTTGATTTGGGTTAAAGTTGATTTAATCTTGCTGAATAACAGAAACTTATGCACTCTCGAAAATAGTTTTCATAAATCACAGAAAAGTGATTTTGAGTTGATTCTTTTTTTAGAAGATTGATATACTAATTTCTAAGGTTTTCCTAATTTATCAATATTTTTGGAGTTACAGAAGTATTCGAAATGTCCAGATTGCTACTAACTGTTTTGTTTTTGACAGATTCTGTTTTCTTTGCATTGTGTGCTTGTTTTGATGATTTTATGGTTTTCATTGATGAGTTTTTGCCATAGAAAAGTTAGAATACAGTAGATATAATTAGAAAAATAAAATATGAATAGATTTTCAACAGTACTTATAGTAGTAGTTTTCTTTCTTATACTAACGGATCTCACGAAAGTTTTGTTGAGTTTTTTGTGATTGAAGTTTTCAAGTTTTGGGTGATCTTACAATGGATGAAGGAATAAGGATTAGCAAAAGGCTAAGCTTGGGTATGCCTGAGGCACCCCAAGATAATATTCAAGAAGTATCAAGCAACTAAGCTTGGAGATGCCCCTGAGTGGCATCGCCGCTTTCTTCTAACAACCATCGATATTTTACTTGAAGCTATATTTTTATTCGTCACATATTATGAGTTTTGCTTGGAGCGTCTTGTATGATATGAGTCTTTGCTTGTTTTGCTTTGTGTTTTAAGTATTGAATCCTTGCTGAACACACCTTTTTGAGAGAACCAAAAATTATGCTATGCTTGCTCCTATGCTTCACTTAAATTTTTAGAGCCATGGATTTGCTCTAGTACTTCACTTATATCTTTTGAGCATGGTGTGCTTTTTTATTTTTGAAGAAATGCTCTCATGCTTCACTTAGATTTATTAGGGAGTTAGTAATTTTTTTAGAAATTCTCTCTTGCTTAACTTCGATTATTTTGAGAGAAAGAAAAATTTATGCTCATGATCTTCACTTACATTTGTTTGAGCTTACCAAAAGCAACATCTGAAAGTAGTTCCAAAGTGATAGATATCCAAGGAGGATATAATAAAAACTTTCATGAAGATCATTGGACAAAATAAACTTGATTCTTAGTAATGGTTTTGAGATATGACGATATGATATGTGAGTCATCTTGATGAGTAATTGTGCTTTAGTAAGAATATTGATGTTAAGGTTTGTGATTCCCTATGCAAGAACGAAAGTCAATAGTTATGCAATGAAATTTATATCCTACCTATGGTGCATTATTTGGTGTTAATCATGCTTAATGCTTGGGTATGAGTTTTTTTGCTTTTTGGTTGGTCACTTCTCAATCTTTTGCTAGCCTTCATTTTGCACTAAGTACCATCACTACTTGTGCATCCAAAACTCTTTAAACTAGTTTTGCCATATGAGTCCACTATATCTACCTATATGAGGTATTTCCATGCCGTTCTAACACAATTTTCATGTGCCATCTCTAACTTTCAAAATAAATTTCTCTTTTGTGTGCTCTACCGCTCGCGAGGCGGTGAAGGGTGGCTAATATTTTCCATGCTAGATGTGTTATTCTCACGATGAGTGTTTATTCACTTGTCATTGCATGAGAGTACGACAAAGGTATTAGGGATGCCCAGTCCCGAAATGAAAAATTAATTTACTTTATGTTGTCAAATAATAAATTACTTGGAAAGTGTTGGTATGGAGGGCAACCGTGGATTCGGCTAGCCATGGAAAGTGAAAGTAAAGGTGGAAAAAGGAATAAATTTTATTTTCTGTTTGGGAACCGCCTATGATGTATCTAGCATGGAAAGTGTTGGGAGCTCTAAGTCGTTTTCGTTGGTGGGAAAAGTATGCCTCTCAAAAATGTTTTTATCTCTCAATTTAAGCTTTGAGCTTTGGCACCTCTACAAATCCCTACTTCCCTCCGTGAAGGGCCTTTCTTTTACTTATGCAATTTTTATTTTGAATTTGAGTCTCCATCTTCTCTTATAAAGCACCAACTAAGGGGCACTATGATCGTATTTGAGCATTGGGTGTAGCTAATATTCGAGTGTGTTTCATGAATGGATCAATGATTGAGCATAATGGGCTAGGGATAACTTGCTTTAGTGTTGATATTTTGAAAGACATGGTTGCTTGTTGGTATGTTTTAGTATTGAAGTCTTCATGTCAAAACTAGACTATTGCTTTGAATCATATAAAATTCCAAATGTCCATGCTATAAATAAATGAAATGTGATGAAATGTTAGGCAACATTCCACATCAAAGTTCTGTTTTTATCATTTACCTACTCGAGGACGAGCAGGAATTAAGCTTGGGGATGCTGATACGTCTCCAACGTATCTATAATTTTGATTGTTCCATGCTATTATATTATCATTCTTGGATGATTTACAATCATTTTATAGTCTTTTTATTTCATTTTTTGGTACTATCCTATTGACATAGTGCCGAGTGCCAGTTACTGTTTTCTGCATGTTTTTTACACCGCAGGAAATCAATACCAAACGGAGTCCAAACGTAGTGAAACTTGTTGAGGATTTTTTTGGGCCAGAAGACATCTAGTGGGCCAGGAAAGCACCTGGGGTGGGGGTGCTCCAAGGGGAGCACAACCCACCAGGGTGCGCCTGAACCGCCTCTTTGCTTTATAAATACCCCAATATTCCAGAAACCCTAGGGGAGTCGACGAAAATCAATTCCAGCTGCCGTAGAGTCCAGAAACACCAGATCCAATCTAGACACCATCACGGAGGGGTGCATCATGTCCATTGGTGCCTCTCCAATGATGCATGAGTAGTTCTTTGTAGACCTACGGGTCCGTAGTTAGTAGCTAGATGACTTCCTCTTTCTCTTTATTATCAATGCAATGGTCTCTTGGAGATCCATATGATGTAAGTCTTTTTGCGGTGTATTTGTTGGGATCCGATGAACTTTGAGTTTATGATCATATCTATGTTTTTATCCATGAAAGTTATTTGAGTCTTCTTTGATCTCTTATATGTGTGATTGATTATAGCCTCATATTTCTTCTTCGATATTTGGGTTTTGTTTGGCCAACTTGATCTATTTATCTTTCAATGGGAAGAGGTGCTTTGTGATGGGTTCGAGCTTACGGTGCTTGATCCTAGTGACAGAAAGGGAAACGACACGTTTGTATCGTTGCTATTAAGGATAACAAGTTGGGTTCTATTTCTACATAAATAGATCTTGTCTACATCATGTCATCATTGTTATTGTATTACTCCGTTTCTCCATGAACTTAATACACTAGATGCATGCTGGATAGCGGTCGATGTGTGGAGTAATAGTAGTAGATGTAGGCGGGAGTGGGTCTACTAATCTTGGACGTGATGCCTATATAATGATCATTGCCTGGATATCGTCATGATTATTTAAAGTTCTATCAATTGCACAACAATAAGTGTTTTCCCACCGTTTCCTATTTTTTCGAGTGAAGCCACTAGTGAAACCTACAGCCCCCGGGTCTCTTTTCATCATACTTGACTTTGCAATCTATTTTCCTTTGCATTTATTTTCAGATATATTAAACCAAAAATACAAAAATATCTTGCTGCAATTTATTTGTTCCGCGAGCTATTTATCCTATCTACCACTTTTACCTCACGTTATTTGCCTATCTTGAGGCGCCGTATCCGAAAGGGATCGGCAACCCTTTTAACAGGTCGAATTGCGAGTATATGTTATTTGTGTGCAGGTGCTGTTTACGTGGTGTGAGGAGGTTCTCCTACTGGTTCGATAACCTTGGTCTCATCACTGAGGGAAATACCTACCGTCGCTATACTGCATCATCCCTTCCTCTTTGGGGAAATACCAACGTAGTTCTAGCAGACATCAAATACCCCTCTGATCTTGAACATGAACATGATGTGCGAGTAGTTACTTTTTTTCTTGAGGACATGGGAGAAGTCTTGTCATAAGTAATCATGTGAATTTGGTATTTGTTCGATATTTTGATGATATGTATGTTGTTGATTCCCTTAGTGGTGTTATGTGAACATCGACTACATGACACTTTACCATCTTTGGGCCTAAGGGAGTGCATTGTGGACTAGTAATTAGATGATGGGTTGCTAGAGTGACGAAATTTTAAACCCTAGTTTATGCGCTATTTCATAAGGGGCTAATTTGGATCCATATGTTTAATGCTATGGTTAGATTTATCTTAATTCTTCTTCCGTAGTTGTGGATGGTTGTGAGAGGGGTCAATCATAAATGGGAGGCCTGTTCAACTAAGAACAACACCCAAGCACCCGTTCACCCACATATCAAATTATCAAAGTAGCGAACGCGAATCAAGCAAACATGATGAAAGTGACTAGATGAAATTCTCGTGTGTCTGAAGAACGCTTAGCTTATTATAATAGACTGTTCT
>NC_041385.1:47411130-47423319 GCF_002162155.2 Triticum dicoccoides
AAGGATTGGGTTACCTTGATGCACCTTAGTTACTATTGCTACTTGTCGCTTGTTACGAATTATCTTGCTAACAAACTACTTGTTACCGATAATTTCAGTGCTTGCAGGAAATAACTTGCTGAAAACCGCTTGTCATTTCCTTCTGCTCCTCGTTGGGTTCGACGCTCTTACTTATCGAAAGGACTATGATAGATCCCCTATACTTGTGGGTCTTCACAGCGGGCCAATCAAAGGAAGGGGACCAACCGACCGGGCGGTACGCGTCGGCCCCACGAGTCTACTCCAGACGGGCCCCTATGGCTGCGTCAGCCGGATCAGCCGTGGGATCCGTGCCAGATCTGCTTCGTGCTCCCCACTTGCATGGATCTTCTGCGGACGCGTCTGCGACCCCCTCCACGCCCCCATGCTGCATGGCGGGTCTGCTCCCTTGGGATCGGCATGATATCCTTTGTAGTAGCCTGCCACCCTGCCTAGATCTTCTGCATCTCCACCAATCGCACACGGCTTCAGGCAGGGATTATTCAGCCTGTTAATTACAAAACTAAATATAGTTTGGATATTTGCTCTGATTCCGTAGGCAAACCACGTAATGTTAATGATGCCCTTGCTGATCCACGATGGAAGCAGGCTATATGGATGAGAGTTTCATGCTCTTAAAAAAATCATACTTGGCACCTTGTTCCTTATCATCCACGTAAAAATGTCATTGATTGCAAGTAGGTGTACCGCATCAAACATCGGTCAGATGGCACCATTGGCCGCTATAAAGCCAAGCTTGTTGCTTAATGGTTTAAGTAGAGGTATGGGCTTGATTATGAGGACACTTTCAGTCCTGTTGTTAAAGCTGCCACTATTCGTCTTGTTTTGTCCATTGCTGTGTCTAGAGGCTAGACTGTTCATCACCTAGATGTGCAGAATGCGTTACTTCATGGTGTTTTGAAAGAGGAAGTTTACATGAAACAACCTCATGGGTTTGAGGATAAAAACAAACCGTTTCATATCTGCAGGCTTGACAAATCCCTCTATGGTCTAAAGCGATCCCCTAGAGCATGGTACTCACACTTGAGCTACAAAATGCAAACACTTGGTTTCATTCCCTCCAAGTCAGATTCATTCTTGTTCATTTGCAATAAGTCACACAACATATTTTTTGTGCTTATTTATGTGGGTGACATTATTGTTACCTGTTCCTCTGATAAGGTAGTCACACCTTTGTTGCAAGATTTGCACTCATATTTTGCTCTCAAGTATCTAGGAGATCTTCACTTTTTTCTTGGTATTGAGGTAAAGAGAAACCATGAAGGTGGGCTTCATCTTTCTCAGGAAAAATATGCAACTGATCTTTTGAGCAAGGCTGGGGTGCAAGGTTGTAAACCATCCCCAACTCCACTTTCAAGTGTAGAAAATTGTCTCTTGCAAAGGGTGTACTCTTGAATCAAGAGGATGGCACCAACTACAGAAGTCTGGTTGCACTTGACACTTACACGGCCTGATATTTCTTTTGCAGTCAACAAAGTGTGTGAGTTTCTTCATGCACCCACCTCACCTTATTGGACTACTGCTAAGCGTATTTTGAGATATGTAAATAACACTTTGAGTGTTCAACTCACTTTCAACAAGTCCGCATCTACTCTTGTTAGTGCTTTCTCTGACACTGACTGGGCAGATTGCTGGGATGATAGAAGGTCCACAGGTGGTTTTGCAGTTTTCTTTGGACCTAATCTTATTTCTTGGTGTGCCAAGAAGCAAGCAATAGTGTCACGATCTAGTACTGAGGTAGAGTACAAAGAACTTGCTAATGCAATAGTAGAGATCATATGGATTAAGTCCATGCTCAAGGAACTTGGAAGATATGCTCAAACACCATGTCTTTCATGTGAAAAATCTTGGTGCCACATATCTTTCTTCTAAACCCGTGTTTCATGGAAGGACTAAACACATTGAGATTGATTATCATTTTATTAGAGAAAGGGTTGCAAGCAAAGAGTTGGAGATTCAATTTATTACTTCAAAAGACCAAGTTGCAGATGGGTTTACAAATGCCTTGGCTACAAGACAATTTGAAGAGTCCAAACGTAATCTTAAGCTGAGAAGTCAGGAGGTGCCATTGACACCTGGCATGGGCCACCCTTTGGCGTGGCCGCACCCTTGACGTGCTCGACGTGGTGACTACTCTAGCATAGGCTTTCTGTTGAGGTTGTTAGAGATAGTTCTCATGTTTAACTAATTCTATCTCTTCCTCTGATTCTCTTGATAACCACCGCTCTCGATTATGCAATCTCCACCGAGGCCTGTACCCATTGACCATCCTATCAATATATACATGCGGGCTCTCGTGTATGAGGGTTGAGATGCTTCCATATCTCTTTACACTTTGTAGCTAATGTTCCTTTGTCATTTTTGTCTATGTGGATATCTAGAGATGTCTTCATCTCTTGCAGCATGGAGGGGTGCTTTGCCTCATTTTCTTATCTACTATAGTATTACCTTCGTTCAAAAACTTTGTCTTAGATTTATCTAGATACAATGTAGAATACAGGGTACTCTGCTTCTTGGCTGCATGGGAGGGAAACGCTACTGCCATGTTGGTCTTCACTCACAGGTTACTTCCCATTCATTTTTTACGGGAAACAGTAGGATTTCTCCTTGTGTGTGTACTTTTATTGATTTTGTTTGAGAAATTGTAGCAGCACTATACAAAAGGGAGTTTAGGATCCCAGGAAAAAACATAGAAAACTAAATACCATGTGGTTAAAATTAATAGAGTTGCAACCTATATGGTATTCCTAGGGTTCATCTCATATAAAACTGATATAACTCGATAACTCATGAATTGCATGACCGCCATAACATTTTCAGATACAGTCGACTAATTATTGAAATCAATAGGCATACATGAGCCAGGAATGGCATGTCATCACTTGGGGACAAGTAGGTTGATGAGGTTGCTGGCAACACTACAATGCTCCGTCATCTGACGATCTATGTAGGACATTGGGGACTTCTTAATCCATTTGAACGCTTCCTTGCATGTGTCACTAGCACCCATTGCAAATGAAACAACGGTCAACGTATCAGAGTAAAACCTTCTTTCAAAGTATAGGTCGGCATAAATCTCTAGAGCGCTAGTGGCTTCAGTGTAAGCCTTGAGGCAGATGGCAATTGCAAACGCCTCTGGTGTGCTCTGGTTGTTCTTGGATAGGTCACTGATGACCTTGACATTGTGTTTGGCGGTATTAGTGGCGATCTTCAACGCAATACTAGCGAGGTCATGCTCAGTGGAGGCATGGGAGCTTTGTGGCTTGGCGGTAAGCACGGCTATGCACAATGCGGTGTTGTTGGTCTTGTTGCATGTGCGGGAGATGAAATCAGTGTCAGCATGGGCAACAAGGAGGCTAGAGGACACGATGGCGAGCACGGCGAGAAACATAGCTACAAATGTTGAAACACTCACCATTGCATTTTGCATCTTTCACCTAGCTTGGTATTGTTGTGTTGTTGGGGTGCATGCTAACTATATATATTTCTATATATAGACACCCCTCAAAGAGAAAATCCTTCTCAGATCTCCATATTAGTCACATAGTATTTATTGCTTTTGCTACATAGAATATGATGGAAAATCATTTCAATAAATGAATGATAAAATGAGTGCTTTAGATTTTGTGAATCCAGCTAGTGAATAAATGTACAAACAATTTCACAAATCAAACAATAAACGTAATCTATATCTCTATATGGAAAATCCTTGTGGTTGATCTGCCTTAACTATAGTATATTTATTGCTTTTGCTACATGGATTGCATCAGCAAACCAAATAAATGAACGAATGATCAAATGAGTGCTCTAGCTCCCATGAATTCATCTAGTGAATCAACGCACAACCAGTTTTGCAAATGAACAAATAAAGAGTTAATTACACTTTTAGTACATAAACTTGCATTAGATGTACAGATTCAAACATAAACTTAAAAAATGACACAAATCAGCCCCACAACTTGTTTATGGGTACATTTGAGTACATTTCCCTCAACTCTGCAGCCAGCTGCCCCACGCTTCATGCATGCATGTGGGTCCCACTTGTCAGTGACAAAGAATGAAATAGAAACATAATAAGAAAAATAATGCTTACATGATTTTAACATAAGACCTCCCCTTGCACGTGTATTCCACTAGCCACCGGGCCACCACCTAGCAATTGACAAATGTAGATATAAACATCATTTATATTGTTTAGCAGAAAAATTGATTTGAATCTAAAATCATGTTGCAAGTGCCTCATTCTTGCGCGTCTCTATTATCACCTTTTTTCCCCGCTCGACCGGTTATTAGAAATTTCAGTGAGCCCCTATTGTTTTTATATCATTCAAACTATCTAAGTTCTTCTAGTATTTACAAGCTCATGTATATTATCAAATAGAGCTCGTATGCAAATGCTTTTCTTCAATGGATAATTCGAGCAAACCATCATCTTGATGTCCCAGGATCAACTTCCCTGTTTTCACAAACCAGAAGTTTCTAGCGTTGAATAACTAAGAAATTGCTTTTGGAGGCCAAGCTCCATTGAGGCCTCCAAATGCAAAATTCAAAATTCATGAAAATTCATACTTTTCATTTCAAAAAATTCTGAAAAATACAGATATACATGAAGAGAGAATGCACAAGTGTGTAAATTTTCATCATGTAATAGATTGAAATGAGAGATGTGCAAAAAAAGGAAAAAAAGAAATCGGGGGCTTTTTAACAGATGATACTATTCATAATCCCAGACCATGAAATTTGTCTTTTTGGTACAGGGCACATTTCAAACGTATATCATCCTGAAATTTTACACACATGAACCATCCTCATTTATTTGTACAAAAAAATCAGATGTATTTAAACCAAAAATTACATTTTTTTTCAAACATTCGGCCTCCATGGAGGCCGAGATCCAAAACACCACACCATGATGTGTGTTAGACCTGCCCACGCACCCTTCTGATTAAAATATGGCAAGCTGACCGCTTGAACAGGAGACAATTTATAGCTTGTGTCATTAAACATTATATATTTATACGGTAAAACATTTTGAATTCAAAAATCTTTAAAAATTCTGAACAAGAAAATTCCAAAAAAATCAAGATTTTCCAAAAACCGGTTTATTCGGTCCTACTTTAAAAAAACTAAATTGAGAAAAAAATGTTCAAACCCCGAGCAACGTGTATTCTGACTTCAAATAGTCGTTCTGTTAAACAATACAAAAGATGTCTAGCTCTGTCATTATCAATAATTTCTTGGTGTTACAATGTCCTGAGATCGAATCCTAGTATGCAAGCATGGAACATGAGACAGCTGACGTGCAAAGTTTAACGGATAGTTAACGGCATTGATGTACCAGAAAAACAAATTGTAGGGGCAATTTGTTATATTTTTCAACTTTATCTACGAATATGTATATATGGTGCAAGTTTATGTGCTAAAGTGTAATGAACTCACAAATAAATATAATCTAGGGAGTACCTAGAACTCATTTAGATGATATATAATTTGGTCTCATTCACTTTGAAAACAAGAACAGATACAACCCATGTCAGCACACACACATCTTGTAGCATCATATCCAATAGCTATAAAAGGTGAATGAGACCAAATTATATCTCATTTAGATGAGTTCTAGCAAAACTGTATAATCTATCTTCATATGGGCGTCCAAAAAATCCCCTATGATCCGAGATCTGCCTTAATAAACACTATATATTTATTGTTTCTACTACATTAAATGTGATAGCAAACCAAATAAATTTATGAATGATCTAATGGGTACTCTAAATATCATGAATACAACTAGTGAATAAATGTACAGAAAATTGCAAATCAAAAATGAATGTAATTTATATCTCCATATCGGCGCCCACATGAGAAAATCTTTATGATGCAAGATCTGCCTTAATCACAATATATTTATTGTTTTTGCTTCATGAAATTGAAAGAAACATCATATATATAAATGAATAATCACATGAGTATTCTAACTCGTGAATATAAGACTACAATGATCAATTTGGAGTACAAGATAAGGTAGGGTAAGATTCTACGCTATCCTATCTTTCCTAATAATCATAATACTCAACATCCCTCCGCAGTCACAACGACAGTGATGTAGACGGTGAGACTAAAGAAGAATGTGAAGGTAAGCCAACGGACATCCCCCACAGCGTAACGGTCGATGCATCGCGGAAGTCGTGGCTGGAGTGGAAACCGATGAAGTTGCTCAAGCAAGGTGGTAGCCCTTTGTGCCGATGTCAATGGAGCCGAGAGCGTAGTGTGATGTAGCCGTGGTCGAAGTAGTCGATGTCGACGGACGCCGTGGTCGATGTCGTGTCGGGGTGGCCGGTGTCGAGGTAGTCGCCTTGGAGCCACGGGCGCAAGGAGGCGCCGAGTTAGTCATGAGCGCAATGTTGTTGAGGTAGTGGTGCGTCAGGAAGAAAACGTTATTGACGAGGCATCGCGCCGGGTTTGCCAAGCCCAGGGACACGTCGTGGATGAAGTCACGCATCGTTGTTCCCAGCACCGGGCATATGTAGCCGGACGAAGTAGATGTTGACGATGCGTCTGCCCAGGCTTGCCAGGCCGGGGAACACGTCGTATGCCTTGTCGAGGAGTATGCACGAGCTGCACGAGCTGTATGCCTTGTCGAGGAGTCTAGCAAATAAGGACTCTATGATGGTTGTAGTGCCAATCAACACGGGCCTGATGTCGCCTGCGGTTGTCGGAGTAGATGAAGTGGTCGGGGTAGATGACAGCGACGCTGGCGATGAACTGGTGCTCGACGAAGACGAAGGGGTGCATGGCGGCGCGGCTCGGATGAGCGAGAGGTAGCGTCACTGAGGAAGAAGAGCAGTGGCGGTGGCCTGAGGAGACAATGACGGCGGCTAAGTTAGGTGTGCGGCAGCGGTGCTTGAAGTGGGCGAGGAAGAATCTAATAGTGTGACAATGACTGGGAGCGGATGGTGGCCTTCCCGTGCCTAGGGAGGAGGCACGGTGCATACCACGTAGAAGTTGACGCGTAGGAATGGCAGAGTGGAATGCGCGCCGCGGTGCTATAGGCTAAAGGGGCGACACAACGGCAACGCGCCAGTCAGCGCGATGGCAGGGAAGACTCGGGGTGGCAGCATGGACTGCGTATCGTAGAGCTACGACCCGAAGTGGTGATGCAACGACAGTGCACGGGTCGGTGATGCCGGGGGGACGACCTCAGGGTAGCGGCATGGATCGTGCTTCATAGCGCTATGACCCGAAGGGGCCACACGACAGTGATGCGTGGGTTGGTGGAGCAGTGGGGAGAATCACGGGGCGGCGACGCTGTTGCCCGATGGGTGATGAATAGTGAGGAGTCACCCTTGGGCACATGGAACCCGAGAGAAGTGAGTTGTGATGTAAATAGGGAAAACCATGGTCGGGGTGCCTGCTTCACAGCGTAGAGCGACCGGTTGAGATGACACACGTCCCCAGGTCACGAAGAGTCGATGAACCCACAGGGCTGCGCAACATAGACCATCTCAGCGAGATGCCCGTAGAGGAAGGTGTTCTTGATGTCGAGCTGGTGGATGGGCCATGAGCTGGTGGTGGCGAGACTGAGGATGACGCGAATCGTGGCCGGTTTTATGACGGGACTGAACGTCTCACCGTAGTCCTCGCCGATCTGCTGGTTGAAGCCGCGTAGCACCCATAATGCCTTGTAGCGAGCCAATGTGTTATCCGGGATGAACTTGTGCTGAAAATCCACTTGCGGCTCACCATGTTCGCATCTGCAGGATGGGAAACCAACGAACAAGTGTCATTCCGCAACAATGCATTATATTCCTCAAGCATAGCACTTGCCCAATTCAGATCCTTGAGTGCACTATGGTAGGAGGAGGGTATTGCGCTGACCGAAGAGGAAACAAAGAGACTAAGGTGTTGTTTGGGCAAAGAGAAATCAGATTTCCCTCTGGTGTGCATGTTGTGTAGGTTCTGGGGTGGGTCTACTGCAAATGTGCGAGGCGGGAGCCGATGCTGAGGTGGTGAGGCAGAAGAATGAGCGGGCGAGGCGGGTGCTACAGCCGAGGAGGCAGCCTGTGCGGGTGGGAAGGTGACTCGCGAAGCTAGGTGAGGGATTTGCATGAAATGCCTGGTTGCAATTGCGGTGGGCGGGCTGTGTGTGGGGAAGTGGGCGTGGGGGGTCCAGGTGGTGATGCGGGATTGCTAGGAGGCATGTGGCGCGCGGAGCCTGAGCACGAGGCAGCACGGGTGAGTGGTGGAGTGCATGGGCGGGGATCCCTGGGAAGGCTGGAATGGTAGGAACGATGTAGGCGGGATAGGGTGTGCAAGGATCGGGGCGGGGTCTGGTGTGGAGGCATCTCGTGTGGGCTATTGTGCGGGAAAATCAGCAACGGGTAACTTGTGCTCATTAAAAATAACGTGACAAGAAAGGAATACATGACGAGTGCCTAGGTCCATGCATCTTTATCCCTTTGTGCTCGAGGCGGTAGCCCAACAGGACGCATAGGGTGGATCGTGGTACCAATTTATGTGGTGCGAGGTGGGAGAGATTTGGGTAACAAAGGCATCCGAAAACACACAAGTGATCGTTCGTGGGATGGTGCCTGTGAAGAAGGTGGTAGGCTGTGTTCTTGTTGATGGAAGATAATGGACGCTGGCTGATGAGGTGATTTGCTGTGTGGAGAGCCTCAACCCAGAATTCGGGCGGCATGTGAGCATCTATAAGTAAGGTGTGAAGGACATCGTTCGTGGTGCGCAAGAGGCGCTCAGCTTTGCCATTTTGGCAGTGGTGTAGGGGCAAGAGAGGCGGAAGGTGACACCGTGGCGAGAGAAGTGGTCGTGAAGGAAGTAGGAGAGAAATTTTCCTCCGTTGTCACACTGCACACATTTAACATGGGTGTTATATTGCATATGGAAGTAAGAGAAGAAACGCAAGAGGGTAGACGCGGTGTCGGATTTTTGGCGTAAAGGGAACACCCAAGAATAATGTGTAAAATCGTCAATCACGGCAAAATAATACTAAAAACCCAACAAATACAAACGTGTGAGGTCCATAAGTCGCAATGGAAAATTTGGGAAGGAGCCATTGTAAAAGAAGTATAGTTAGGAAACAATAATCGTGGTTGTTTTCCAATCATACATGCCCCACAAACATGAGAACCTTGCAATTTATTACATAAACCTAATAAATTGTTTGCTAAAAAGGAAAGAGAGGCACGACTAGGGTGTCCAATCCCAAAGTGTCATAGATCGCTGATGATTGAAACGGTGAGCGCTAGGGGGTCGCCATATTCGGTAGAAAGAGGTAGAGGTCGCCGGTGCTACTGGACCTCATGAGGTTTTCCCCGTTGCCATGTCCTTCACAGAGAAACCAATAGGGTCAAAAGCCACAATACACCAATTAGCACGAGTAAATCGGCATACGGGAATAAGGTTCTGAATGATGTTAAGGGAAACAAGAATTTCAGTTAGTTGGAAGGGGGGTAGGGTGGCGGAACCAGTAGTGACTATAGGGAGCTTGGAACCGTTCCCAACGGTAATGCTTCAAGGAAAATGCGTTGAAGAGAAGGAGGCCGTTGTGAGGTTACCTGACGAGCCGGCGACATGGGACGTGGCCCTGGTGTCCATCAACCAGTCGCTGCCGCCGTGCAGCTGCTACATCTACATGTTGGCGAAGTGGGTCATCACCGCCTGTTGGTCCCACTGCAGCGTAGAGGAGGACTGCTTGATCGCGAGGAAGGCCTGTTGAGGTGCGCCTGGTCAAGGCCTGAGGATAGCAGTTGCGTTCGGGGGAGTCCACTACGAGCGCAACTGCTGCTGCGTGAGGATGGGTGCGCCAAACGGGGCAAAATACCCCATCCATGGCGTCTGATGTTGGTGACAATGGCCAAAGGAGCTGGACGACACGCACGGTGTGCCGCGGCCACATCCGCGACCGTCGCGCTGACGGCCGCTGGAAGGACTCCGGTGGCGGCACCTTCCCTTTATCGTTGGGTGCGTGTGGAGACTGGCGGTCTTCACACTACCAGAAAATTAGCTTAGGCCGACGGCCTCATCTATACCGACGGCCCCCGTCGGCATAGATAGACCTATCCCGACGGCCTAGGGCAGGCCGTAGGCGTTGAAAAGCCGTCGGCATACGTCCATCTATGCCGACGGGAGGCCGTTGGCTCCGTTCGAGATACGCCTACGAGGCCCGTGGGCATAGCCTAGGCCGTTGGCATATCCCAGGCCCACCTACCCGGTCAGTGTTGACTGTTTGACGGCGTTGAACCTATGCCGACGGGAGGTAACGGCCGCCGTCGGCATATCTATGCCGACGGCTATGCCATCGGCATAGAGTTGCTGACATCACCGATCTGCGTCGTCAACACTTCATCGATCCGAGCGAGGGGGGCCTGTTGTGTGGCAGAGATATGCCTACGACATAGCCGTCGGCATAGGCCTGGCCCATGCCCCTCTGCCACATCATCGATCCGTGTGCGATGCCATGTCATCGATCCGTGGGACTAGACCTCCGTGTGCGCAGCTATGCCGACGGCATACATTTTTTTATTTTTTATTTATACTTTATATTATTTTTTGTTTTTCCATAAGATAATTATGCCTTATCTAAAAATACATACCCCGATGGTATATCCATTGCCCCACGTTACGAACGTCGTCGCTGTCGCCGTGTAACGGAGGGGGGAAACGGTTGACACGGAGGGAATCTGGTTAGTGGGGGGATTCGGGGTGTAGCTATGTCACCAAAACATCAACGGGTCCCGATGCATATGTGAAAGTGCTCAGGCATGCGTAGACGCCCGTCTTGGGGCTCCGCGGTGTGGCCCCCCCTCCACGTGAGGTAGTGCCGCTGTCTCTTGGAGGGGGCCAAACCCCGGAGACGCGTGTCGCCTCTTCGGACATGCCACCACACCACCCCGCATGTATGAGGTCCCGGTGCGACGCTCCGGTGGCATTGCTACCCACACAGGGCCCCCGCCCCGCCTAACCCTGTAGCATTTGACCACGAGATCTAGCCCTTTTACTTTGCACGGACGGGCTTTGACCAGTAGACCTCTCCACCCGGGTATGTTAGGTCAGCCCATAGGAACACTTTGGAGCAACATCCGGGCCAGACCCACAGCAAGATCCCCTCCGTGTAGACCCGACGCGTCCGTTTCCCCCCTCCTGGTGCCGGCGGTGACGCCGTCCGTGAGGGGGGGCACACCCCGGAGACGCGTGCAGGGCGTTTGCAACCGTCACAATACTTCTAGACTTGTGAGAGGCCGCCTACGCAACATTTGGTGGCATGCTAGCCACCGGAGCCGCCGCCCACAGTCGTAGACACGCAAAGAGCAATCCGCGAAGAGGGAAGTGTTCAGATACTTCTCCATCATAAAAAATTATGAAAAGTTACCATCAGTCCTATAGCACATGTGCCCACGTCGTGTAAAAAACTCATGATTTTATCGCGCTCCGAGTATTTAATAATATTCACGCCGCATCATTACCGCAGAATGTCTACTACCGTGTCATTGCCGTCCGTGAGGGGGGGGGGCACACCCCGGAGACGCGTGCTGCCTATTCGGACATGACACCACACCGTACGGCATGTATGAGGTCCCAATGCGACGCTCCAGTGGCATTGCTACCCCCACAGGGCCCCCGTCCCGCCTAACCCTCACTACAAAAAAAAGACACATCCGTGACATTTTGGGCCGAACGAAATTTTTCTCTCTCATACATATGACACTTCTATGACAATAATTGTGACAAAACCCGGTATCATCATAGATGTGGTGGGCTCCTACTTCTATGACAAAAAATCATTACAGAAAATGGGCTTTTCGTCCTGGACGGGCCGGAGACGCAGCTGCATGACATTCTCTGGGCCGTCCATGACGGAAAAAACCGTGGTAGAAGCGAGGGGGAGGAAAATTTTGAGGAGTTGCCAGTTATGGTGGGAGAGCGATGCGCGTTTCTCTCGTACAGGTACGCGCGTGTGTGCGAGGCGTTGGCTCTAACTGAAGCCGAGCGAGGCGTTGAGCTCTAACTGAACCGGAGCGATTGCACTACAGGCTACGTGTTACTGAACTCGAGGGATCGATCGATGGCTGTTAACTGAACCCGATGGAGCGATTCCTTCGCTACTGCTGCTAACTGAAGCCAATCGATTGGATG
>NC_041385.1:47424028-47427162 GCF_002162155.2 Triticum dicoccoides
TTCGACCGTAGCGCTCCAACACAAGTTCGTTTCATCCGCTTTGCGGTACGCCACACCCCTCCTGATGAACAGGACCCCCGTTTCGACCGTAGGATGTCCGTTTCCTCCGTTTTGCGGTACGCCACACCCCTCCCGATCAACAGGACCCCCGTTTCGACCGTAGGAGGCCCATTTCCTCCATTTTGCGGTACGCTAGGCCCCTCCCGATCAACAGGACCCCGTTTCGAACGTGGCCGGTCGAACACAAGGTCGTTTCCTCCGTTGTGCGGTACGCCAGGCCTCGTTTCCATCGCCTGTTCCGTCCAAGCCCTCCCGATGTACACGACCACGCATTCCGTTCCGACCCAGCCGGTTGGCTCTCCATGAACACGATGACGACGCTGTTTCTCCGTTCTGACCCAGCCATGTACATATGCACGATAGGCGTTAGAGACCCTGCCCGTATGTATGTACATGGCCGTATTTTCTTTCTTGCACCCTCGCCACTGTACGTACGTGTACATGCTACGTGCACGCCTCTACATCTACGACACGTGCGCGCCTCTAGATCGACCAGTATGTACGTACACGTTCGCGACCAGAATGACAACGCTACGTACGCTTCGACCAGGTGGGTTCCGACTGTCAGGCACTTCCTTGCGTGCGAAGATGTAGCTGGTGGGTCCCAGCAGTCAGGGGGGCGAATCTTTTTTTTTCCGGACGCACTTCCTTGCATGCGAAGATGTAGCTGGTGGGTCCCAGCAGTCAGGGGGGCGAATCGTTTTTTTTTGCCCGGCGCACTTCCTTGCGTGCGAACATGTAGCTGGTGGGTCCCAGCAGTCAGGGGGGAAACGTTTTTTTCATGAAATATGGTGGCCCGTCCGGTGGGTCCCTGCTGTCAGGTGGAGGAATAATTATTTTGCGTGTAATAAGGAGGCACTTCCTTGCTGCGGCCATGGACCCAACTGTCAGCCTCTCCACGTACAGTCCACGTCCAATAGAAGACGTTCCTTGACCACGTTGACCACACCGCGCCGAGAGCACCAGGGCGATGGACAACGGCGAGGCCTAGGAAGGGGACGACGTGGAGCCGGGGAAGATGCGGCAGTGGATGCCCACGCGTAGAGGAGTACAAGGGTTCACTGGTTCGCTGCGGTGTGAGGCTACCGTCGCCACATAATAACAGGGGGTGTGGGTGAGTAGAGGGATGGCCTGGCCAGTGGTGGGAGTAGTAGGGGGTGGTGAGGCTTCCGCCGCATCGCAGCCGGCCATGGGAGGCAGGAGCACGATGCACGACCAGTGCTGGTTTGGGCGGCTGGAGCAAGAAGACCAGAGGTTGAAGAAGCACTATGGCCGTTGGATGGACATCGTACGGTCACTGGAGCTAGAATCGTGCATATTGACTAAGTTGACAAAGCCCTCCGTCCCCGTCAACTTAGTAGGCCCACAAGTCAGCCTGCCTCTATACTGGGTCCCAGCTAACAGGGGGAGTATTCATTTTTTTGTGCGTAATAAGGGGGCACTTCCTTGCGTGCGAAGATATAGCTGGTGGGTCCGAGCTGTCAGCGGTGGTAACATTTTTTTCACGAAATACTGAGGCCCTTTCGGTGGGTCCCTGATGTCAGGTGGACAAATCATTATTTTGCACGTAATAAGGAGGCATTTCGTTGCGTGCGGCCGTGGACCCATCTGTCGGCCTCTCCACGTACAGTCCACTTCACATGCATGTCGGTCGTTGACCACGTTGACCAGGCCGCACTGAGAGCACCAGGGCAGTGGACGACGGCGAGGCCTCGGAAGGGAACGACACGGAGGCAGGGAAGACTCAGCAGTTGTTTCCCACGCGGAGGGGAGTACGACTGAACGAGGGTTTACTGGTTCGTCTGCCGTCGCCGGAGAATAACAGCAGGTGTGGGTGAGTAGAGGGATGGCTAGGCCAGCGATGGGAGTACGGTGGGGCGGTGAGGCCTGCGCAGCAGCACAGCCGGCCACGGGGAGGAGGGAGCAGGCAGTCCCGCCGACGCTTGTTTGAGCGGCTGGAGCAGGAATAGCAGAGATTGAAGAAGCACGACGGCCGTTGGATGGCCATCCAACCGTCACTGCTTGTGTGTCAGCCTTTTTTTAGGAAATCCTCAAACCTGTGGAAAACAGCATACAACCCATTTGCCATTATTTCTAATAATTTACAACCCATTTGCTAATTCTAAGGTTTTTTTGGAGCCCACATTCTTTTTGTTAGCATTAAAGCCCATATTGTGGCCACGGTTAAAAAATTATTCGAAATTTTGCATATTTCGGTGCGGTCTGAACCGTTTTTAATCTCGAAATTTCGACTCACATTCAAACTGATTTTAAAACAAAATGTATATCAATATAAAATCCAACAAATTCTCCATGCATAAAAATTAATATAATTTAAAATCTCGAAATGAAAAAAAAGATATTTGAAACTAATTGCCGCTTTGATGTGTTTTAAAAATGTACAACCCATTTCTCATTACTGATGGGCCATTTTCTCGGCCAGCCGAATGAAAGCTCTCCTCGTCTTGAATGATTTGCAACCCAACAGGCCTTACAAAGCGACTTACTTGGCAAATCACAAAAAAACTAGGCTATGGCCGTGGACCCAGCTGTTAGCCTCTCCACGTACAATACTCTTCCGATGGAAGTCGTTCCTTGACCAAGTTGACCACGCCACGCGGAGAGCACCACGGCGGTGGACGACGATGAGGCCTAGGAAGGGGACGATGCGGAGCCGGAGAAGATGCGGCAGTGGAAGCCCGCGTGGAGAGGAGTACGAGGGTTCACTGGTTCGGCTGTGGTGTGAGGCTGCTGTCGCCACAGGGCCTGGCCAGCGGTGGGAATAGTAGGGGGCGGTGAGTCCTCCGCGGCAGCACAGCTGGCCACGGGAGGCAGGAGCATGAGGCACGACCGGCGCTGCTTTGGGCGGCTGGAGCAAGAAGACCAGAGGTTGAAGAAGCACTACGGCCGTTGGATGGACATCATACGGTCACTGGAGCTAGAATCGTTCATATTGACTAAGTTGACAAACCTTCGTCCCCGTCAACTTAGTAGGCCCACAAGTCAGCCTTCCACCAAGGTGGGTCCCAGCTAGCAGGGGTAGTATTCATTTTTTTGTGCGTAATAAGGAGGAA
>NC_041385.1:47427315-47431770 GCF_002162155.2 Triticum dicoccoides
TGAAATACGATGGCCCGTCAGGTGGGTCCCAGCAGTCAGGGGGCAAACATTTTTTTCCGCAAAATACGGTGGCCCGTCCAGTGGGTTCCTGCCGTCAGTTGGAGGAATCATTATTTTCCGCGTAATAAGGAGGCACTTACTTTTTTTTGCGGGCAAATCAGAGAGCTTTATTCAACAAAAGTGTTCCCCGGGCAATCAGCCAGAAGGCTGGTTACCAAAAAACTAGGGGTCTCCTCTAGCCAACATTCGGTCACATTCAATGTGCATGCACGTTTTGCACATAGATGTGCCGGTAAGTTTGCTGACCTTACTACATGTTGAATCTCAAAAACAGAAAAATCACAACTAAGCTCTTCTATTTCATCTAGGATAGGAGCCACAACCGAACGTGAGTTGTGGCGTGTATGCAAGAGTTGCACTAACTCCTGACAGTCAGTCTCCATTATCACATGCGATAGGCCTCGAAGTTTTGCAAAAAGCGTTCCTTCTCGCATTGATAGGGCTTCCATTATAAGAGGATCGGATATGTCACCAAAAGTCTTGCACCAAGCACCCAAGAGCGCGGATACGGACCAGGCTATGCCACCCGCACCTCTTCGACCTTCCGCCACATTGAGTGCTCCATCACATGAAATCTTGATCATACCTGGTTCCGGCGACGTCCAACCATGACCTGGTAGCACAGCTGCTTCGTTGAGGGGTAGCTCCAGTAGTCACGGACCCAGCTGAGACTCTCCACGTACAGTATACTTCCGATGGAAGTCGTTCCTTGACCACGTTGACCTCGCCACGTTCCGTTGCATGCATGCGTCCATGGGCATGGTGCGTCCCCACTGTCAGCCTCTCACGCACAGTCATCTTCCAATGACTCTCGGTTGTTGACCACGTTGACCACACCGTGCCGAGCGCACCTAGACTGGAACGACCCGGAGATGGGGAAGATGGGGCAGTGGAGTCGCAGATGGAGAGGAGTGGGAAACTTCACTGGTTGGGGTGCGCGACAGCACATCCGCGGTGCCGCCCACGGGAGATAGGAGCAAGAACAGAGGTTGAAGAAGGAGCACGGCTGTTGGATTAACATCCAACGGTCCAGCTGCTAGAATCATTTGTTGATTAAGTTGAAAAAGCCGTGCGTACATGTCCGCTTAGCAGGCCCACAAGTCAGTCACCAAATCTGACGGGTCCCAGCTATCAACGGGATGAATAATTTTTTTCGCAACACAAGGAGGCACTTCCTTCCGTGTGAAGATACAACCGGTGGGTCCCAGCTGTCAGGTGGAGGAAACATTTTTTTTCAGCTTAATAAGGAGGAACTTTCCTTGCGTGCGACCATGGACCTCGTCGGTCCCAGCCGTCAGGCTCTCCATGTACAGTCCTCTTCCGATGACTCTCGTTTGTTGACCACGCCGCACCGAACACAGCGAGGCGGTGGACGACGGCGAGGCCCCGGACGGGAACGACTCGGAGATGGGAAAACGCGGCAGTGGAGTCGCAGATTGAGAGGAGGAGAAGGGTTATAACTGGTTTTGTTGCAATTCATATCAAACTCAGGTTCATAGGACACGTTCATATTCATAGCCAACATTCACTATCAACAACTCAAAAGATTCATATATACACAAGCTCAGCATATCTATGCATCCAAATGATTGATAGATCACACGACAATATTCATACATAATTCACAAAAAGATTCAGATATACACATGTTCAGTATGTTTATGCATCCAAATGATTGAGATCACAGCCAATATGATCCATGGACGAACTTTAATTACCTAGGGTACAGACTTGTAAATGGTGTTCAATCAGAGGTACTTCTTGCTAAAATTAGTTCTTGTACGAGTAAACTTTCGAGTACATAAGAGGCAGCATTAGCAATCTGAACTTTTCTTGTAGGTTTATGCTCAAATAGCGGCCTCGTGCCGACGGAGGTTTGAACAACTTGGACACTACTTTCATCCAACTAGTTTACTGGCTCATCTTGGTCCTGTATCTCGCCAAAATTCTACATTGCAGACGAGTAAGGAGGCGGTTGAGAAAATGAACCACCCAAATTTTTTGTGCAGTTCAGCTGAAATGGAGCATCCTTGGCGTGCAGACTGATTAAGTCCCAGATGAATATATGCGTCAACCAACTTGTCTGGAATCTTTAGACTCCATGCCATATAGTTCGCTACCATATGTGCCGATAACCAAAAGGCACAAGTTGGGACCAAAGACCGGACTGTGTTTTTCTGGGCTATGCACCAAGCAATATTTTTGGCGTTCACTCTCCTAATACTTGGAGTTTGACAATTGGTTGACGCCGGTTGATACTCGAATGAATATAGGCACTTCTTGTCAACATCGATGCTTGTCTGAGTGAACTTTGGAGTATATAGCAGCAACATAAGTACCTGTCAATCTGATCATTTTGTGCAGTTCTACTGAAATCACCCGATGTAATGATTTGCCTGCGAGTTCAGGCTCCAAATTTCTCCTTTATGAATTCGGCAAACAGTAGCACAATACCAAATTACCAATACATATGACAGGCACAATAATCAGGATAAAGACCAGTACCAACCTGTGTGAGGTAGCATATCAATTACTATTTCCTTTGACTGGAAGCCGAGATAAGCCAAGCGACTGACAACAAAGGAAGAAAGCAAGCAGATATTAGCGATTGACAGGAAAGGACGGAAGCTGTCGAGGCAATGAAGCACCCAAAGTTTTTGTGCAGTTCCACCAAAATCGAGCATCCCTGTTGGCACACATATTGAGAGAGTGAGATTACTGTAATAGTGGGACTAGTTGATGAAACATACACTAACAAATAGAAGCACCCTCATTATCTTAATGGGTAAAGTTAGCAACATAGTAGTCTTGCTTAAAGAGAGGTATTAGTTTATTTAATCAGTGCCAATTAGCTCAACTCAACACTCGAAGCATTGCCATTTATCATAGGTTGCAAAACTTAAAAGTGTAAAGATAAAGGAGTTTCTCATGACAGTAGCACGATACAAATAGAGATGACAGCAAACTAATATGGATGAAGGCCTTAGGCCCGTACCAACCTGAGAAAAAAGCTTATTCATGTAGTCCCATAAGAGATGATAAAGCACTCACTGGAATCACACAATAGTATATATTTTTGTGCACTTAAAATGTATGGTTGAAATCACTCTTGTTTACCAGTGCTGAGATTATATCAAAAGATTATCAAGAACTTCCAGCAGAGTTAAAGCACTGGCTGGGATACAGTTCATTGTATTGTCTTGTGTAGTTCCACTAAAATGTATGATTGGCACAACATGATCCCTGTTTGCACAAGTAGGAACAAGGGGAAACCTTCATTAGCTTAGTGAGAAAGGATAGGAAGACATTAGCATATTACTCAAACAGTAGCATCCAATTCATGATGGACAATACGCAAAACATTGCCTAATTGAACCAATGGCAATAAATTGACACTACTAGGAAAAGTCCTACTAATGGTGCACCAGTTTTTCCTACTAATGGCGCACTACTGGTGCGCCATTAGTATCATGCCACTGGTGCGCCATTAGTGTTTTTACTAGTATTACTAGTATTTTTACTAATGGCGCACCAGTAGTATTAATGGCGCACTACTAGTATTTTTACTAATGGCGCACCACTGGTGCGCCATTAGTATCTGGTATACTAATGGCGCACCACGCAGTGCACCATTAGTTTTGCCCACAGTGCGCCACTAGTGTCTGCTATACTAATGGCGCACCACATGGTAGTGCACCATTAGTAACAATTTTTTTATTTTTTTTGTTTTTTCTTAATCTCAGGTCACTATTTCACATATGAGATATCCAACACATATATATACAACAAGCATCCATAGAACAATCATATCCAACACACAAGTTTCATCATATATACATACATAGCCAACACATAGTTCCATCGTTACATATTACAAAAGTTTCACATTGTTCATCCAACACCGTTATCAATCAATTCACAAAAGTTTCACATTGATACAAAATAAAAACACAAATGGAAAAGAAGCACTCCATCCATGCAAGCTTCTGTGAATTAAATCAAATCTGCAAAATGATAAACAAGAAGTTAGAAGAAGAAGAAGAAGAAGAAGGGAAGAAGAAGAAGAAGACTAGAAGAATATTAGAAGAAGAAGAGCACTAGAAGAAGAATAATAAGAAGAATAAGAAGAATAAGAAGAAGACTATAAGCTTATTATGTAAACTTGATCATTTTGTGCTAACATAAGTAATTTTGGAGCTAACCTATAGGAAACTAAGCATATAAGCTCTAAGTTAGCATATTAGAGCCAACTTAGGTAAAATGAAGCTAACCTATGTCATTTTGGAAAAGAAGAAGAATAAGAAGAAGACTATAAGCTTATTATGTAAACTTGATCATTTTGTGCTAACATAAGTAATTTTGGAGCTAACCTATAGGAAACTAAGCATATAAGCT
>NC_041385.1:47432380-47436504 GCF_002162155.2 Triticum dicoccoides
ACATAAGTAATTTTGGAGCTAACCTATGTCATTTTGGAAAAGAAGAAGAATAAGAAGAAGACTATAAGCTTATTATGTAAACTTGATCATTTTGTGCTAACATAAGTAATTTTGGAGCTAACCTTTAGGAAACTAAGCATATAAGCTATAAGTTAGCATATTAGAGCCAACTTAGGTAAAATGAAGCTAACCTATGTCATTTTGGAAAAGAAGAAGAATAAGAAAAAGACTATAAGCTTATTATGTAAACTTGATCATTTTGTGCTAACATAAGTTATTTTGGAGCTAACCTATAGGAAACTAAGCATATAAGCTCTAATTTAGCATATTAGAGCCAACTTAGGTAAAATGAAGCTAACCTATGTCATTTTGGAAAAGAAGAAGAATAAGAAGAAGACTATAAGCTTATTATGTAAATTTGATCATTTTGTGCTAACATAAGTAATTTTGGAGCTAACCTATATGAAACTAAGCATATAAGCTCTAAGTTAGCATATTAGAGCCAACTTAGGTAAAATGAAGCTAACCTATAGGAAACTAAGCATATTAGAGATAACATAGGTAACTAAGTATATTATATATCATTTTGGAGATCTGACATACCTGACATAGTTCAGTTCTAATTGTTCTTCTCCTTCTCCTTCCTTAGCCTGATGCGCAAAGAGCGGCAAGGCGGTGGAGGTAGTGGGATGTAGTCTTCTACCACAATTGGCGTGGTCATGTCGCCCAGCTGTGGGATCGCCGACGCCACCACCGGTGCGTGGTCATTGTCAGGCACCACCACCATCGCGAGGCCACCTTCAGGCAGGACGGGCACGGCCATCGCTAGGTCATCCTCAGCCACCTCCATATCTTGCCCATGGTCAGCCACCACCATCTCTTGTCCATGGTCAGCCACCACCATCTCTTGCCCTTGGTCAGCCACCACCAACGCTAGGTCATCCTCAGCCTGATGCCCATCGTCATCCTGCAGCTCCTCATCCCCACTCTGCTCCTCTTGTCCCGCACTCCAGTCCAGATCATCCTTCTTGTTGTCTATGCTGCTGCCAGAATCGCTGCTGCTTTCGCTAAAGCCAGAATCGGTGTTGCTTTTGCTACAGCCATAGTCGCTACTACTTTGGCTGTAGCCAGTGTCGCTGCTGTTGCTCCCATTACCTGTCCAAATGCAACAATGACCGTTAACAATCGGTGTGAGACAAAGCCAAATGTAGAGGAATAAGAAGAGGCAGAACGTACTGGCATCATCATCGTCAGCGTAGCGCATGCGACACATAGTCGCATTGAACACCTTCACGATGAGCATGGTGGCCTCGTCATCGTACCTGAAGAGAAGGAAGTACCCCAACCGCAGGTCGTAGGCACGGTAGAACTTCTCCCACCCACGATACAAGTACAAGTGGCCCTCCTTGATCACCAACTCCACATCCCACTCCCTGCGAAACCCGCTGTTTGCCTGTCGCAGCTTCACATTATTTGGCGGATCTTCACCCAGCATGTTCATAAAACTGCCAGGCAGCCTCTGCAGTTTGGGACAATGAGTGGTGTAGCAAACAGCAGATATCGTAATGAGATGGGTGAAGGGGAGATATCTCATTTTATATACCTGCGTCATGGATGATACTGAAGTCCCAAGTATGATACGGAAGAACTCGGAAGCATCCAACTCATACTGCGGTGTGGCAGAGCGGCGGTGGCTGCTTCCTCCCATCTCTGATAAGCAGCAGAAGAGACCAATTAGTACCCTTACAACAGATCATAAAACATGCATTAGTCGCAAGTACCCCATATGTCCTATTTTTAGCAAAGGCATGCTAAAATTCACGGAAAATTTCAGCATGACCTTTTGCTGAAAATAGGACATATGGAGTGCCCGAATTTGCCGGCACGGAAGTTAATCGACATTCCGGCAAACTCAAGGGCCTCTCGGGGTACAGCAGCAGCATCACAAGTTGACAAAATTCCCAAGTAGTACAACAGCAGCATCACAAGTAGTACCAATGAACATATAGTCCAGCACATTCTGAATTTCGATAAATGACAGCAAGTTAACTCATTCTGAACATATAGTACCAATGAACATATAGTCCAAAACATATAGTCCAGCAGTAGCATCTATTTACCCACTTGATTTACCGGTCTTGAAGAAAGAGATACTTGTATGCCAAAACATGTGCTTAAGAATTTACGTTTGCAAATGGGCCTCTTTTGCTGTTAAGATTCAGCAGTGCTAGCTGCTCAACGCCAAGTACTGCAAATTATATTATACTGGTCCATAACTAAATGATGGGTTCGATTTGTAGAAGTGACAAGTCATACTTCCATAGATGAAAGTAGCATGATATACCAATTACCAGATGGGGTAGCAACGGATAGAAAAAAATAAGAATGGTGTATGCACTAAAATAAGAAAAGTTGGCTGCAGAGGATGGTCCAACTCAGATCAGCCTGCAGAAATTCATTGTATAATTCCGTTTAGTTCCAAGCAGTAGTTCAAGAAGTGCAAATTGCAGAAGTTTGAGAAAGCACTAACTGGAAAGTCTGGTGTTTCCTTGAAAACATGAAAGGGCCTGACTATGCATACAATTTTACAACAAGACATCCAGCATACAATTTTTATTAAAGGAAAAGACTTAATTAACTTTAATTAAAGTTTTAGTTAAAGTTTCAGTCAAAGTTTTAGTTGATTTTAAAGTTAAATTAAAATTTCACTTAAAGTTTCAGTGAAAGTAGAGCATTTGCTACTGGATTTTAGGGCTATTGTAAGCAGTGCACTACTGCACTATTGTTCATACTCCTGCACTATTGCACTACTGGAATCCTCCTTCATACTACTGCAAGCAGGAATACTGATGCAAACCCTAGAACTTGCAAGCAGTAGCAGGAGTACAACAAGACAAGAAGATGAGACAATATGGAGGGCACAAGACAAACTACTAAAAAGGTTTCTTTGTGCTGTACTCCAAAATTCAACCAAACAAATTAACTGAAACTTAACAGCAGTAGCAAGTGCTACACCATTGTTGTCCTACACTAAACTAATACAACCAAACAAATTAATTGAAGAAAAAATACTGAAACTATACAAGCACTACAGTCAGATTACACAAAAGTACTGATGCAAGTAGTCCAGTACACAAAACTTGCAAACTTACAAGCACTACTGCAACTTAATTAAGCTACTGGAGTAAGTGAAACAACTGCACTTAATTAAGCTACTGGAGTAAGTAACTCCATGGTGTACTCACTGGAGTACAGCTAAATGTTCAGGAGTACTTCTCTAGCATAAGCAACTGCTGACAACTTTCATACTCTAATGAGAAGAGTACTTGTACTCATAGCAGTTCAGAAGTGCAACTACTCTTCTGTGAAATTCAGTGCATCTACTGCAAATAAAATTCAGTAAATTTCCACCCAGCAACTAGGTAGGATGGCCATGAAATTCAGTGCATCTACTTCAACTACTCTTCAAGTATATGAATACTGTGAACCTAACAAGTTTTCCAGAAACATAAGTATTAGGGTGATAACTATTATATCAATTTCGTTGTGATAATTGTACCCTGAACACCTCAAAAACTCTATTATTGTGTTGGTCACTATAAAATAGGAGTATGAAAACCAACAACCTAGCTATCATGAGCAAGGACTGATGACGAAACCAAAGATTACTGCTTCATCAGAGTGTCCCAGCCTTGGGGCCTTTGCTTTGCTTGCCCCAATGATTTTGATTTTGATTTCTAGTATTGTATTGGGTTGGGGACAAGTTTTGTAAGTTTGGACCTTCCATTTCTAGGTAGGGTAGAAGCATGGAAATAAGCACATGCGCTAGGGTTACAGTACCTGGGGAGGAATCAGCAACGGAGAAGAGAGGGGTGCTGCTGGTCGCCGGCCTGGCGTTCGTCCCTGACCTCCTTCATGCTGCAGCTCGGAGAGGAAAAATCAGATCAGGGTGGAGAGAGGGGGAGGGGAACCAGAGCAGGGAGAGAGGGCATCCAACGCCGCCGCTGCCAGCCAACCATGGGGATGCCTGAGAGAGAGGGGGCAGAGCAGCCCCAAGGGGAAGGGGGCGAGGGAGAGGAGAGGGGCAGCACCTCGACGCGCCGTCTGCCGAGGCTCCAAGTCTC
>NC_041385.1:47436815-47449368 GCF_002162155.2 Triticum dicoccoides
GGCTGCGGCGGACGGAGGCGGCGGACAGCGGGGGCGCGTGGGCGGCGGGGGCACGTGGGCAGGGGCGCGTGGGCGGCGGATGGCGGGGGCTCGATCGAGTGGGGAAACCTGGTACTAAGAAAAAATTAGTAACCCTGGTACTAATGGCGCACCGTATGCAATCTGGTGCGCCATTAGAAGTTTTGCAAAAAAATAAAAAAAAGTATATATTCTAATGGCACACCGTGGCACAATGCACCATTACTAGTTTAAACTAGTAATGGCGCACTATGTCATGGTGCGCCATTAGTAGTTTTGCAAAAAAAAACAAAAAAAAACAACAGTAGTGGCGCACCATGTCCCTGGTGCACCATTAGTGTCTTCCACAATAATGGCACACCTGAACATGGTGCGCCATTAGTATATACTAATGGCGCACCACATGGTAGGTGCGCCATTAGTGTCCATCCCATCTATAGCCCTTTTCCTAGTAGTGTGACATGCAAAACAATAGCACTATTATGTCATGACACTAATAATATTCCCTCCCTGCTCCACCACATGATTCACCTCCATAGACAAACATTCACACGTACATGATTCAGCATAGGGTCCTACTAAAGATTTGTTTAACTCCAACAGGAAAATTAGGCAGTAATAAATTGGTGGTACTTAAGTGCTCCTAATTAATTAAGTGAGATAGCAGAAGTGGAAGGGCTCCCTGGAGGATCGTCTCACATGTAAGGTAGTCGTTGCTGGAGCCCTTCAATAACCTCGACTGAGGCCTCTGGCTTCAGCAAGATCGCCTTGGCACTGTTTATTCTTCTTCTTCTTCCTCTTCATGCTATGTTTCTCTTTCTCCTTACCAGTTGGTGAAACCAAGTACATGATTAGCCTTCTAATTCAGAGTTGGTTTTGTCAGTGAGGGAGTACAAGTGTACTAGTAAAAAACAACATTATTTTCTCATGGCAGTCGGAAAATAGAGATGAACACATGCATTAAATATCATTATTACCTAAAGGAAGGTTATGGCGCCAATATGGATGATGAGGATTGGAACACAGATCTCCCTTTGTGCAGTTCCACCAAAATGAACCAACTGTTCCATCTGACATTCCAGTTAAACATCACAAAAGTCACTTCTTTTAAGAAGAGTTTTGTGTAGTGCACCAAAAGGTCACAACAGCAACCAGGTGAATTGGATATCCCTGTTTGCACAAAAAGGCACAAAGGAAACAGTCAGAGTCTCAAACAATTACAGGCAAAAACATTTGGCTAAACTTGTCAGAGTCTCAAACAATTACAGGGAAAAACAGTGGCATGGCTTCATTTTACCAGGGACATTATATTAAGAACAACTAAGGCTGTGTTCGGTTCACAGGTTTGGGCAGGATTTTCGTAGGAACACAATTCCTACCGTAATCTTTCCCTTCCAACTGTTCGGAACACGGGAAAGGTGAATAGTGTTTCATAGGAAAGCTGGTCTGGTAGTACTGATTCCATCGGATTAGAAACATCCACGCGCTGCTCATTTTTTGGGCGGAAGCCCGAGGCAGGCGCTCGCTGCCATGCGTTAGATAGGTTGCTGTGCTGTGTTTGACAGAATAAAAAAGTCAACCTATGTGTGGTACATGAGGTGAGGACAAGAGTAGTCACTGTGCAGCTGAATAAACAAATAGCATCTCATACTGCCAAGCATGCTACTCTAAAAAACAAATCTGTACATTTCGTAGTCCATCCGAACACATTCTCTTGAGTGTTTCCTCCGGTTCGCTATAGTTTTATACCTACATTCCTTTAATATTCCTCTATTTTCATCAAGACTTATCTTTTTTGCCCCTTTATTCCGACCGGAGCCTAAATATTTGGTATAAGGGCATGGGACAGTGGGTGCACCAGTAGTACATCACCATGTACGTAAATAGGGGCATAAAGTGGCGATTCATAGTTTGTTGCCCCGAGAAACAAACATCCAAGAGACATACTATCTGGGTTGGTCCCATTTCTGTTCACTCTAGCCACATACTCCTATGTGTGGATAGCAAATCTAGTCCTGGTCGTACCACTGTGTACAGCCTTACCCCTATATTTCCCTTTTCTACCAAGAGACCGGTTGGATGACCAGTGTGTACTACTTTCATCCCCTTTCCTTCCTATTTGTACCAAGTCCGATGTACATACTAAATTCCCCCACCCCCACTTTTTTTCAATGACAAGTATTTTCGGACGGAGGGAGTACAATATTCGACTCCATGAAGTAGCTTTACCTCTAACAATAGAAAAAAATAGGTAACATTGGACTATCCGATCGAGAGGGGCTGAGAGGTAGAAAATGATGCACATGCAGCGACGTAGCGAGCTGGGGAAGTAGAGCTAAGGCGGTTTCGAACGAAGATATACCTAAAGGTCATCAGGATGTGGATAGGTGGGCGGCAGGAGGCCGGATCCGCCCACAGGCAACGACAAACGGATCAGAGGACCTCCCGCGCCGCCGCTCGGCCAGAGATAACGGTGCGGCCGGCAGTGGGTCTCCTCCCTCGCTGTCGATGACGGCCTAAACGCTGCCCCTCGTCCCCTTCACCGGTGGAGGGGGATACGTCCGGATCTGTAACCAGCGGTGAGGATAGAAAACTAGTGTTTTTTGAAGGGAGAAAGACAGGGTTACTACCCCTATCTTGTTTAGATCTGGAGAGGATGAGAGTGTGTGAATAGAGCAGCCCTAGCAAGCAAGCGCGGAGGCTCCGGCCTATATATAAGTAGTGGGGTAGTTTTCCTTTTTCACTCCATCAAAACAATCGTTTAAAATTGTGTACTATACTATATGCCAGGTCGCGGTTTTTTTTAGTTGTTGATTGTTTTTTGAGATAGCTACCCGCTTGTTCCCAGTGGTGTTACGGTGTGCCAGGTCGCACTTTGTATCGTTCAAGTCTGGTAGTACTACAAGTTCCTCCATTAAATGAACAACCACCCCCTCGTAAAAATTATGAACAAGCCCACGGCTAAAACTAGCGGAAACGTGGGTTGCCCCAACATGCATTATTATTTATATTTTCTACTCCCTCCGTTCCTAAATATAAGTCTTTTTTATTAGCCACACCTAAGACAAGAATTTTTTATTAGCAGTGAACCCCACATGTCATAGACACAAAATTTTTGGCAAGATTCCCTTAGGCAAGCCAAAGTGTGTCTAACAATTTGAGCAACTCAGGTTAGGCAAGTGTGGAAAGTGTGGGAAAAATAATGTGGCAACATAAGACAAAAATAGTCACAATCCAAACAGCCCCGTGATTTTTTGTGACATGCATGAAAATTTGGTTAGTTAAATTTATAGTCAAAATTTGGCAAGGTGCATCAAATCAACACATGCAAGTATCAAAAGGAAAGTCACGACATGCATGCATGAGTTGTACTCCATCCGTTTCCAAATATAAGTCTTTTTAGAGATTGCAACAAGTGACTACTCCCTCCGTTCCTAAATGTAAGTCTTTCTAGGGATTCCACTACAAACTACATACGGATGTATATAGACATATTTTAGAGTGTAGATTCACTCATTTTGTTTCGTATGTAGGAGTAGTTCATAGTGAAATCTCTAAAAAGACTTATATTTTGGAACGGAGGGAGTACATAGGAAGCATAATATGTCTACTCCTACATACGAAGTAGCCCATTTGAAATGTGGAAAAAGAGTTTTATCGAATGCAGTGCTTTGATGTGTCGCGTCAACTCGTACAATCCCGAGAAATTTGATTACTACGACGCCCTCTCCCTCGCTGACTGAGCTCCGGTGCCTTAACTGCACCTACCTTTGGCTGCATCACAGGTGGGCCAACCACCTCTTGGGCCCACCTGTCATGGACGCAAAGGCAAGAGCAGTAAGTAGAAGCTTTCTCTACACGCTATCCCTCCCGCACGAGGTGGACGGACATGCAGCAGTGGATTCGGTACTATAGAAGTAGGAGTAACATCATTGTTCGTCTTCTCGAAGAGGCGAAGAGCCAAGTGCAAACCGAACGTGGCAGTTGCGAACGCTCGCGTGGTGCGGTTCCTTGGAGTACTAGCCAGGCTCTTGCATGAGACAAAATTGCTATTGTTTAACAATTAAACTCCATTATCCATTGGTTGATACTCATTCTGCATAGGTCCACGCGCTTAGCACCGTTTCCTCCTGGGGTCACCAATGTTTATTTGCTAATTAATATCATTCCATGCAATGAACTAGCCATTGCAAGTCATTAAAAGCATGCACATCTCTCATCTCTTATTGGTTGATACGTATGTCAAGAAACAAGAAACAAGGTAGAAGTTAATGCACCGCGCCTAAGTGTTTTGGGACTATTTGGTTTTCGTAAGATTGACTTAAACACCTAGACACAGGGAGTAGTATAGACCTGTAAACAAGTGACTAGACTTCGGCTCAAAAAAAAACAAGTGACTAGACTACACCGTGTGCAGTACCCCCTCCCCTCCAGTTTATAGGGCTCAAATCTCAAATCTCGTGAACCAAGGCATTTTGCGATTGGAGGAATGTATCTCGTACTTTACAAAACTACCCTAATTAAACTCATGCATTAATTACGTAGTTCTCTCGTTTTCCTCTCCGCCTTGGTCGCGGTGCACAATATTGAGGCTAGCCATAGTGGGAGTAACTTAGGTAGTAACTTAACACATCCCAAGACAATTTTGCTTATGTGGCAAGTATTTAATGAGGAAAGAGGTGCTTGTGGTAACATAATATGTTACTGTAACATAGCGCTTTCCAAGGCAAAATGAGTCTATGAGATAATAAATGAAGCAATCTATGATACTACTACTATGTTACTTTGCACTATGGAGGTAGTAACTTACACTAGTGTCATATGCATGACACTAGTCTAAGTTACTCCCCACTATGACCAGCCTGAGAGAGTGCTTTGATATGTTTTAGTATCATGACTAAAAGTAGTGGGACTAAAACTTGTTAGCCTCATCCATGCTTGGATCCAAATACTAAAGAGACTAAAATCAAGTTAAATGACATTTCAAAGCATCCGGGCCCGCGTGCCATCCACCAAATCACAACAAGGTGCTACAGTCGGGACTCACCGGTCACCCCGGTGTGGCCGTCATGACCCGTCATATCACAAAACACACACCTTTACCAGTAGTGGTAAGGTGGCCTCCAAGTTGGACTGGACGAAGCAACCATCATTTCATTGGAACGCTCGTTCAAGCCCTTTCTTCCCTTTCTTGAAGAAAACCTCACTCCAGGCTACTCACTTCTGCCATTTTTCTTCTCTACCGACTAAGGAAAGGTGGGCGAATCAGTTATGCTGCTATATTTTCATTCCAATAATCTTCTTTTTGCGAAGCACCGGCCGATTCTCACATCCTATTCTTTTCCCGTTTTCATTGCGATTGTGGTTTCCTTTCGATTGCTTTTTGTTTGCCAGTTCATTGATGGATCCTGGAGCACTAGGCAAAGAGTTGCCGGCGGACAACCCACTGGAGACAGCGATCTCCAGGAAGCGAGCACCGACCAACGAGTTGACCATGTTGGCGGGCCAACCCATGGAGACGAAGAACTCCAAGAAACAAGCACTGGCCAAAGAGTTGAGGACGTTGGCGGACAAACTCCTCAAAGAAAGTTGGAAGAACAGCAAGGGCCCCACCGTGCCTACCCCAGGAGCTCTGATTGCCACCTATGTGAGGCTCAAGACCGAGTTTGAGGAGATAGTCGCCGTTGAGAAGCAGTATTCCCCTGGCAAGGTGATGGCCCCCATCGAGGACGAGGAGATGGCCCCCGGAGGGATGAGATCCCCCGGTGAGCTGCAGAAGGTAAAAAACAATGGCTTATTACCATAATTGTGGTTTTTGATTATTTGCAATGTGCTTGCTTTTTGATTATTTGCAATGTGCTTGCTAATATGTTAGTGTTGTGCAGGTGCCGGTGGTTGTCCTTGATGATTCCGATGTCGTGGCCCGTCCTGTTGGCATCGCCCCGGAGATCGATTCCGATGCCACTGTCCATCCTGTGGACATCGCCCCAGAGATTGATTCCGATGTCGCGGTGAGTCCTGTGGACATCGCCCCAGAAATCGATTCCCATGGCGCTGTCCGTGCTGTGGTCATTGCCCGAGAGATCGATGACAAGAAATAGTTGGTCGCACTAATCCTTCAGGGTAGTTTGCATTGCCCTGTGTTTAATACTAGAATGATGCGTGTTATCAAACCATCTTAGGGCTAGTGCACTGTCTTGTGTGGGCGGATCTTGCTACTTTTGTTTGATAGTGAATCATGCGAACCCTCTCTGAGTTATGGAAACAGATGTATCCTCACCAGCTTTTGATGTAATATATGGCATGCTTAGATGTAAGTTTGAACTATTTATCATATCAGCAGGGCTTATTTGATGATTCTTGGTGTTAGTAGGCTAGCTACTGTGCGAGCTATAGTACTTGCAAAACACTCACCGAAGAGAAACGTTGGGGCTGATGAGCTCGTGGTACACTTATACTTATCCCTCGTCGATCGACCAATAGCCCTAGCTCCTAAAATTGTAGGCTTAGCGATCGATCAGACAATAGTCGACATACATAGGGTAGGAAAATCGTAGCAAAAGTACAGAGAATGTGCAACACAAAATCATAGCAGTGCAGAGACATACTCCCTCCGTTCCAAAATAGATGACCTAGGCGGGCTAGTTTGGCCTAGTGGGTTTCAGTGATATGACATGGTACAGTGTCGTCCAGTCTTCGCGTGTGGTAGCAGTATTGCGGGTACAGTAAGTTTTCTTGAAGAAGCGGAATTCAACGAAGTCATGATGGTTCATTCGTCCGAACAACTTACGGTTGGAAAGGTTGGGCCTGCGATACGACCAGGGTAGACCAGGATAATTTTGTGCATGGCAGGTGGACAAGGATGGTCGACGTCCCACATGTCGGTGAATGAAAGTATTCTTTCCGATATAGAGGACGAGCAACGAGTATTCATTGTTTATTTTTGATGAAAGCTATTGTCTCCACTGTTACTCCTTGACTTTGTCAATGCCTCTCTCTCCTCCACATAAGCAGGGACTACTTGCTATGCATGCAGCGGGCAGCTGGGTCTTGAGGGGCCAGGGCGGTGAGAGCGGGCTCCGGAAGCGGTCCGGACTCCAGCATGACCCACCTCACATTATCACCATATATTTCTTGGAGTCTGTGCGCGGCGGGCGGGCGATCTCTTCTCCCTCCCCCGTTTCTCTCTTCTCAGCCGACGCCCGCCGAGCGATTAGATTTTGGCTATCGACGGTTTATTCAATTACGGTCCCACATGTCAGTGAAATTGCAAGAGAACGCGTGTCCCCTTTGGTGACCGGCGTGCGAGCCGGACTATCGGGGTTGCGACGCGTACGAGTCGTAAGTGTGCCGCCTTTTCCTTTAGAACTTGCAAAGCGTAACATTTTTGCGTGATCGATCGATAGAAATCCAGAACAAAATGACGAGGGAGGTGCTTTCCCGCTTGTTAGGCGGGCTAGTTCGAGTGATATGACGTGCTACAGTGCCGTCCACTTGCTCCATTTTTATGTAAGCAAGAGTTTACACTCGTACGCGGGAGGAGTGCGAAACACCGCGGATCTGATTTTGATCAAGGGATAACTATTCCCTGCCAAATAATGGAAGATTGTTAGCGATTATAGCATGATAGTTAGGGCATCTCCAGAGCTGGCCCACAAATTTACACTAGCATCTGTCCGAGGACACTGATGGATGCCATCCGATGCTGCCCGCATACCTTTCGACAACTATATGAACTAACCGGACGAAATTCGTGCAAACAAAGCAAATTTCAAATTAACCGGATGAAATTCATTATATTTTGAAAACTTTTCCTACAAACTGGATGAAATTCGTTACATATTTCGCACAAACCATACTAAACCTACTGTAAACCTAATCTAAACGATCGCCCGCGCCCGACCACCAAGTCCGGCCATGAACCCGAGAAAGCCGGCCATTGCCTTTGGCTCCTCCTCATCCACCTCGATAACCTCCTCCTCCGGCCGGAGCACAAGGTTATGAAGATTTCCGACTCCACATCGCCGTCAAGCGGCTAATCGGCCGCCAATGTTTACCCCACAAAGCTTGGCATCGACTGAGTGGAGTAGCGGTGGCCTTCCCGGGACCAGAGCGGCGGCGACCTACTGTGTACTACTCTTCCCCGCTGCCGGCTGCGCCCGCACACGTGTGCCTGCTTCATGGTCGTGGCGGCGGAGGGTGGCCTGGGGGGTGCCGGCGATCTCCTTCGTTTGCTCCTGCAATAATACATCGAAGGGAGCTTTGGAGCGCACCCGGAGCGGAGCCGCCGATGTCCCTCGTCTGCTCCTGCGACAGTACGTCCAAGAGAGCTTCAGAGCGCCACGAGGACATGGTTGAAGTGGTGCCGACAGAAGGAAGGGGCCAGAGGAGAATAAGTGTGGGTCTTTGGCTATGGCTGGGAGCTGGGGCTCAAGTTAATATAGCGGGCGAATGGCAATGAGCCACGGTAGATGGATGGACAGCTGGAGCCGGAGTAGGTTCGTCGGGCATGAATGCGGACGCTGCTTCAGTGACTTAACTGCAGATGCGTTTGTGTGTCTGACATGTGGGCCCAACGGGCGTCTGGCCTGCATGTCAGTGACACACCAATTGCACCTGCAGTTAAGTCTAGTGAATGCGGCATTGACATTCTAGAGAGACGGTGACCGTTTCAAGTGCATGCGGACTGTTTGACTGGTCAACCATACAAATACGGAGCTATACGCTGAGCCAGCGATCGTATAATCACCATATCTCATATACAATGATCAAAGTGAGCTATCAAGACAAGTTTGATGACCGCCAATGCATTTTACTCGGTAATAAATGACCAGGATTGAAGGGGAATCCTAATTTGCTTCGTCTTCTGTCCTTGAGCTCTTGACAAACCAATGCACTATACGGTTGTCCGGCCACTCCACCCCAGAGCTCTCACCAAGCGTCGTTCATGCCACCGCGCCGCACACTAACCGGTAAGGCAGCGATGGCATCCCGCCGCGCCGAGTTCCTCGCCGCCCACAAATGCACACAAAATGGTAGGGAAGCGATGGCATCCCACCGGGCCGAGTTCATCACCGCTCGCGACCTCACAACTATGTGGGAGGAATTTGAAGATGCCAAGGCCGAATGGGCGATAGAGCAAGAGGCGGCCAAAGCCGCACAGAGGGAGCGGAAAAGTCAGAAAGCACTCAAGAAAAGAGAGGCTCGCCGCTGCAAGAAAGAAAAGGACGCACGCGCTGCTACGGAGAGGTCGGCAGAGATCCAAGCACGGTGGGGTGTCGCCGACAAAGCCGGGAAGGAGAACGACGGTGTCTGGCCAGCATGTGAGAAGTAACAGTACTAGTAGTTAGTGTGTGTGTCTGTGTCTGAGTACGAGCATGTAGCAGTACTACTAGTTACTACTGTAGTTTTTAGAGCAAATTACCAGTACATTAGCCTAGACTAAGTGGAAAAATTCCTATCCTATGCATCAAATGGCATCTCTTTCTCTATAGAAATTGAGATGCATGTCATCTCACTTCCTATGATTTTCATATTCCTATCCTATGAACGAAAGGAGGCCTCTGTTGGAGTAAATACTGTAGCTAGCAGTACTGCTGGTACAGTAGTTTTCTTCAAGAAGCGGAATTCAACGAAGTCATGATGGTTCCTTCGTCCGAGCAACTTCAAAGTGGGAAATGGGCCTGTGATTTGACGGCTCACTAGTCATTGTTACTGCGGCGCGACGACCTGGGTGACTCTCCCTTGGAGTTCTGCATGCATGGCAAGTGGACCAGGATGGTCGACGTCCCAGATGTTGGTGAACGGAAGTATTCTTTCGGATATCGAGGAGCAAGGAAACCGCGTGGTATAGTATCACTGTTGATTGGTTCGCAAAAAAGATAGTATCACTGCCGATTTATAATTATTTTTTATTTTTGATGAATGCTAGTGTTTCAACTCTTACGATGAAGGGTGCCAAACACAGCACGTGCTGGATGTCCCACACGTCAGCGAAAGGAGTGGGACATGAACAGCGTGGTAGAGCCCGACGTAAAAAAACAGTGTGGTAGAGCGTCTCCACTTCTTCCACTTCTGGGTCGGAGACCATACGTAGTAGTACTTAGCTGTATGAACGATACAAAGTGCGACCTGGAGAGAAAGACACGTCTAGTTGGAAGGTCTCGGGGCATACACGTAAACAAATATAAAAGTTAATACGTGCCTCCAACTAATATAGTAGTAGTAGAGTACTTAGACACGTACTCCATAACATCACCGTGCATTGCACATACAACATTTAGTGGTAGTATGTAGTAAGAGACAAATGCCGCCCAAGAGTTCCCTTCTCGACCTACTTTTGGGTGTTTGGTAGAGTGTATGGAGGGTGCATGAGTCCACACTAGTTTAGCACAAATACACTAGAAGCATGCATGAAGAGAGCATGCATGAAGAGGGGTGTTGAGTTGAGCATGCATGAAGAGGGAACAACTATGCTGAGACGAGAACGCAACAAAACACACCCTGTATGTCACGCATGTTCATACCATCTGTGCCTTTCTACTTCACTTTCTGCGCTACATTACTCAGGTTCGTATGTCCACTCCTGGGTACATGTCCGTCTCGTAGTTCCAGTGCCACGTGTTCTTCATATAGATGGAACGATCGTTGTATAACATGTGCGCCTTGATGCTAGATGTCTCGCGTGTTGGCAAAATGATGAACAAAGCTCAGGTAAAAAAATAGAGTGGAAGAACATAGATTCCGGACGATCGAGAAGGAGCAAGGAACCTCATGGTGGAGCGTCTGCACTCATAATATTTAATATTATTCAGCGATATAAAATTAACCAATCATCTCCAAAGTGGACTGGAAGAGTACGAAACACGGCAGCCCAGTGTAGTTACATCATACACTAGTACATGGCTAACCCACGCTATCACCATATCTCTTGGCTTCCGTGCGACACCTAACTCTAGTAATCCAGCAGCCTATATCGCTTCTCCCTCCTTGTCTCTATCAAAGTGCGGCGGGCTAGCGTTTCTTCCGTCTATTGAGGTCGGTTAACTATCACATGTTAGCGACATGCCAAGAGCATTCTAAAAAAAATTCCTTTCACGTTCCGTTTTCAAAAATAAAAAATTCCTTTCATGTACGAATTTGCCTGTATGCTTTGAGCAACTTGCATGTCCTATACGGCTCCTGTTTGATACTCTAACTTAGCTAGAGGTTAGACTAACTCATGACTAACCCTGAACTAACTGTAGCCAAAGAGGTATTTGGGTGACAGGGTTAGATTGACAATAAATGCACTTCCTGGAGAGAGAAAAGTGATTTTTCAGTGGTCCCAATGAGAACTATCTCCAGTTAGCACCTCTTGGGTGTGATAGTTTTTTTGGTGGGTTCGGTGCAACTTGCTCCAATTTAAACCCTCATGCTTGGATACTTTAGGGCTATTTGAGCCCCAACTAGCTCAAACTAACTCTAACCCATGGATCCAAACAGGGCCTATGGCCAGTCCCGACACGGAGCCGTCGCGTGCACCGGGAAGCGGCGCTCTCTCGGCCGTCGCGCCACTTCAAATCCGGCGCCAGTGAGAGGTCGCCTCCACTCTGGCCGGGCATTAATGCGGCACTGACGCTCCAGGCGACGCTGACCGTTTCACGCGGGAAGCGCGCGCTGGCAAGGGAGTATGGGTTTTGAGCCATTTCAGGTGTAGTAGTAATGGTAGTTTGCAAAACTACTCAATTATTGCATTGAGTTTCCTAAGAAATTGTGGTAAAAACGTTACTCCACAGCCCGCTTCCTTCTCCTTCCAGCTCGTGATTTACGTGGCCATCTTAACATGGTTGTGTCAAAAAATGTCACTTCCTGCTCGTGATTTGCGTTATATAATTATAAGCAAGATTCTCGTGCATTGCACGGAACATCAATATGCATTTTTTTACAAAACACCTGTTGTGATTGACCCATGTAGGAGTAATCCCATGTGTAAAAACTAATGATATCTCGAGAATTTTATCGGAAAACTGGTATCTCGAGAATGTCATCGAAAAAATGAAAGATGAGAGATAAGGCGAGGAGGAGTGGAGCGTGGTGGTGATGGTGGTCGGAATGGGTGGAGGCATGGGGATGGACGGCGCCGGCAGGCGGCAGCGGCCACCATGCATGCCAGATTGTTCCAGAGACTTATTCCTTTTTTAATTTCTGAGCAATGAGGTTGCGGGAGATAATGATGTGGAGAGAGGTGCGGGTATCTTTTGTAAAATTATCATAGTTTGCTTCCTATCCATCAGATATAGATCATACGGTCTGTATTACAAGATGGCAAGCACACCATCATTGCCAACTCGTTTTTTATAAGGGTATACAGATGATAAGTTTGCTGACTACTAAAGTAAAGTGGAATCTGTCCATGTTATGCAAGTAAATAAAGGTGATTGTTTATCATACGGGTAAGGTTGGATGAAGTGTGTCTGTGGGAGGGGGGGTGCATGTGTGTGTGTGTGTTTGTGTGTGTGTGTGTGAGAGAGAGATGGAGTCTTAGTGTGTGTGT
>NC_041385.1:47449698-47458402 GCF_002162155.2 Triticum dicoccoides
TGCCCCGGGGTCCTCTGTGGCGGATGTAATTTAAGTGTGCATGGCTTCATCATAGAGAGGTGATGTGTATGGCAGAGGCCACCAACGATGGGGTGCGAGAGAGAAAATGCCCATAGGAGGGAAGAGAAGGTGCGTGCGCGTGAGAGGAGTCGACATCGAGAGAACGTGTTTGTTTGAGAGACACCACGGAAGACTACTATATATCGATGGTGCATGTAGGCGGGAATTAAACAAAGGGATGGTCTTAGATTGTTAAGTGTGAGTGTGTGTTTACCCCATCCAGGCGGAAGTTATGTGCACAAAAGAGGAGAACGATTCGATGTGGCGTTAGGATTGAGGGTAATTAACTACGTATGGAGACATAGAGACCTTGAACGTGCATGTGTGAGAGGTATACATGTATACGTGGGATGTGTGTGTGTGCGCACGCACATGATCGAGATAAAAGAAAGAAGACATAAGTCCTAAGATCAACGACATGGGAGAGACGGATCGGTATGGCAATATGCATGCATGTGAGAATGCAGGGAAGAAGGCCCGACAATTGACCATGTGTTTTTGTCTTTAAGAGATAGTGGCATGGGCTGGAGCATGCATCTATGGCGAGCAGAGGGGGTGAGGCGCAACGATTGTGCAAAAGAGATCAACCTATAAAGTCATATGTATGGATAGACATATATAGTGTGGGTGATAGGAAGCAAGACTTCGTGCGAGAAAGAAATGTTGACGGAGAAACTACAGATAGATACAGAGATGGAGATGCTAGCTAGAGAGACATCCGTTAGTTTGGGTGTCGGAGATGACCGTCGGGTGGTTCAAAGGGTGAAGTTATATATGTGTGTGAGAGGGCACTTGACTGCATGCATGTAGAGAGAAACATATGTAGTGTGCGTGATAGGAATCAAGAGTGAGGGCGAGAAAGAAGGTTGATGGAGAAACAGATAAATAGAAAGATAAAGATGCTAGCTAGTGTGCGCTAGAGATAGGAGTCGAGTGGATCAGAAGGTTGGGTTATGTGTGTGGGTGTGAGAGAGATAGAGAGAGGGTGCATGTGAGTCACATACAAACAAATATTAGAGAGAAATGAGATCCAGAGAGACGGAGTTTTGTGTCTGCGAGAGAGAAAGATATTTCACAACGAGAGTGATAGCTAGAGAGACATATGAGGGAACACAAGATATCTCTAGGGAGAGAGGGTGTGTTTGAGCGACATACAAGAGAACAATGGAGAAATATGAGACCCTGGGAGACAGAGTTTGTGTTTGTGTGTGAGAAAGAGATATTGAAGAGGAAGAGTTGTAGGTTCTCATATCTAATGAGCGAAAGACATCTCTGTATGAGGGGTGTGCGAGTAGCACACATGGGAATAGTTGAGAGAAATGAGACCCCGGGAGACAAAGTTTGGTGTTTGTGTGAGAGAAAGAGATTCCACATGGAGAATCATCGCTAGAGACACATAGCAGGGAGCGAGATATACTTAGAGAGAGAGATAGAGTGATGAATGTCGATGGAGAGAGTACCGTCAGTGTGTTACGAAGATAAAAGATCATTGTCGACATGCAGGTAGCACGAGAGATGCCTGAGAGACGATGATCGGGTATAGGTCCAGAGAGATAGTCCTATATAAGCATGAGTGATAGCTATATGAGACGAATATCTGGATTAAAGGGGATCCAAATATTTAAACTGGTGATCACGACATCGATAATATCATAACGCAACTTGGTGTATCAAACATGCATATTAATTTGAATTTGGGCACACATGTAATGTTATATAGTTTATCAATATTGGTGATCCATAGATTCTTCAATTACAAACAATGCATGGTTTATATGCAATTAGTGTCTAAACGGGATTACACTATATGTTGCGTGTGTGAAACACATTATACATGTTTGAGAAGTTAAAAAAAAACCCGCATGAAACACACATTAATTCGAGACAGTTAGCGAGGAATACATACATTGGATTTCAACATAAAGTGGTTTCAAATATTTGAAAATCCAAATTGATGGATACAACCTTATGAATCTGAGACCATGCCATTTGTGAACCATATTTATGTATAAATGGTGTTGTGCTTTTGAAAGTATATATGTAAAAAAAAATATGTATATAGAATGTAATTCCAATTGAAAATGGATCCCGCCTGAAAAAAATAGTATAATACAAACGGGATTCGAATTGAGTTGGCACGGTAAACATGCAATGTGCAAAATTTGAACGAACCGGGGAAATTCGCAGTAACTGCCCAAAACCAAAATCCGCAAGATGGAAATCACTACTGCCTATCCCTGCCACGCAAAGCCTATCTGCTGGATTTCTATAGGTTTCGATAGTGGTAGGTTTGTAATTTCACCCAAACGTGACGTAACCGCCTCTCACCCGGATTCATACACGGTGGGCGCCAAAGCACAGTGTGCCCTCGGCCGAAATCGACTCCCTCCCCGATTCATATTCATACACGGTGGGCGCCAAAAACAAACTCTCGTCGGCAAATATTCGGTGTATGCGAGATTACCTTCCTATCCCCAACCGACTAATGTTGTTGTGATGTAGTAGAAATTTGAAATGGGGCTAAGTTTGTAAATTTCCTCGCATTTGAGACAAGCGTGCCCTGACTACATGGTTCCCCCTTCCTCTCTACCTCCCTTTTCCCCATTCGTACTCCGTGGGCGCCAAAACACCCTCTCCACCCCACCCTCCTCCGTCCGCCGCCGTCCGCCACCCCATCCACCGCCGTCCTCCTCCACCATGCCGGAGCTGATACCCCGACGCCGCCATCCATTACAAGAGATCGACCTCTCTCATCCACGCCTTTGGACCGGGATCCTCTCGCTTCATCCCCGCCGTCGTCCACCTTGCCGGCGCCGCTCCTACAACTGTCTCGTCCACCGTGCCCCGCCGCCACCGTCTACCCTCCTAGATCTGCTTCCACGCAGCCGACAGCCATCGCTACCGCAGCACCATCAAATTCTCACCAGATGCATACACGGCGCCGCACAAGAGGCGGTACTATTTCGTATCTGCTCAACTTATTTATCGCAACAACAAAATAGATCACCACTGCTTTACTCTGATTTCTTGTCTTGGTTGCGAAGTTGCCTTTGTCCGGTTTGCACGTTTAGATCTGTCATGGCACGCTCAACACTATACTCCCAATGCTTTTGGTTTTCGCCTTTTATATTCCACACTAGTTAAATCACAGTAGACTAAATTTCAAAATTGGGTCAGTCGATTTTTTAGAGCTTGCTGGAGTTCGCCAGTGCGATCCAAGGGGCTCGGGTGGTTGTGGGGCCTCGCCGAACGAAGAAAACTCGACGCGAGTGGGGGTTGGGGGTGGCAGAGGAACACAGGCGGTGGGGGCCGGTGGTCCTGCCGGCGGCCCGTGAGGTGTTCTGTATGGCAAGAATCACAGACGAGGAAGAAGAAGGGTTAGGAGACGTAGGATCTTCATCCAACCGCCTGAAATGGTCGAGAGACAGCTGGGAGTTGCATTCTTAATGCGCTCTGGTTCATCATGTGTGGTCACTGCGCAACCAACTTTTTATTATCCAAAATCTGCTTGCTCTTCTTTACCGTGTTCGATAGTGCTGGCCTGTACGTGATCGATAGGCTTTCAATTACTAGCGGCAATACAACACCGTATTTTCAAGCCAGTTCCACTTTCCCGATTTATATATCGTGGTTATGGTGTACCCCTGTTATGTACACTATGATCTGCCTAGTTGATGTGTGCTCTTGTTATCATGGTTTGGCAATAAACTATCTATACAATATATTATGAACCTATCATCTGCCAGCTATCCTTACTTCTGGAGCCTATTTTTTGTGTACTTGTGCCAGATTATATAAATGCACACACGATATTACAGCACACATAAGCTCTCTCATCAGAATCCAGTGATAGCACATAAGTGTTTACAGGGGCGCCCCTATATTAGAATATCATCTGCATTACAAAGATAATCTCACAACTATTTATGTTTTCATGATTCTCAGATATTATACGCAATTACAGTGAATATCAGAATCCACGCATCAGAAGAATATTGTGGAACGCTGCAGTGACTTACAAAATTGGCACCAAGGCATTGAGTGCCATTTTGGAAGCAATGAAACTCGTAAGCTCCCCACCTGTTGATTCTTGTTCAGAATATCATTCTAAGGACTATTCTAACCTCGAGGAGTCAAAGGCAGATGGCCTGTCCTATTCGCCCATCAAGGTGCCTGTTCAAATTTGGCAAGGTTTTATTGATTGCGTGTATCTTGCATATGTTGTCTTGCATTTCTTCTACTTTGTTGCACCACCATCTGCTTAGTTTACTCATCATATAACTCGAGATGCTATGCCCATCCATTATCAATACATATTCCATCTGTCTTCATACCATGTTTTTTCACTCAAATGCTGTTCTTGTGCATCAGACATCAAAAAGGAAGAGGGTGATTGCCGAACCTGAAGGAGCACCAGCAAAGTCCTTGAAAAACGTGGTGGTGCCGGAGAAATCAGACAGCGCCCCACTTATATTGGCTGTACAACCAGTGACACAAAACATAGGACCGACTCCAACAGACTGTACCCATACTTCACTAGCCACACCACTAGCCCCACCACACAGGACCTGCACTCCAGCAAAAGGTATACCGATTTCATTTGCCATAGCACCATCCGTACCACAAAAAATCCCACTCCAGCAAAAAGTCCAGCAAGTCCACCGGCCGAAGACCTATCCCAACTGCAGAGACGGTCAATTCTTGCAGATTGGAACCCCATTCCATTTATTCCTAGTTTAAAAGACAATGCTTTCAATGTTGTTAGAGACTACGTGCATATATTCCCATCATGGGAAGATTATAGTGAAGACAAACACCATTTTCACATCTTCCTGTCCAACTTATGTGTAAGTGCTATTATTCATGGTTATTATTTTCCTGTTTACTGCTGATAGAACACATCAATGATTTACATTACACTGTTGTAACTAGGTGAGGGTCAATCTGGATAGTCATGACGAGCAAAGCTTGCTTGTGCTTTTCAAGGAAGCATTGCAGCAGTATCGGTGTTACCTGAGGAAATTACACTTTGATGGCAAGTCTATAAATGAATTTCCGGTGAAGTCTCGTGTGCTAAATTTAGAAGACATTGAATGGAAAAACCTTGTTATGCACTGGTCTCGTTCCCAGGATGAGGTACTGTCTATGAAATCACATGACAATTTGAACTTCTACTTTTCCGCATGTGCCTTACGGATCTTTTTTTGCAAGAAATCTGCTCGAAGAAGAATTCTGGTTTGAAAAGAACAACAGGATATCGCAAATATGTTGCCCGCTGCTTTGCTCATGTTAGTACCTGTTGTCCTGTATCACTGTACTTGCATACATACCTGGTTCATTATGTGACAGTAGTATGCATGATAGCTTGCTTATCAATTGTTCGCTCCAAATTATCTGATCTGTATGAATGGTTACATTAGTGTAGAATATATCCAATGCCAATGAATTTTTTTAGCTCTGCATTGTTCTTGTAAGTACATGCTGTCCTTTATTATTGTACTTATATTGACAGGTAGTTGTTCATGTACCATCACTTTGCAGCTTATTTCCCTTTGACCTCCATTTTCTACACATCAGATCTATATTTACTCTTACCATAAGGTTGGTACTGAAGAAGTTTAGCTATGCATTGCTCTTGGCTGTGCCTTTTGCCTGTATAGCTGCACAAACATTTATAGCTACTTGGTTATGTAGCATCACTCTTCATCTTATCTTAAATAATCTCCATTTTTTCGTATATTATCACATCTATATTTACTCTTAACAAAATGTAGAATAAAGGCAATGCTTATGAAGAACATTCTGTGCTAAGCTTCTTGAATTGACCCCCCCATCAGCATGGACAAGGGCTTTATAGAGCCTGTCTTCACCAGTAATGTAAGTTTGTCCTTCTCAAGCCTTCAAACTTTGTTGTGTACATTTGGTTAGGCATGACTGCAACAGCTGTTTATGTTTGGTGTTTGCATCAAATTGCATGTTTAAAGTTTATTATGTAGTTCATAAACAAAAGTTTGTCCTTCTCAATTTAAGTTTTCAGTTGTACAACCAAGTTCCTTCTTCATACCATGTAAATTAAACTATACAGAGCAAGTGATCTTCTTTTGCACTGCATGTATGCTTCTGTTCTTCATCCGTAATCCAGTGGTGTGGTGAACCTACCCACTACAGCACAATGCCATATTCTACAATGTCTTAACTATGAACAATGTCATATCATTCTACTATTATTTAAACCGCCTCTTTATTTGCCAATCTGAAATGGGATAAATTGACAGCACACTAACCATTGATACTTATGAGTTCTTGATCTGTAATACAGTGGTGTCGTGAAGCTGCCAACTCCTTCACAGTGTCAATTCCTGCCATGTCTTGACCTGAACAATACCATATTGTGTTAATGCAATTTTAAACTATGTCACTTTATTCGTCAGTAAGAAATGTGAGGAATTGTCAGCACTGATACTTTTATGTGCAAAACCTGTCATCTGTCTGCTTGTTTATCTTTCTCAGTGAGGAAGATATAAGTGTTGAACAAGCGCAGTCTCATCATCTTGCTCAGCTGCTTGCGCTGCAGCTCCCCAGCAGGGCTAACCATTCTTGAACTCTATTGAAGTGCTGTCGGTTTTGTATATTATTTTGTCGGCGTGTTTATTTGCACTGGTGGCGATCTTTGATGCCCAGTGTATGTAATCTGCTGTCTGCTTGTGCTTTATTATCATAGTGGCAAACTTTGATGCCCAGTGGATGTAATATGCCGTAATTTATTTATTGTATAGTCTAGGTTTTTTCTTATTCACGATGCTGCAGTTATTTTACTGTATATATATATATCCTGTCTTCGCAGTAAACCGGCCAAACCGTAAAATTACGATACATAATCAGGCCGTCATGCAATCATGATGTATGATCCGCATCATGGGCCCCGTCAAACTGGGCCACTAGTAGATTCGGGCCTTTAATAGGCTGAGTAACCCCCGGCCCTCTTTTCGGAAGAAAACTCAATGGGCTTTTAGGAGGCTGAGAAGTAGGCTGGGCCTGAAACATGCCGAATAGCTCACGGGCCGGCGGCAGCCCGAAATGGACCCCGGCCCATGATTGTGCAAATCAATTCACGGGCTATTAACAGGCCAAAGTTGTCTCTGTCCATGTTCGGCCCAATCAGATATCGGCTGCGAGCAGGCCGGATGCAAACCGGGCCGTAGTTAGGCCCAACTATATGACAGGCTTTTAACAGGCCGAAATTAATATAGGGCCGAAATGTTAAATGTTCCCTTAACAGGCCGAAACTAATATCAGGCCGAATTACTAAATAGGCCTTTAGCAAGTGGGCCCAAAAGCATAGCGTCCAGTCAACGGGACGAATCTGATATGGGCCATAATTGAGCCCAAAGCCTCTTAAAGGGTCGGACCTGATCTGGGCCGTGATTTGGCCCAGAAAGTGGGAGGCTTTTAACGGGCCGGATCTTATATGGGCCATTACTAGGCCCGGAACGTGGCAGGCCATTAATGGACCAGATCATTTATGGGCCAGCATTTGGCCCAAAACAAGGCAGCCAGTTAATGGGCCAGCCTACTAGGGTCCTGAAAATCTTGTGGGCCTACAGCTGGGCCGGCCCATTAATGTCGGCGAAATCTCGTGGGCCTTTAGCTGGGCCGGCCCATTATGATCCGCAAGAATTTTGTGGGCCTTTACCTGGCCCGGCCCATTATGGCACACAAAAATCTTCTGGGCCTTTACCTGGGCCGACCTATTATGGCCCGCGAAATCTTGTGGGCCTTTAGCTGGGCCAGCCCATTATAGTCCGTAAAATCTCGTGGGCCTTTAACTGTGCCGGCCCATTATGGGCCGCCAAATCTTGTGGGCCTTTAGTTGGGCCAGCCCATTTAAACTTGATTGGCCGTGCCACGTGTCGACGTATCATAGGCGCCTTCTGTCCAGTGAGTGGATGACATCTGTCCCAACGATGAGCCGACACGTGTTTCCTCCAGCCAATGATGATTTTACACGTGGAAAATCCCCATTGGTCGGGGCTGTTAATGGGTTATCGGATCCAAAATCCAACCCGATAGCTTAACGGCGTTCCTTTATGGTGGATGCCACGTGTCGATCACCCTTGACAAAAGCACTTCTGTGACGCGTGATTTATCATCATGGAAGTGGACACTTCCGTGATGATAATTTTGGTAATGTCATCGAACACTTCTACGACAGCACAGGTATGACTATCTTGATTCTGTCATAAATTTGTCATGGATGTACATGCATGACAAAAAACGCGACCTACTGTGACAAACACGTATCATCACGGAAGTGTATTTTTTTTTGTAGTGCCTGTAGCATTTGAACACGGGATCTAGCCCTTCGACTTTGCACGGACGGGCTTTGACCAGTGGAACTCTCCACCCGGTTGTTTTAGGTCAGCCCGTAGGAACACTTTGGAGCAACATCCGGGCCAGACCCACAGCAAGATCCCCTCCATGTAGACCCAACGCGTCCGTTTCCCCCCTCCAGGTGCTGGCGGCGGCACCGTCCGTGAGGGGGGGGGGCACACCCCGGAGACGCGTGCCGCCTCTTTGGACATGCCACCACACTGTACGACATGTATTAGGTCGCGATGCGACGCTCCGGTGGCATTGCTACCCC
>NC_041385.1:47458953-47459873 GCF_002162155.2 Triticum dicoccoides
CGCTCCGATGGCATTGCTACCCCCATAGGGCCCCCGTCCCGCCTAACCCTGTAGCGTTTGAGCACTCGATCTAGCCCTTTGACTTTGCACGGACGGGCTTTGACCAGTTGAACTCTCCATTGGTTGTGTTAGGTCAGCCCGTAGGAACACTTTGGAGCAACATCTGGGCCAGACCCACACCAAGATCCCCTCCGTGTAGACCCGACGCATCCGTTTCCCCCCTCCAGGTGCCGGCGACGGCGCCATCCATGGGGGGGCACACCCCGGAGACGCGTGCCGCCTCTTCGGACATGCCACCACAGTGTACGGCATGGATGAGGTCCCGATGCGATGCTCTGGTGGCATTGCTACCCCCCAGGGTACGCGGCTTTGGGGTGTGCCCCCCTCATGGGGGTCGCTGCCGCAACGTCACTGGCGTCGCACCGGGTCCCATACACACGGTAAACTAAAAAATTAGAAAATGTAATAATTAAATTTATTAAAATGGTAATAATTGCTTGTCCCTGGGCGAGGTGGGACTATTTCTTCAAAAAAATGTGGTTACCTTCTATGCCTACGGCCTGGCCGTCGGCATAGGCCTCCTATCTATGCCGACGGTCTGGCCGTCGGCATAGGGCCACCTAATCCGCTCCTCCCGCTCCACTGACTTGTGGACCCAGCCTATGCCAATGGCTGGGCCGTCGGCATAGGGGTGACCATATCCACTCGCTATTCTTCCTCCTCCACCCATTCCCTCTCTGTCTCACCCCGACCCCAACCTCTCTCTCGATCCCGATAGCCGCCGCCCTACCCCGGCCGCCGCCCCGCCCTGACCTCGTCCCCGCCCCAGCAGATGCCCCACCCCACCCCGACCTCGTCCCCGCCCTGGCCCGACCACGTCCGCGCCCCGGCTGACGCCCCTTCCCGCCCCGACGTCATTC
>NC_041385.1:47460275-47500594 GCF_002162155.2 Triticum dicoccoides
CTCGTCCCCGCCATGGCCACCGCCCCGCCCTGACCTCGTCCCCGCACAACGCCGCCATCCCACCCCGAGTCGACCTCATCCCCACCCAGCGCCGCCACCGCTCGGTGGTGAGGGGAGGGCCTCCTGCCCAGAGTCGCCGCGCTCCCTCCCCGGAGCAGCCGCCGCCTCGACCTCCTCTCCGTTAGGTCCGGCCCCCCTTCCCTCCCAAGAACATTTTTCTGTTTTTTTCATGATTTTGTAGAGGATAAGAGGGCTAAATGCGATAGTTAGACACATAGATGGTAGTTAGATAGATAACTTGTTCATACAGATTTTTTTTGAGATGATGATGATGATGATTGTTAGATGAGAAGTGATAATGATGATTTTTTATGCTTCGGTGATTTTGAGATGATGATGATGATGATAAATGATAGATGATCGGTAGATGATGATGTTGATGATAGATGATGATGTTTTTTTATGCTTCGATAATTTTTAGATGATGATGATGTTTTTTTATGATTCAATGATTGTTAGACGATGATGATGATATTGTGATGTTCTATGAGTTGTGATGTTCTAATTTTTTGTCGCGATGGAATTTGCAGGCTTTGTGCTGTCGCATTTCATCGGAGTGACCATTGTCCGACACGTTGGTCCCTCTGAGCATCCCTCTGCTGTTCGACTACTTCCTCTACAGCCGAGGGTGAGCTTCAAGTCCATCTCCTCCTTCTTTTTCATATCACTCGATTTCATTCTCAAGTCAACTGGCGTAACCTAAGCGTCTCTCGTCCGAAAGGGTTGCATCGATAAATATGCAGTCAATTGCATATTTATCGCCGCAGCTCTTTCAGATTGTCCAGCGTTTTCCACGGACAGCCCGAGGATGTGTAGATTGGGTATGTTCTCCATGTTCTACCCTGTTCCGAGACAGGATTTTGGCGGCGCCTCCCCATTGTTCTCCGGAGCACATTCTCTCGAGTATTTCCCGAGATGTGTATCTGGAGAACAGTGGGGAGGTGCTGCTGAAATTTTGTCCCAAAACATGGTAGAATGGAGAACGTACTCAATCTACACATCCTCGGGTGGGATTAGGACCCATATTTACCTATTAGAGATGTAGGTGGATTCAACGCGGTAGAAATTGAAAATTTGATGTGATAAATTTAAGTGAATCCTTAATTATGTTGTGTGGCTTGCAAAAAAGCAGAGGATGGCACATAATCAGTGGATGTACAGTGGTTTTATCCGTCGGAATCGAGTAGCATCAGAGTGGATCGCGAAAACCGATGTGTATTTGAAGGAGATATTCCGTCATCCAATGAGAATTATCCCACCATGCCCCTGTACGAGATGTGCCATACGTCACTGTAGAAATCAGATGGACATGAGTGAGCACCTTCGCACGCATGGATATATGCCAACTTTGACATGCCGCCGATAAACATAGCCGAGCAGGACTGTGGTAGAGAGGAGGTGATGTGGCAATGCATCGATGGATATGAGGACGACGGGGTTAGGGACATGCTAGATGATGTCATTGTTGCAGAAACCGCAAATGCGACACCTTCAGAGAATGAACCAGAGGAGTCAGAGGCAACTGCAAAGGCCTTCGTGGAACATGGGCAAGGGGAAGGCCGACGGCATGGGTTTCCTACGCAAGGTCGTCAGCCTACCTAGTCAGAGTGTGGTCGACCATGTAATCCTCCCCCCGGCTACTTGACGATGACTCCTCGTAGGGAGGTCGAGGGAGAGGTGCCCCTAGAGAAGGAGGGGGCGGGGGAGAGCCCCTAGAGGGCGAGGTGGTGGGGGGAGAGCCACTACAGGGGGTCGCGGCCAGAAAGAGTGCACCCTCACCGACTTAGGGGTGTTGTCTTCAAGGTCCTCCTCTAGTGAGGTACCCTCTGGCGAGGAGGAGGAGGACGACGACGAGGAGGAGGAGGAGGAGGAAGTGGAGGAGGAGGTAGGCGAGGAGGAGGAGGAGGAGGAGGAGGTTGGGGAGGGGGACAGGCGAGGAGGAGGGTGGTGGATGGGATGATTGTGGTGGCGGGGAGAGGGTTGGCAACAAGGGGTGGCTACATGGTAACGCAAAGCTACCAAAGCAGATTTCCTCTACTGAGGAGCAGAAGTGGCTCATTGAGCCCACGGGGAAAGAGTAAGTGGCACTTTGTAATAATTTCATTATTTTGCTTGTCACATGTTCATTCTGGTTGTTATTTATTTTGCTTGTCACTTGCTAATTGTTCATTCTTTTGCAGCAACTGGATATATTATAAAGGGGTCCGTATTCCCAACGGCCTAATCACCGTCTTGCTGAAGTTACACTGGCCGGGGTTGTACTGCATGGATCCAGTAAGGCACCCGGACCATCGGGTATTGGCCACGAGCTGGGACCACTGGGAAGCAGCCCTCCACACCGACCATGGGACCCATGCCAATGCCATGATCACTACTTTCTGGGTGAGTTCTCTTGAGAAGCACAAGTCCATTCTAGTTTCATGAATGATTTAACTCATGGCTTCTTCCATTCTTGTTTCATGCATGATTGTAGAAATCTATCGAGTTCTTCCGGAGCACAAGGCCAGAGCGGACCAGATCATGCTGCGCCAATGCAAGAAGAAGGCCCGCCATATGCAGTACGAGGTGCGCTATGTGGCCATCTCGACATACCATCACGACGCTCTTGGTGTGAACATGACCAAGGAAGAAGCGCGAAGGATGGGCATTACCTTGGAGAGGCGCGAGTACTTGGCGGTAAGTATAAAAGATTTTTCATTATGCTTTCATTACCTTGTGGTACATTTCACCATTTCGTGTTGACATGCCATTATGCTTTCATTATGTAGGTGTGTCCAAATTGGTGTTATGGAAAAGACGAGTCCTGGGAAGCATTGGTGGATCTTTGGTGTGATGAGGCTGGAGCCTGGGGGGCTACGAGAATAAAAAAAGGCTAACAGAGGGAAGGAGGGAGTACATGCTCAGGGAAACCAAAACCACTTTCTCCACAAGGCACTTAATGTATGACTAACCACATTAAACATTCTTCTTCTTCTATTTACCATCACTTTCTTATGTTTGACTAACCTCTGTTTGGTGGTGCAGGAGGAGAAACTGAAGCGGCCGCTCTCACACATGGAGGCGTGGGAGATCGCCCATACGCGGAAGGACTCCAAGCCTGGCGAGCGCAAGTACTACGGCAAGAAGACCGCACAGAGGAAGAAGGCCTACTCCGAGGGGTATCTGAAGTTACATCCTGACAACCTGACCCCATTGCGGCGGATCTGGACGATAGGGTGGTGGTGGGCATGGGGCCCAAGGAGCACAGTCGGGAGGCGGTTCTCGATGCTGTGATCACTCATACTATCTCCTATACACAGCTCCGTTGGATCGACCCGAGCCTGAGCCAGCGCACGAGCACGCCAATGACCAGTGCACCATCACAGTCCCTCTTTCAGGAGCGACAATATGTAAGTATTTTCCCTCTTATCTTCATTGCTCACTTTATTTTCCGCATTTAGTAGTTTTATGAGTTCCATCATGTCATACCGTAGGCCTACCTGGAGTTCACAGGCCAGGAGACCATGGCGTGGCACGAGAGCCTTTATGCATACCATCAGCAGAGGGATCGCCAGATGCAGCACGCTTTTCAGGAAATGGCGGCCGGCAGGTGTCCTCAATGGCCAGCAGTAGAGGGTCCTCCAGCACAACCAACGCTGCTGACCTTTGAGGAGTTTGTGGCACAAAACGCTGGCCCCTCGCCAGTTAGTTCATCCCCAATCTATTCACCCAAAGCATATCCTGCCTTTCAACACAGTCATATATCCCATTAATCTGTATTTTCAACATCTAGGGAACCGGGGGATCAACCATTGTCGGTGGTCTTCGCAGCACTGCCGAGTCACGAAGCCCGACCACTCCGATCCACGGAGGCGGAGGCAGAGGTGGAGGTGGTCTTGGCGGTAGCGCTGCCGCTAGCAGTGATGACTTGGGCTTCGGCCGTCTTGGCGGTGACGACCTTCGCGGTGCTCGACATCCCGGCGCTTAAGCCTATGGGTCACATTGTGTCTGTCTTGGTGGTGATGATACTTATATGCTTGTGATGTTTCTTATTGTTGTTTGTGAGATTCTTATATGCTTGGTGGTGATGATACTTATATGTTTATGCTTTGGGTGCTTCTTATGATGTGTGATGATGAATTTGTTGTGTGATGCTGCTCCTTATTGTTATGTGATGCATATATTATTGTATGATTCTTATATATGATGTATATATTCAAATGAATTGAGATGAAAAAAAAACAGACACAAACTACGCCGATGGCTAGGCCGTCGGCATAGAGCTGGCGTGAGCTCCCAGTGGCTGACACGTGGGCATCTATGCCGACGGCCTAGCTGTCGGCATAGTTCCATACTAAGCCGACGGCTAGGCCGTCGGCATAGATACCCATGTGTCAGCCACTGGGAGCTCCTGGGGCAGGGCTATGCCGACGGCCTAGCCGTCGGCGTAGCTTCCAACTAAGCCGACGGCTAGGCCGTTGGCACAGCCCTACCCCAGGAGTGACGGCTGCTCGCCACGTGGCGAGCAGCCGTTGGTCAGCACTTGACGGCGGCCGCCGTTAGGCGACAACATTGCCGACGGCAAGGGCCGTTGGCATAGGTGTACGGACACCATCGGGATAGGGCCTATGCCAACGGCCTCCGTGGCTACTTCGACGGATATGTTGCCGACGGCGAGTTAGGGCTATGCCGACGGCCTTGGCCGTCGGCATAGGGGCCGAATCTGTTAGTGTTAGAGGATGACAATGAGCCGGAGGAGGGGCCAACAGCATGCCCGACGGCCTAGGCCGTGGCCCGAGTGGAGCGCTCACTCTCGGTGATGGCGATCTCATCGAGGAGCAGCCAATACCGAGCTTGGAGGAAGCTAAGGAAGGCCTGCTACATGGGCAACAACGTCGCCATGACGTGGAACCACGGGCCCAAATTGCAGATGAGCTAGAGGGTGAGGGAGCGGTCCATGATGGGCTCCCCAATGTCAGCCATGGCGTTGGCGAGCTGTTGGAGGCGGTAGTAGTGGGCCACCGTCGTGTTCCCCTAGACGGTGGCGCGGAAGTCGGCGCAGATGTGGATGGCACTGCCGGCGGCGTTGTCGCGGAATAATAGCTCGAGCTGCTGCCAGAGGTGGAAGGCGGTTGACTCTTGCGTGTGGATGATGTCGTACAATTCGGCGGAGATGGTGGCGTACACCCACAAGACCATCGTGATGTCATTGTAACGCCACACGGGATCCTCGTGCAACGGGTCCACATCCTCCAGGACATGCTCCTCCACATGGTACTTGCAGAGCGCGATCCAGAACAAGTGGCGCCATTTCGAGTAGTTGCCGTCATCCAGACACAGCTTGAAAGGGATGAAGGATGCGATATTAATATGGTTCATGGATGGGACGGGGGCGGCGGGCACCTGGGGCTGGGTGAGGGCGAGCGCCCATCCGTTCGGCTGGATGATGCAAAGGGGAGGAGGCACCGCCGGCTGGACGCCATGCGGAGGAGGCACCGCTGGTAGACCCTAGCGATGAAGGGCGCAGACGTTTGGCAAGGAGGGCGGTGCAGGCACGGCGGCACAGTGGCACGGGACGGCACGGGCTTGGGATCGACACGGGGGAGGATGAAGGGAGCGTCGGCATCCCCAAACGAGAGAGTGCGATGGAGCGGACGTCGGAAACTCATGGCAGAAGCGAAGAAGAGATTGGGAGACGTCTGATACCAAGCTTATGATAATTCATTTTAACTTTTTCCTACATGTGTTCTACTCAAAATGTACTGTAGTAGTCCATCTTATTGTTACACATAGTCCACTAAGAAGACACGGACTAATGAAAGTGTGTTCTTGCATGTTCATCATGTCCTGCAAGGCTACAACCATCTCATTCATATACATGAATAGCAGTTTCAACGTTTTAAGATGGAACTGCAAGGTTACTCCAGGGTAGTTTCATATGCACTTCCATATGCATATCAGATTTCTATCATCCCATTCGTATATAGATATGAGTAAAAGTTCCAATTTTTTAAGAAGGAAAAGTGTAACGATACTCCATGGTAGTTCCATATGCATTTGCACATATATCTCAAATTTCTTATTTAGATAACTAATTTGATATATGCGCTTTTTATCCCGTACCATGCAGGTTACTGATTTTCTTCCATGCATGTGAACATGGCTTATAATAAAATAAGCTTAACCACTGTCTACATATACTCTACAATTATCTCCTACACAATTCCCCGGTTACTTATTCAAAAATATATTCACAAAAATGTTTGGCAAACAGAAAGTGTGTCTAGCACACACAATCCCCCAGACGAGTACGGTATGATCATGACCTGTACCCTAAGAGCATCCCCAGCCGTCCCCCAAGAAGCCCCCCAGAAGCACTTTTTCAGCGCCGGCGGACAAAAAAAGTCAGAGCCACGCCCCCACGACCTCACTTTTTGCCGGATTAGCCAAAAAATACAGTCGGTGAGCCCAACTCACACCCAGGCCACTGGGGGGCATCCGGGGGCACCGACGCTTGTTTAACCAATACAATTGGCCCATGTCAGCCACCCATCCATCTCTCTCTCCTCTCTTTTCTCTTTCCTTCTGCCCCCACTACTAGGGAAAACCTTATACACAGAAGCTTACAAGCAACACGGTTCAAGGGGAGGCACTACTGCTATTTAGCAGGAGCGCATGGTAAAAACAAGCGCTACTGCTACTAACTTAGCAGTAGCGTGGCTGCGCGGAACCACGCTGCTACTAAAACCAATCGGTAGTTCCCGCCAACCTAGGTCTAGCAGTAGCGCGATCTTTATAAGCGCGCTGCTGATATAGTCATAGTAATAGCGCTCTTTTTAGGGACGCGCTACTGCTAATTGTCGCTATTTTTGAAACTGACCACATGGCGGGACCCAGTTAGTAGTAGCGCGTGTGTCGTAAGTGCGCTGTTGCTACGTTAATAGCAGTAGCGCGGTTTATGACCAGCGCTACTGCTAAGTCGTCGCATATACCACCTTTCCCCCTCCCCCTCCCCTATCCTCTCTTCCTCACTTCCCCCTACCTCCCACCTCCTCTCTCCCTCACTTTTCTTCTTCCTCACTACTTCTCCCCGCATTACTCTCCTTCTTCTACCTACCTTTCTCTCTCTTTACTACTCCTAGCTAACTTACCCCACCTCCATTAATGCATCTCCTTTCTCTTTCCCCCCCTCCACTAGATAAAGTCATCTCCTTCCCCAACAAGCTTGGTAGATCTACCCATTTAATGAAGTGAGCTATGTACCTCCCTAACTAGATCTAGCTATCTCAAGAAGTAAGCTTTGTCCACTTTTGATCATTCCCAAGGTGTGTAGTGACACCGGGCGACATCATCATCACCGTGTTCAATCTCGAGATAGGTGATTAAAATTTTGTGCTTTTGCAAGAATGGAAATATGTATATGTGTGTGATATGACATAATCACGTGATATGATGGAAATTGTGTGTGTGGCTTGAGTTGCCGCCAAATTGTGCTTGAGTTGCGTATGTTTTGCCGAAATGTCGATCTATTTCTGTTTCGGCAAATTTCGGGCAAACTCTATAAGTCCTATTTTTAGGGAAGGTCATGCCAAATTTTTATATGACTTGATGCATGCACACATTTTTATAATCAATTTGTTTATTATTACCATGCAGGCGTTCATGACGGTCAGTGGAACAATGGCGGACAGGTGGTTGCGGTCGGCGGTGCAGGACATGAAAGAAAATAACCTAACAAAGGTTTTATGTCTGTGTCGAAGATGCAAAGGAATAGTTTGACTCGGCCCCTATGATGATGGTCGTGTCGGAGCGCACCTGCTCATGACTGGTTTCATGGATGGCAATACTCAATGGATAATTGACGATGAGGATGATGATGTCGAGGACGCCACGGGGCAGGCAATGACGACACGGGGAAAGACGAAGAGATGATCGATAATGGCGGCGGGGAAGAGGCCGGACATGGCAGCGGAGAAGGGATCGTACATGGCGGAGGAGAAGGTGCCAGCATGGCAGCGGAGAAGGGGCCGGACATGGCGGCGGAGAGAACATGGACTCCACGCCACAGAGTTCGTCGGTACTAACTTCAATCGTGCGGGACCCTCATGTTCAAGCACTAGTTCGCAAGGAGACGAGTACTGAGAGAGCTGCTTCTAGAGACGAGGCTATAAGCTGCAGCAACTGGTGGTAGACTCGAACACTCCATTGTATGATGGTTGCAATCCTGAGGTGACCCGCTTGAGTTTCACGCTCCAACACCTGAAGACGAAGGCTGAAAACAAATGGACCGACACTAGTCTCGATGAGCATCTCAAGTACCTAAAGGATGTTCTTCCCGCGGGGAATCTATGTCCTACTAGTGTGGATGAGGCCAAGAAGATCGTGTGCCCTCTTGATAAGCTGCACGCTAGATACCATGCATGCATCTATGATTGCATAATTTATCGGAAGGAGCATGTGGAAAAAACAAGGTGTCCGGTGTCCAATGCTTCTCGATACAAGAAGGTCGGGAAGAAATCTCCCCAGAAAGTTGTATGGTACTTACCGATCACTCCCCGTCTCCAGCGGTATTTCATAGATCCCAAGGAAGCAAAGCTCATGCGCTAGCACGTGGAGAGGAAGAACCCCGATGATGGAGATGATCCGAAGCTGAGACACGTCAAGGATGGAAGCTAGTGGAGAGCGTCGAACGGCTTCTATTGGTATTTCAAATGTGATGGAAGGAACATCGTGCTTGGTGCATGTACCGATGGCATGAATCCATTTGGCAACCAGAACACCAACCATAGCACATGGCCTGTGCTTGTATGGATGTACAACCTCCCCCCTGGTTGTGCATGAAGTCGAAGTACATTCACAGAGCATGCTGACTCAAGGGCCGAAACAACTGGGAAATAATATTAATATGTATTTGGGGCTACTTCAAGAGGAGTTAGACATGTTATGGAAAACACCGACCAAGACATGGGATGGCAACAAAGACGAGTATTTCGAAATAAGAGCCGCGCTGATCACGACGGTGCACGACTATCTCAGTTACGGATATGTCGTAGGCCAGGTGTGCAATGGATATTGCGGATGCATGAGGTGCATGGATGATACGATGTCTCAACAGCCAACGTCAAGGAAAGAGGGCGGGTCTGGGAAAATCGTGTACATGGGGTATCGAAGATGGCTCGAGAAGGACGACCCATGGAGAAACCGTGGAGATCTATTCAATGGTCACGTTGAGCATCGAGGACCTCCACGTAAGCGGAGAGGCACCGAAGTCGATGAGCTGTTGAAAAACTAGGAACAGTGCCCCGCACCGGGAAAGATGATGAAAAAGGTGCCGGAGCCGCTGCTGAAGGTATGGAAGACGAGGTCTGTGTTCTGGGACTTGGAGTACTGGCACAAACTCGACACACCTAATTTCCTTGATCAAATGCATATCTGTAACAATGTCCTTGAGAGCTTGCTTGCGACAGTGATGAACATGCCGGATAAGACCAAGGATGGACCGAAGGCAAGAAAAGACTTGCAAGATTTGAAAATCAGGGAAGATCTGCTTATGCCGCCCTGTCAAAAGTCAGATGAGACAGAGACGAAGAAGAGGCGCGGGAGAAGAAGGGCAAAAAAGTAAAGGAAGAGGATTATTTCCCCCCTTGTTGCTTCACATTAAGTCCGGCTGAGATCGATCTATTCTTTAAGTGCCTTACCGGAGTCAAAGTTAGTTCCAGTTACTATGGCAAGATAAGCAGATATCTAGACACGAACAAGAAAAGGTTCAGCGGGATGAAGTCCCATGACTGTCATGTGATGATGACGCAAATAGTACCTATTGCCCTTAGAGGGATAATGGAAAAGCACGTCCGTGCCATGCTTATTGGTCTCTGCAACTTTTTCAATGTCATCTCTCGAAAGTCGATCGATGTGAAGCAGCTCCGAAGGCTACAGGAAGAGATTGTTGTGATACTGAATGAGCTTGAGATGTACTTCCCGCCCGCGTTCTTTGACGTCATGCTGCATCTGTGTGTCCATATTGTGGACGACATAATAGACCTGGGGCCGTCATTCCTGCAAAACATGATGCCATTTGAGAGGATGAATGGGATCATCAAAGGATTCATTCGTAACATGTCCCATCCGGATGGAAGCATCGTCCAGGGCTATCTGACACAAGAGTGCATCTCTTTCTGCAAGAATTTTCTTTATGGCGCAGACCAACCACCTAGTGTTGGTGTAGGTTTGCCCGTTAACAAGCACGATGGGAGGCTCGAAGGAGAAGGTCACTCCAACGGTCGCAGGGAACTGCACATGGCATACTCAGATCGATGCAACGACTTTGATAGAGCAAACTTGGTAGTGCTACAACACCTAGACGAGGTAGATCCTTTTATGGCACTGCACAATGAAATTATCGCAAAGAAGTATCGTGACCGGGGGTATGCAGGACGGCCGTCGAAGTTACTAGAGAGCACAACTCCACTTTCCTGCATTGGTTCAAAGAGGATATTATTGCTAATCCCCCGGAACAGGGCTCTAAGGACGAATTGCCCATATACGCCTTAGCACATGGAACCTCACCCAACCTCGTCACTTATTATGCATACGATATCAACGGATACACATTCTATACGGAGGCCAAAGATATGGAGAGTGATAATCCCCAAGTGCAGGGAATCATCATAGCAATTTCCAAAGGTGGAAGTGATAAGTATGGAGTGTCGAACCCACAAGGAGCTAAAGGTAAGATCAACATTATCTCAAGTCCTATCTGGCACTGATACGACTCTATGTACACCGAACGTTTGCTTCCAACTAGATACGAGAAATAAAACTACGCTTGTGGGTATGAAGAGGATAACTTTGCATGATATCGGAGAGCTAAAATATAAAAGTAGGTTCTGTTATCATAAAGTTAGAATATATTACTAAATATTATAAATAGCGAGTGTGGAATAATGATGGATCGGTGTGCAGAATTATCCTAGGCAATTGTTAAACAAGACCGGTAGTCATCATTGCAATTTCATATGAGGGAGAGGCATAAGCTAACATATTTCCTATTCTTGGATCATATGCACTTATGATTGGAACTCTAGCAAGCATTCACAGTACTAAAGATCATTAAGGTAAAACCCAACCATAGCATTAAAGCATCAAGTCCCCTTCATCCCATACGCCACAACCCCCTTACTCGGGTTTATGCTTCTGTCACTCAAGCAACCCACTATAAGTGAATCATGAACGTATTGCAACACCCTACAGTGGGAATCTCTCACGCTGGCTGCTACCTCTTGAGCACTGCGTTGGTTTTCCCTTGAAGAGGAAAGGGTGATGCAACAAAGTAGCGTAAGTATTTCCCTCAGTTTTTGAGAACCAAGGTATCAATCCAGTAGGAGGCTCCTCAAAAGTCCCACGCACGTACACAAACAAACAAGAACCTCACAACCAACGCGATAAAGGGGTTGTCAATCCCTTCATGGTAACTTGCAAAAGTGAGATCTGATAGAGATAATAAGATAGGACAAATATTTTGGTATTTTTATGATATAGATTGGAAAATAAAAGATGCAAATAAAAGTAGATGGGAAAACTTATATGATAAAAGATAGACCCGGGGGCCATAGGTTTCACTAGTGGCTTCTCTCAAGATAGCATAAGTATTACGGTGGGTGAACAAATTACTGTCGAGCAATTGATAGAAAAGTGCATACTTATGAGATTATCTATGCATGATCAAGTATATAGGCATCACGTTCGTGACAAGTAGATCGAAACGATTCTTCATCTACTACTATTACTCCACACATCGACCGACTCCTGCCTGCATATAGAGTATTAAGTTCATGAAGAACAGAGTAATGCATTAAGAAAGATGACATGATGTAGAGGGATAAACTCATGCAATATGATATAAACCCCATCTTTTTATCCTCGATGGCAAAAATACAATACGTGCCTTCCTGCCCTGCTGTCACTGGGAAAGGACACCGCAAGATTGAACCCAAAGCTAAGCACTTCTCCCATTGCAAGAAAGATCAATCTCGTAGGCTAAACCAAACTGATAATTTGAAGAGACTTGCAAAGATAACCAATCACACATAAAAGAATTCAGAGAAGATTCAATTCTTTCTCATACATAAACTTGATCATAAACCCACAATTCATCGGATCTCGACAAACACACCGCAAAAAGAGTTACATCGAATAGATCTCCAAGAAGATCGAAGAGAACTTTGTATTGAGATTCAAAGAGAGAGAAGAAGCCATCTAGCTAATAACTATGGACCCGAAGGTCTGTGGTAAACTACCCACAACTCATCGGAGAGGCCTTGGAGATGATGTAGAGGCCCTCCATGGTCGATCCCCCCTCCGGCAGAGCGCTGGCGAAGGCTCCAAGATGGGATCTCGCGGATACAGAAGGTTGCAGCGGTGGAAATAGTTTTTCGTGGTGCCCCTGGATGTTTTCGGGGTACGTAGATACATATAGGTGAAGGAGGTAGTTCAGGCGAGCCACGTGGGGCCCACGAGGGTGGGGGGCGCGCCGGGCACCCTCGTGGCCGCCTCTGTTACTTCTTGACGTCCACTCCAAGTCTCCTGCATTGCGTTTGTTCCAAAAAGATCGCTCCCGAAGGTTTCATTCCGTTTGGACTCCGTTTGATATTCCTTCCCTTCAAAACACTGGAATAGACAAAAAACAGCAATTCGGGCTGGGCCTCCGGTTAGTAGGTTAGTCCCAAAAATGATATAAAAGTGTAGAGTAAAGCCCATAAACATCCAAAAGGGGTAATATAATAGCATGGAACAATAAAAAATTATAGATACGTTGGAGACGTATCAAGCATCCCCAAGCTTAATTCCTGCTCATCCTCGAGTAGGTAAATGATAAAAACAGAATTTTTGATGTGGAATGCTACCTAGCATAATTCTCAATGTAATTTTCTTTGTTGTGGCATGATTGTTCAGATCCAACTGATTCAAGATAAAAGCTTATTGAACATAAAAATAGTAATAATTCAAGCATACTGACAAGTAATCATGTCTTATCAAAATAGCATAGCCAAAGAAAGCTCATCCCTACAAAATCATATAGTTAGGCCATGCTTCATTTTCATCACACAGAATACTCCCATCATGCACAACCCCGGTTTCAGCCAAGCAATTGGTTCATACTTCTTAACGTGCTTCAGCTTTTTCAACTCTTATGCAATACATGAGCGCAAGCCATGGACATAGCACTATATGTGGTTTAAGGTGCTGGTTGTGAAGACAAAAAGGGAGAAGATAGTCTCACATCAACTAGGTGTATCAACGGGCTATGGAGATGCCCATTAATAGATATCAATGTGAGTGAGTAGGGGATTGCTATGCAACAGATGCACTAGAGCTATAAATATATGAAAGCTCAACAAAAGAAACTAAGTGGGTGTGCATCCAACTTGCTTGCTCACGAAGACCTAAGGCATTTTGAGGAAGCCTATCATTGGAATATACAAGCCAAGTTCTATAATGAAAAATTCCCACTAGTATATGAAAGTGACAACATAGGAGACTCTCTATCATGAAGATCGTGGTGCTACTTTGAAGCACAAGTGTGGAAAAAAGATAGTAGCATTGTCCCTTCTCTCTTTTCTCTCATTTCTCTTTTTTATTTTATTTGGTGGGCTTCTTTGGCCTCTTTTTTTATATGGGCTTCTTTGGCCTCTTTTATTTTTGTAAAGTCCGAAGTCTCATCCCGACTTGTGGGGGAATCATAGTCTTCATCATCCTTTCCCCACTTGGGACAATGCTCTAATAATGGGGATCATCACGCTTTTATTGATTTACAACTCAATTACAACTCAAAACTAGAACATGATATGACTCTATGTGAATGCCTCCGGCGGTGTACCGGGATATGCAATGAACCAAGAGTGACATGTATGAAAAATTATGGAGGTGGCCTTGCCACAAATACGATGGCAACTACATGATCATGCAAAGAGCAATATGACAATGATGGGGCGTGTCATAATAAACGGAACGGTGGAAAGTTGCATGGCAATATATCTCGGAGTGGCTATGGAAATGCCATAATAGGTAGGTATTGTGGCTGTTTTGAGGGAGGTAAATAATGGGTGCATGATACTGGCGGAAGTTGCGCGGTATAATAAAGGCTAGCAATGTGGAAGGGTGAGTGTGCGTATATTCCATGGACTCACATTAGTCATAAAGAACTCATATACTTATTGCAAAAGTCTACTTGCCCTCGAAGAAAAGTACTACTACGCATGCTCCTAGGGGAAGGGTTGGTAGGAGTTAACCATAGCGTGATCCCGACCTCCACACATAAGGAAGACAATTAAAAGAGCACCCCATGCAACAAATTTGTCACATAACTTTTACCATACGTGCATGCTACAGGACTTGCCAACTTCAACACAAGTATTTCTCAATTTCATAATTACCCAACTAGCATGACTCTAGCATTACCACCTTTATATCTCAAAACAATTATCAAGCATCAAATTGATCATAGTGTTTAATGCACTTTCTATGATAGTTTTTATTATACCCAACTTGGATGCTCATCATTCTAGGACCAATTTCATAACCATAGAAAACACCATGCTGTTCTAAAAGACTCTCAAAATAATATAAGTGAAGCATGAGAGATCAAAAATTTCTACAAAATCAAGCCACCGCCATGCTCTAAAAAGTATAAGTGAAGCACATAGAGCGAAACTATCTAACTCACAAGATATAAGTGAAGCATATAGAGTATTCTAATAAATTCAAAATCATGTGTGTCTCTCTCAAAAGGTGTGTATAGCAAGGATGATTGTGGTAGACTAAAAAGCAAAGACCCATATCATACAAGACGCTCCAAGCAAAACACATAACATGTGGTGAATAAAAATATAGCTCCAAGTAAAGTTACCGATAGACGAAGACGAAAGAGGGGATGCCTTCCGGGGCATCCCCAAGATTAGGATTTTGATTGTCCTTGAATATCTTGGGGTGCCATGGGCATCCCCAAGCTTAGGCTCTTGCCACTCCTTATTCCATAGTCCATCAAATCTTTACCCAAAACTTGAAAACTTCACAACACAAAACTCAACAGGAAATCTCGTAAGCTCCGTTAGTGCAAGAAAGAAAAACCACCACATAAGGTACTGTAATTAACTCATTCTTTATTTATATTGGTGTTAAACCTACTTTATTCCAACTTCTCTATGGTTCATACCCCCCGAAACTAGCCATAGATTCATCAAAATAAGCAAACAACACGCGAAAAACAGAATCTGTCAAAAACATGACAGTCTGTAGTAATCTGGAAGTTTTGTAAACTTCTGGAACTCCAAAAATTATGAAATAAATATGAAAATTTGAAAAAAATTGTACAGAAGTAAGGTGAAAAAAGTTTCAGACCCATTTGACCTTCCAGTAAAAAATGCAAAATCACGCGCTACAGCTAAAGTGTCTGTTTTTGTTCTGCACATAGTAAACAAGCAATCTAATCACCCTAAAACCAAAGCTTGGCACATTATTTTTATAATACAATGAATATATACAAGGGAATAGTTATTTATAGAGAAAATTCCATGAAAAATTCTACATTTTTTTCGTGAGCATGAACACAAGTGCTCAAGGTCGAATCTCACTTCTTCAATGCACACTTCTCTTTTTGAAAAACTTTTTTAGGCATGAGAGGAAAGTTTTTTTTTTTGTATTTTCATTCTTTAATTTTTTTGTATGTTTCACCCACAAATAAACAGAAACAAAAAGGAAAAACAAAATCTACTTATTGAAGAAAGCAAACAAGCACACACGAAAATATCAACCCCACGCTATTGCTCCCCGGCAACGGTGCCAGAAAAGAGCTTGATAATCCCCAAGTGCAGGGAATCATCGTAGCAATTTCCAAAGGTGGAAGTGATAAGTATGGAGTGTCGAACCCACGAGGAGCTAAACGTAAGATCAATATTCTCTCAAGTCCTATCTTCCACTGATACGACTCTACGTACACCGAACATTTGCTTCCAACTAGATACGACAAATAAAACTACGTTTGTCGGTATGAAGAGACTAACTTTGCATGGATCGGAGAGCTAAAATATAAAAGTAGGTGCTGTTATCATAAAGTAAGAATATATTACTAAATATTATAAATAGCGAGTGTGGAATACTGATGGATCGGTGTGCGGAATTATCCTACGCAATTGTTAACAAGACCGGTAGTCGTCATTGCAATTTCATATGAGGGAGAGACATAAGCTAACATACTTTCTCTTATTGGATCATATGCACTTATGATTGGAACTCTAGCAAGCATCTGCAACTACTAAAGATCATTAAGGTAAAACCCAACCATAGCATTAAAGCATCAAGTCCCCTTTATCCCATACGCCACAACCCCCTTACTCGGGTTTATGCTTCTGTCACTCAAGCAACCCACTATAAGCAAATCAAGAAAGTATTACAACACCCTACAGCGGGAATCCCTCACGCTTGCGCAACACAGAGGGCACAACAGGACAGCACCAAAATAAAACATACAACGCGTACCAATCTAGATCATCAATCAACCCAAAGACAAAAGATATCTACTCAAAACATCATAGGATGGCGACACATCATTGGATCATAATATGTGGCATAAAGCACCATGTTCAAGTAGGGATTACAGCGGGGTGCGGGAGAGTGGACCGCATAAGAGAGATGAGGATGGTTATTATGATGGTGATGTTGATGAACACGATCACCTCGGCGATGATTCCCCTCCCGATGGCACTCCGACGCCACCGAGAGAGAGGAGAGGTCCTCCCCCTTGTGCTTCCTCCTCCATGGACACCCCCCTAGATGGGGAGAGGTTCTCCCTCTGGTCCTTGGCTTTCATGGCGATGATGGCCCCTCCGGGATCCTCCTCCATGGCCTTCGTGTTGGGGAACGTAGCAGAAATTCAAAATTTACTTACGTGTCACCAAGATCTATCTATGGAGAAATCAGCAACGAGGGGAAGGAGAGTGCATCTACATACCCATGTAGATCGCTAAGCGGAAGCGTTCAAGAGAACGGGGTTGAAGGAGCCGTACTCGTCGTGATCCAAATCACCGGAGATCCTAGTGCCGAACGGACGGCACCTCCGTGTTCAACACACGTACAGCCCGGTGACGTCTCACATGCCTTGATCCAGCAAGGAGAGAGGGAGAGGTTGAGGAAGACTCCATCCAACAGCAGCACAACGGCGTGGTGGTGGTGGAGGAGCGTGGCAACCCTGCAGGGCTTCGCCAAGCACCTGCGGGAGAGGAGGAGGTGTCACGGGAGGGAGGGAGGCGCCAGGGATTCAGGTGTGGATGCCCTCCCTCCCCTCCACTATATATAGGGGCAAGGGAGAGGGGAGAGGCGCAGCCTTGCCCCTTCCTCCAAGGAAGGGGTGCGGCCAAGGGGGGAGGAGTGCCTCCCAAGTCAAGTGGAGGCCTCCCCCTTTAGGGTTTTCCCCCTCCCATGCGCATGGGCCTTGGGGGCCTGGTGCCCCTGGCCCATTAAGGCTAGGGCGCCCCCTTACAGCCCATGGGCTGTATTGGACGTGGTGGAACAGTTTCCGGACCTCCGGACCCCTCCGGAATCCTCCGGAACCTTCTGGAAGCTTCCCGGTACAATACCGAAAAAACCCGAACTTTTTCCGGAACCCGAACAACAACTTTCCATATATAAATCTTTACCTCCGAACCATTCCGGAACTCCTCGTGACGTCCGGGATCTCATCCGGGACTCTGAACAACATTCGGTAACCACATACAAACTTCCTTTATAACCCTAGCGTCATCGAACCTTAAGTGTGTAGACCCTACGGGTTCGGGAACCATGCAGACATGACCGAGACGTTCTCCGGTCAATAACCAGCAGCGGGATCTGGATACCCATGTTGGCTCCCACATGTTCCACGATGATCTCATCGGATGAACCACGATGTCATGGACTCAATGAATCCCGTATACAATTCCCTTTGTCTAGCGGTATTTTACTTGCCCGAGATTCGATCGTCGGTATACCGATACCTTGTTCAATCTCGTTACCAGGAAGTCTCTTTACTCGTTCTGTAACACATCATCCCGTGATCAACCTCTTGGTCACATTGTGCACATTATGATGATGTCCTACCGAGTGGGCCCAGAGATACCTCTCTGTTTACACGGAGTGACAAATCCCAGTCTCGATTCGTGCCAACCCAACAGACACTTTCGGAGATACCTGTAATGCACCTTCATAGCCACCCAGTTACGTTGTGACGTTTGGTACACCCAAAGCATTCCTACGGTATCCGGGAGTTGCACAATCTCATGGTCTAAGGAAATAATACTTGACATTAGAAAAGCTTTAGCATACGAACTACACGATCTTTAGTGCTAGGCTTAGGATTGGGTCTTGTCCATCACATCATTCTCCTAATGATGTGATCCCGTTATCAATGACATCCAATGTCCATAGCCAGGAAACCATGACTATCTGTTGATCACAACGAGCTAGTCAACTAGAGGCTCACTAGGGACATATTGTGGTCTATGTATTCCCACGTGTATTACGATTTCCGGATAATACAGTTATAGCATGAATAAAAGACTATTATCATGAACAAATAAATATAATAATAACACTTTTATTATTGCCTCTAGGGCATATTTCCAACAGTCTCCCACTTGCACTAGAGTCAATAATCTAGTTCACATCACCATGTGATTAACACTGAGAGGTCACATCACCATGTGACCAACATCCAAAGAGTTTACTAGTGTCATTAAACTAGTTCACATCATCATGTGATTAAGACTCAATGAGTTCTGGGGTTTGATCATGTTCTTCTTGTGAGAGAGGTTTTAGTCAACGGATCTGTAACATTCAGATCCGTATGTACTTCGCAAATCTCTAGTTCATATTGTAAATGCTGCTTCCACGCTCCACTTGGAGCTATTCCAAATGGTTGCTCCACTATACGTATCCGGTTTGCTACTCAGAGTCACTCGGATAGGTGTTAAAGCTTGCATCGACGTAACCCTTTACGCCGAACTCTTTATCACCTCCATAATCGAGAAACATGTCCTTATTATTCTAAGGATAATTTTGACCGCTATCTGGTGATCCACTCCTTGATCACCTTTGTACTCTCTTGCCAGATATGTAGCAAGGCACACATCAGGTGCGGTACACAGCATAGCATACTGTAGAGCCTACGTCTACAGCATAGGGGACGACCTTCGTCCTTTCTCTCTTTTCTGCCGTGGTCGAGCTTTAAGTCTTAACTTCATACCTTACATCTCAGGCAAGAACTCCTTCTATGACTGATCCATCTTGAACACCTTCAAGATCATGTCAAGGTATATGCTCATTTGAAAGTATTATTAAGCATTTTGATCTATCCTCATAGGTCTTGATGCCCAATGTTTAAGTAGCTTAATCCAGGTTTATTGAAAAACACCTTTCAAATAACCCTATATGCTTTCCAGAAATTCTACATCATTTCTGATCAACAATATGTCAACAACACATACTCATCAGAAATTCTATAGTGCTCCCACTCACTTCTTTGGAAATACAAGTTTCTCATAAACTTTGTATAGACCCAAAATCTTTGATCATCTTATCAAAGCGTACATTCCAACTCCGAGATGCTTACTCCAGTCCTTAGAAGGATCGCTAGAGCTAGCATACCTTTCAGCATCCTTATGATCGACAAAACCTTTTTTGATTGTATCACATACAACCTTTCCTTACGAAAACTGGTAAGGAAACTCGTTTTGACATCCATCTGCCAGATTTCATAAATGCAGCTAATGCTAACGTGAATCCGACGGACTTAAGCATCGCTACGGATCAGAAAATCTCATCGTAGTCAACTCCTTGAACTTGTGAAAAACTCTTCGCCACAAGTCGAGCTTCATAGACGGTGACATTACCGTCCACGTCCGTCTTCTTCTTAAAGATCCATTTATCTTAATGGCTTGCCAATCATTGGGCAAGTCCACTAAAGTCCATGCTTTGTTCTGATACATGGATCCGATCTCGGATTTCATGGTTTCTAACCATTTGTCGGAATTTGGGCCCACCATCGCTTCTCCATAGCTCGTAGGTTCATTGTTGTCTAGCAACATGACCTTCAAGACATGATTACTGTACCACTCTGAAGTAGTACGTATCCTTGTCACACTACGAGGTACGGCAGTGACTTGATCCGAAGCTTCATGATCACTATCATAAGCTTCCACTTCAATTGGTGTAGGTGCCACAGGAACAACTTCCTGTGCCCTGCTACACACTGGTTGAAGTGATGGTTCAATAACCTCATCAAGTCTCCACCATCCTCCCACTCAATTCTTTCGAGACAAACCTTTTTCTCGAGAAAGGACCCGATTCGAGAAACAATCCCTATTGCTTTCGGATCTGAATTAGGAGGTATACCCAACCGTTTTGGGTGTCCTATGAAGATGCATTTTATCCGCTTTGGGTTCGAGCTTATCAACCTGAAACTTTTTCACATAAGCGTTGCAGCCCCAAACCTTTAAGAAACGACAACTTAGGTTTCTCTAAACCATAATTCATACGGTGTCGTCTCAACGGAGTAACGTGATGCCCTATTAAAGTGAGTGCGGTTGTCTCTAATGCCTAACCCATGAACGGTAGTGGTAATTCGATAAGAGACATCAAGGTACGCACCATATCCAATAGGGTGCAACTATGATGTTCGGACACACCATCACACTTTGGTGTTCCAGGCGGTATTAATTGTGAAACAATTTCCACAATGTCTTAATTGTGTGCCAAAACTCGTAACTCAGATATTCATCTCTATGATCATATCATAGACATTTTATCCTCTTGTCACAATGATCTTCTACTTTGCTCTGAAATTACTTGAACCATTCAATAATTCAGACTTGTGTTTTATGAAGTAAATATACTCAACATCTACTCGAATCATCTGTGAAGTAAGAACATAATGATATTCACTGCATGCCTCAGCACTCATTGGACTGCACACATCAAAATGTGTTACTTCCAACAAGTTGCTATCTTGTTCCATTTTACTGAAAATGAGGCTTTTTAGTAATCTTGCCCATGTGGTATGATATGCATATCTCAAGTGATTCAAAATCAAGTGAGTCCAAACGATCCATCTGCATGGAGTTTCTTCATGCGTATACACCAATAGACATGGTTTGCATGTCTCAAACTTTTCAAAAACGAGTGAGTCCAAAGATCCATCAACATGGAGCTTCTTCATGCGTTTTATACCAATATGACTTTCATGGCAGTGCCACAAGTAAGTGGTACTATCATTTCTATCTTATATCTTTTGGCATGAAAATGTGTATCACTACGATCGAGATTCAATAAACCATTCCTTTAGGTGCAAGACCATTGAAGGTATTATTCAAATAAATAGAGTAACCATTATTCTCTTTAAATGAATAACCGTATTGTGATAGACATAATCTAATCATGTCTATGCTCAACGCAAACACACAATGACAATTATTCAGGTTTAATAATAATCTTGATGGTAGAGGGAGCGTGCGATGTTTGATCACATCAAACTTGGAAACACTTCCAACACATATCGTCAGCTCACCTTTAGCTAGTCTCCTTTTATTCTGTAGCTCTTTTATTTCGAGTTACTAACACTTAGCAACTGAACCGGTATCTTAATACCCTGGTGCTACTAGGAGTACTAGTAAAGTACACATTAACATAATGTATATCCAATATACTTCTATCGACTTTGCCAGCCTTCTCATCTACCAAGTATCTAGGGTAATTCTGCTCCAGTGGTTGTTCCCCTTATCACAGAAGCACTTAGTCTCGGGTTTGGGTTCAACCTCGGGTTTCTTCACTGGTGCAGCAGCTGATTTGCCGTTTCATGAAGTATCCCTTCTTGCCCTTGCCCTTCTTGAAACTAGTGGTTTCACCAACCATCAACAATTGATGCTCCTTCTTGATTTCTACTTTCGCGGTGTCAAACATCACGAATATCTCAAGGATCATCATATCTATCCCTGATTTGTTATAGTTCATCACAAAGCTCTAGCAGCTTGGTGGTAATGACTTTGGAGAAACATCACTATCTCATCTGGAAGATCAACTCCCACTCGATTCAAGTGATTGTTGCACTCAGACAATCTGAGCACAAGCTCAACAATTGAGCTTTTCTCCCTTAGTTTGCAGGTTAAGAAAATCGTCGGAGGTCTTATACCTCTTGACGTGGGCACGAGCCTGAAATCCCAATTTCAGCCCTCGAAAACATCTCATATGTTCCGTGACGTTTCGAAAAACATCTTTGGTGCCTCAACTCTAAACCGTTTAACTGAACTATCACGTAGTTATCAAAACGTGTATGTCCGATGTTCGCAACATCCACAAACGACATTTGGGGCTCAGCACACTGAGCGGTGCATTAAAGACATAAGCTTTCTATTGTTCGCATAATCGCTACTGTCAACTTTCAACTATATTTTCTCTAGGAACATATCTAAACAGTGGAACTAAAGCGCGAGCTTACGACATAATTTGCAAAGATATTTTGACTATGTTCAGGATAATTAAGTTCATCTTATGAACTCCCACTCAGATAGACATCCCTCTGGTCATCTAAGTGATTACATGATCCGAGTCAACTAGGCCGTGTCCGATCATCACGTGAGACGGACTAGTCATCATCGGTGAACATCTTCATGTTGATCGTATCTACTATACGACTCATGCTCGACCTTTCGGTCTCTGTGTTCCAAGGCCATGTCTGTACATGCTAGGCTCGTCAAGTTAACCCTAAGTGTTTTGCATGTGTAAAACTGTCTTACACCCGTTGTATGTGAACGTAAGGATCTATCACACCCGATCATCACGTGGTGCTTCGAAACGACGAACTGTAGCAATGGTGCACAGTTAGGGGAGAACACTTCTTGAAATTGTTGTAAGGGATGATCTTATTTACTACCGTCGTTCTAAGTAAACAAGATGCATAAACATGATAAACATCACATGCAATCAAATAGTGACATGATATGGCCAATATCACTTTGCTCCTTTTGATCTCCATCTTCGGGGCTCCATGATCATCATCGTCACCGGCATGACACCATGATCTCCATCATCGTGTCTTCATGAAGTTGTCTCGCCAACTTATTACTTCTACTACTATGGCTACCGGTTAGCAATAAAGTAAAGTAATTACATGGCGTTGTTCAATGACACGCATGTCATACAATAAATAAAGACAACTCCTATGGCTCCTGCCGGTTGTCATACTCATCGACATGCAAGTCGTGATTCCTATTACAAGAACATGATCAATCTCATACATCACATATATTCATCACATTCTTCTTGGCCATATCACATCACATAGCATACCCTGCAAAAACAAGTTAGACGTCCTCTAATTGTTGTTTGCATGTTTTACTTGGCTGCTATGGGTTTCTAGCAAGAACGTTTCTTACCTACGCAACACCACAACGTGATATGCCAATTTATATTTACCCTTCATAAGGACCCTTTTCATCGAATCCGTTCCAACTAAAGTGGGAGAGACTGGCACCCGCTAGCCACCTTATGCACCAAGTGCATGTCAGTCGTTGGAACCTGTCTCACGTAAGAGTACGTGTAAGGTCGGTCCGGGCCGCTTCATCCCACAATACCGTCGAAACAAGATTAGACTAGTAACGGTAAGCATATTGAACAACATCAACGCCCACAACTACTTTGTGTTCTACTCGTGCAAAGAATCTACGCAATAGACCTAGCTCATGATGCCACTGTTGTGGAACGTAGCAGAAATTCAAAATTTACTTACGTGTCACCAAGATCTATCTATGGAGAAACCAGCAACGAGGGGAAGGAGAGTTCATCTACATACCCTTGTAGATCGCTAAGCGGAAGCGTTCAAGAGAACGGGGTTGAAGGAGTCGTACTCGTCGTGATCCAAATCACCGGAGATCCTAGTGCCGAACGGACGGCACCTCCGTGTTCAACACACGTACAGCCCGGTGACGTCTCCCATGCCTTGATCCAGCAAGGAGAGAGGGAGAGGTTGAGGAAGACTCCATCCAACAGCAGCACAACGGCGTGGTGGTGGTGAAGGAGCGTGGCAACCCTGCAGGGCTTCGCCAAGCACCTGCGGGAGAGGAGGAGGTGTCGCGGGAGGGAGGGAGGCGCCAGGGCTTCAGGTATGGATGCCCTCCCTCACCTCCACTACATATAGGGGCAAGGGAGAGGGGGGAGGCGCAGCCTTGCCCCTTCCTCCAAGGAAGGGGTGCGGCCAAGGGGGGAGGAGTGCCTCCCAAGTCAAGCGGAGGCCTCCCCCTTTAGGTTTTTCCCCCTCCCATGCGCATGGGCCTTGGGGGGCTGGTGCCCCTGGCCCATTAAGGCTAGGGCGCCCCCTTACAGCCCATGCTGCTGTATTGGACGTGGTGGAACAGTTTCCGGACCTCCGGATCCCTCCGGAATCCTCTGGAACCTTCTGGAAGCTTCCCGGTACAATACCGAAAAAACCCGAACTTTTTCCGGAACCCGAACAACAACTTTCCATATACATATCTTTACCTCTGAACCATTTCGGAACTCCTCATGACGTCCGGGATCTCATCCGGGACTCCGAACAACATTCGGTAACCACATACAAACTTCCTTTATAACCCTAGCGTCATCGAACCTTAAGTGTGTAGACCCTACGGGTTCGGGAACCATGCAGACATGACCGAGACGTTCTCCGGTCAATAACCAGCAGCGGGATCTGGATACCCATGTTGGCTCCCACATGTTCCACGATGATCTCATCAGATGAACCACGATGTCATGGACTCAATGAATCCCGTATACAATTCCCTTTGTCTAGCGGTATTTTACTTGCCCGAGATTCGATCGTCGGTATACCGATACCTTGTTCAATCTCGTTACCGGCAAGTCTCTTTACTCGTTCCGTAACACATCATCCCGTGATCAACCCCTTGGTCACATTGTGCACATTATGATGATGTCCTACCGAGTGGGCCCAGAGATACCTCTCCGTTTACACGGAGTGACAAATCCCAGTCTCGATTCGTGCCAACCCAACAGACACTTTCGGAGATACCTGTAATGCACCTTTATAGCTACCCAGTTACGTTGTGACGTTTGGTACACCCAAAGCATTCCTACGGTATCCGGGAGTTGCACAATCTCATGGTCTAAGGAAATGATACTTGACATTAGAAAAGCTTTAGCATATGAACTACACGATCTTTAGTGCTAGGCTTAGGATTGGGTCTTGTCCATCACATCATTCTCCTAATGATGTGATCCCGTTATCAATGACATCCAATGTCCATAGCCAGGAAACCATGACTATCTATTGATCACAACGAGCTAGTCAACTAGAGGCTCACTAGGGACATATTGTGGTCTATGTATTCACACGTGTATTACGATTTCCGGATAATACAGTTATAGCATGAATAAAAGACTATTATCATGAACAAAGAAATATAATAATAACACTTTTATTATTGCCTCTAGGGCATATTTCCAACACTCCGGTGATGATGGCCCCCTCCGGCAGGGTGCCAGAGAGGGACTAGATTGATTTCTCGTGGCTACAGAGGCTTGCTGCGGCGGAACTTCCGATCTTGGTTATTTCCCGAAGGTTCCTATATTTATAGGAGAGGTTGGCGTTGATTTCATGTCAAGGGGGTCTCCGGGCTGTCCACGAGGCAGGGGGCGCGCCCCCACCCTCGTGAGCAGCCCGGGACTCTTCTAGCCCAACTCTTTCACTCCTGGGGATTCAAAAATTGGCACGTCAATTGTACTCCGTTTGGTATTCGTTTTCTGTAAAATCAAAAACAAGGAGAAAACAGAAACTGGCACTGGGCTCTAGGTTAATAGGTTAGTCCCAAAAATCATATAAAATAGCACACAAATGCATATAAAACATCTACGATGGATAATATAATAGAATGAATACTTCATAAATTATAGATACGTTGGAGACGTATCAGACAGTGATGATGAAAACTCAGGGGTGACGATGGTATGCATGACCCACTACTAGGGAAAACCCTAGCAGTAGCGCGTGTTTTATGTCCACTAGTAGCACGGGGGCCGTGCTACTAATAAGGCGCTATAGCTATTGCTTAGCAGTAACGCGTGCCCGCACGCGCTACTGCTAGGACAAATAGATGCAGCGTTTGTTCGGCACCACGCTACTGCTAAGGTAACTACTTGCAGCGTGTTTTCTGTCCATCGCTACTAGTATTTTTTATTTTTTTAGTGTATTTATGCGCCATCATACAAATATTGGTACAATACCAGCTGTTATGAGGTTTACATCATTATGTCCATAACAGTGTGTCAAATGAAGGTGGATTAGGTTCAAGTGGAGGCAATATGTGGTGCATGTCAAAAGTATACTACTAATCCAAACTTGATCTAGTTTGGACTAGTAGTACTTTCGATGTGCACCACATGTTGCCTCCACTTGAATCTAATCCGCCAGCACAAGCTATTTAATCATCATCATAGTCATTACCACCAACAGTATTTATTTAATCAGCACTAACACTAGTTAATAATAATCATCATAGTCATTACCACCAAAACTAGCTATTTTATCATCATAGTAATAGTGTAGCACATCATCATCCTCAAACTCATTTCTAGCTAGCTAATCACTCCTGCTGCTCTCTCTTAGGTAAAATAACATAAAACATGTATAGCTCTCCTCCTCGATCAAACTGGAGCATGCAGATGAACATGTCTCCTAATCGTGGGTAGCGCATCTGTTTGCTACCCCCTAGTACTTCTCTGCGCTCCCCCATCACATATTTGGTCCAGTCTTGCACTATTAAGCATCCGTCGCTAATATTGAATGCACTAAAGTAATCTATAGGATATCTTGGCCGTAAGCTGATAATACTCATGGTACCTTTAGTCTCGATCCCATAAGGCACAACATTCATCGGGAGTCCCTGTTGAAGAACATCGTACGGTAACATACTTAGCAATGAAGTTTAGCTTCAAAAATAATGTATGGAAAAGATGCACTGATGACAAATAGTAAAAATCTTACCATCCTTCCTAAATAGATGTGACCGTAGTTCATTACGAACACTATTGGTCGCACATTTTCAGTACTAACATTTCTACATGCAGGAAGAAAATTTGTCTTGACAGTATCAAGATCCTCAAGCCATGAAACATAATGACTAAGCTCCTCGCAGTTGAGTTCAGCCCCAGGACAGTATACGGTCCTGTCTACCAAGCGCTGGACATGTTTGCTTACACCTAAATAAGCTGACAATACAAATTAGTTGTCAACTATTTTTGAATAAACAATATCAAAGACATAAATATGGTTGAGAAACTTACATAATGGTATAGCTGGAGGCGTCTGCACATCGACCCAGATGTCGGTATTACCTTCAATATCATCTTCCGGACGAATATCAAAGGTGATAACCATATCAAGCTGAAATGCATAAGTCTTGCATAGTGCTCGCCATGTTTTGCATCCAAAATAGGTGTAGTCATCTGAATTGTATAACTTTGCATGGAAAATATAACCATGCTCGGTCTTCAAGTAAACTTTTTTTCCTCCATACTATGACTGAAACCTATGTTATCCAATACAAAAACTCTTGCATGGCAGGGGATACGCTAGTAGAATAAAAAAATATAAGTTGAAGAAAATGAAGCAGATGTCATGCTTAATTACGAAAAAAGACTTGTCGTTATGACTTACTGTATCCACTTCGAAGTTCTTGTCCAGCTTGATGCTGAAGCCCCTATCATCACCTAGGAAGATTCTGTCGCACAGGCCGCGCTCGTCTTCGCGGTATTTGCAAATACCGAAATCCTTTTCGTCGTTAGACATTTCCTATGTTCATAGTTAAAACATTAATTGAAAATCGATCAAAGACAACTACCAAGATACTCAACACACAAATCTGGGGCACTCAATATTTCCTACATATTCTAGCACAAGTCATGCCAAAATTCACGGAAAAATCCGGCATGACCTTTGCTAAAATAGGACATATCGAGCGCCTAAAATTTGCCGGAACGGAAATGAATCAACACTCCGACAAAACATAGGCCACTCGAAGGTGTAACCTGCAAACATGACCGGCCACTTGGATATTGAGCAACACAGGATATACATTTCAAAATATCTTATAGGACTCAAATTAGCATGCATTCAATTAGCAAAAGTAAATCATCTCATGCGTCAGTACATCGTCGAATATTATCACTAGTACATCATGAATAGTGGCATACATATAACATCACTAATACAACTAAAACTCTAGCACACGACAGGTATCGGCGCGGGCGGTGGACACCCACAGAGAAGGCACCATCACGGGATCATAGCTCCAGTGAGATCCCCGGAGAACCTGCCAGGTATTGGAGAACGGCCTGTGCTCCAACGCAAACAAGTAGCGACGGACGTGCGCGTCCTCCTCACTGACACAGTGACGCACCACCTCTGCGGAGTCCTCGAGCCTCTGGATCGTCACTGGCCCACGCGACCGCCACCAAAGAAGGTTCGGGTCAATGACAGGCTGGCTCCTCACCAACCTGCGCCCCCCGGTAGGTAGCGCCTCCCAGTACCACCCCGGCGGAGCCCAGTCCCGGACATGGCCGATCTAGTCAAGTAGGTGTCGTCCTCCGCCGACTCGACGACGAGGATGCGGGATAGGCATCGTCCACATCGAGGCGGGAAAAATTGCTTTAACTAAAAAATCACCTAATTAGTACCTAGTTCTTACTAACTAGTTCTTACTAACTAAATAGAAGAAGGTTAAATTTTACTCGTTTTATTATGCATTACAATAGTGTTTATTCATCATCTAATAAAACATCACCTAAGAAAAAATCCCAGCCACATCTGTATCCAATTTATTTCCACCCATAGATGAAACCTAACTAATTTGATGCAACTAAAATTTGAAGACCCATATCTAGGCAGAGGTAGGGGAGGGGGAGGAGCAGGAGTGCTCACCTCGGGTGCCTGCGGCGAGAGAGGGGCAGGAGGCGTCGAGGTCGGGCTAGGGGCTCGGGCGCACGACGGAGGGCAGCGTCGAGGTCGGGGCCGGGGGCGGTGTCCGAGGCGGCGTTGAGGTCGGGGGCGGGGGCGGCGTTGAATCCGGGGTCGGGGGTGGCATAGAGGGTGTGCGGAGAGCGCGCGGCGATCGACGGGCGACGGCGGAGGCGAGAGCGGAGGAGTTCGATTTGGGGCGAAGTGGCCGCGGGGAAGGACGAACGCGGTGGTTAAGTCAGAAGTAGCAGCAGCGCGTTCCGGAAAGCGCGCTACTGCTACATTAGCAACATCACGTTCTGGTATACGCGCTACTACTACTACCTTCTCCTTTTTCCCCTTTTTCATTTATTTTTCTTCACATTTTATTTTTTCCCTTTCACCTTCTTCTATTTCTTTCATTTTCAGTTACCTTTCTATTTGCTTTTCATTTAATTTTATATCCTTTAGTAGTAGCGAGTTTAGGGAAAAATGCTGCTACAAATAAAGTAGCAGTAGCGCTGTTCCATACAGATCGCTACTGCTATGTGTACCATATCGGCTAAGCCGTGAGAATTTTAGTAGTAACGTGTATGCGGCAAGACGCGCTACTGCTACGAAGTTATCTGCAGCGCGGTTTCCGCAGGCGCGCTGCTGCTACTTAGCACCAGCATGCTTTTTTGACCCACGCTACTGCTAAAATTCTGTGTATAAGGTTTTCCCTAGTAGTGACCGGCTGCGGCAACAGCGCAACTGAGAGATTTTAAGGAAGGGTTGAGGAGATCTGGGAGCTTGACTACTCTGGACTGCACAACGCGACAATGTTTTGTGTCAGATGGGCTAAGAATGTCAAAAGAGAAAATTGGTATTTCACTACCATGACTATGCCCGATGCCAAGAGCCCTACCATGAACGCTATCACAAAAAATGAGCCATGGGTACACGCTAAGCAGGTGACACAATGCTTCTTCATAACCGACCCGTTCAATCCCAGCCGTGTTGTCGTGAGGAGAGGCAAAAGGAACATCATTGGAATGGATGGAGTCGCCAACGAGGAAGACTACGACCAGTACGGGAACACAATGAGGAAAGATGATGATGACGATGAAGTATATGTCAAAAGAAGAATCAATACTATATTACCTAAGAAAGATCGTACTCCATGGAAAAGGAAAAGTCACAATGAGGGGCTCAATTATTCTTCAACGAACAAGAAGGGAAAGAAGCTCACTCAAAAATGAAAACGTCAACGCTGAGGAACCGTACGTTATTGGTCAAATGATGTAATATGTATTTTCCTTTTTTGTGTACACACTTGGCCATTATGCATTGGTCAGATCATGTAATATATATGTTCCTATTTTGTATACATACATGACCGTCAAATGATGCAATATATATCGCCTTAGTTATATACATTGTATCACCTTCCCTTAGTTTTTGGCTCTCAGAAAAAAGGAAAAGAAAATAAAAGAGAAGGGAGAGAAAATAAAGGAAAAAACATAAGAAACAAACAGGAAAACTGCTACATGCTGGCTATAGCAGTAGCGCTTTCTGGGGGAAAACGTTATCGCTATCTGTAATAGCAGTAGCGCTTTCTGGCAAAAATGCTATAGCTATCTATAATAGTAGTAGCACGGTCTGTGCAAAAGCACTATAGCTAGCTTAGCTATAACGCGTTTGTTCGGAATGCGCTACTGCTATCTCAACTTAACCCCCCAAAATCCGCACTCTCTCTGCTTCTTCCCGCCTGCTTTCCCCCCAAATCCCCACTCTCTGTTCCCGTGTGTCATCGCCGCCGGAGCCCTCGACCCCGGCGCTCGCCCCCGTCCCCGCGCTCGCCCCCGTCCCGGCACTCGCCCCCGACCCCGGCGACCCTCAGTGCCATGCCGTCTCCCCCGACCCCGCCTCACCTTGCTGCCACGCCGTCTCCCCCGACCCCATCTCTCTCTGCCCTTTGTAAGCCCTCTCCCCTCCCCTCTTCTATTCTATTTAGTGCTAGTTAGTATGAAATAGTATGAACCCTAGGCTATTTTTTAGTGTAAGAAAAATAGAATTGATTATATAGTTTTCTTGCATTTTTTTAGTTAAAGCAGTTGTTGTTATTTAAATTTTATAGTGATAGTTAATTAATTAGAATTAGAATGAAACCTAGGACATATTAGCTAAAGCAATTGTTGCTATTTAAATTTTTTAGTTAAAGCAATTGTTCTATATTTTTCTTCCTTTTATATGCAAATTTGAAGTGGACATGTGAAATGTGGACATGTGATATGGACATGTCATTTTTGGAATTTGGACATGTCAATTGGAGATGTGGTGTGTAGGGTAAATGATCTGAGTGGCCGATGTTTCGCCGGAATGTTGATTCATTTCCGTTCCGGTGAATTTCAAGTGCTCTATATGTCCTCTATTTAGCAAAGGTCATGCCAAAATTTTCCGTGAATTTTGGCATGACCTGTGCTATAAAGTAGGCATATCGAGTGCCGAGAGTTGCTGGGAATGGCATTCCGGCAAACATGGATCTTTTTTATGTTATTTCTCAAAAAAAATTATAGTTTTAGAATTAAATGAGGAGACTTAATCATAGGAAACATGTCGAACAACGAGAAACCGGGCCTTCTGACCAAGATGCAGATCAGATGGATTATGAGGGTGAACAAGAGTAACTTGACTTTTTGTCTGCTAAGCACAATCAAGGTTTGTAGGTCGGACTTGATGATGGTACTGACACCGACATCGACATCGACGGTGCCGGCACCGATGGCGGTGCCACGACCAACGGGGAAGGTACTGGCGGGGAAGATACCGGCGCCAATCTCGCTATCGGAGAGAAGGAGTAGAATAAGAAGAGGATACAAAAACCTAACAAACTCGGCATCGGACGACTGGTGATCACGAAGATGGCACCTGGCAAGTTTGAGCCATTAGAGCCGGAAGAACCTCGCAAGTGCTATGGGAACCAAGTAGGATGCATCCTACGGGAATGCGTGAGCATCAACGACAATGACTTAAGGAGTGAACAACATTTGAGGCAGTTGCTCCTAACGAAGTTGCACAAGAGATTCAAGTTCCCCGACCAGGATGATAGCATAGAGCAACAGTGGGATGATCCAAAGATGAAAAAGATTAACAACCATGCCATGGGCATGTTCAACAATGTTTTGGCCTCTTGGAAAGGGAGGGTGAAATGAGCTATTGAGGCTGAGGAACCCCTGTCCAAGATTCTAGAGGAAAATCCGACACTTACGAAAGAGGAGTTCGAAAAGTTCAAGGACACTTGCACTACCGAGGCAGCCAAGGCTAAGGCTGCGAAATTCAAGAGCCTTCAGCAAAGGAACACGGGGAAGCATCGCCTCGGGAGCCATGGCTACCTTGGCAAAAGGCCCATATGGGATAAGGAGGATGCGGAACATGAAGCCGCGGGTCTCCCAGACCCCTTCGCGAAGTTCACCAACCCCTTGGAGCGTGACTTCATCAGGGCCCACTACAAGTGGGACAAGAAAAAGAAGGTTTTTTACACGGACGAGATCACAAGGAGATTGATTAGATTACTGGTAATTATTCTTTTACCACCTTACATTTAGCACCTAATCAAGTTGACTACACATTCATAAACGGTTCATGTTCCTTCTACAGGAGAAGCAACACCAGCCTTAAGTCGAAAGCCCTATTTTGCCAACGAGGCCCAAATGGGACACCCCTCTCAACCGAACCTTGAACGAACTTAAAGGACTCCCTTTGGGCCAACATCCGCAATATGGACGTGTGCATGACGCCGGAGATGGCGCCACGTGGAAGGTGTTTTACAATGAGGGACCAAAGACCAAGAAGCAGAAAAAGAAGTTTAGTCAGGTGGACATCAACGAGAAGGTTAAGCTTGCGGTCGAGAAAAAAACAGCTGAGGACGAGCAAAAAGCAGCTGAGGAGAAACATGATTTGCTAAAGCAGGCAGTAGATGCAGCTGTAAATGCCTGCAGAAATGATTTTGCTACTAACTTGGTCCCAGCTTTCATCAACTGGGCGAAGGAAAATCTAGACAATACTGTACATGATTTCCCCATGGCCAGTTTCGTCGGGATCAACTCGGTGAACAACACCACCGCACCATCAGTTGCACACGCAACCGGGCCTGCTCTCGCACCCGCACCCGAACCCGCTCATAGTAGCCCATCCTCAGTCTCTGGCGCGCTAGACGGGCCTTCGTCTTTGGCTGACCTCGACGCGCTCACGGTAATTACATGTCGAACCAACATATATATCTATAATATTCCATTTTCATTGCGTTTCGGATGTTTTACGCTGCAGACATGTGTTTGCAGGCTGACGAAACCCCATGCACCATACTCTAGTTGATCAAAGGCCAGAAGGTGGACGTGGGAAAGGGGGTCATAACGAAGCCCTTGCAACTCACGTTCCACAACCAGCCGATGCCCGCTGGGCACTTCACGGTTAACTTGTCCAGTGTGAAATCAGAGCACGAGCATTTGACTCCTCCATTATGGCTTGGGGGAGAGGAAGATGATACCCCGCTGTGGATTGGAAGATGCAAGGGTTGGGTGCTGCTATGGCCGAAGAATCTTCTTCGTCTGGAGCCGGCCGAGTGCACACCAATAACCACACATCAACAAGCATGTATAGAGACCACCACACAGCCTACGCAATTACCAGCTCATGTAGTGCCGGGGGAGAGCGGCGTATGACGTGATGAAGGGGGTCCAATAGTGGCTGATGTAATCGGCCCGTAGAACAAAGAATGGATGATGAGATGGAGGAGACGGAGGACCCAATGGGTTTCCTCAACACAGGCGCCTATGAAAGTGACTTAGATATGATGAGTCAGCCATATGACGAATCATGCTATCAGCATGCTGATGAGGATATGGATGATCGGCCCGGGCAGGAACGTCCTAGCAGGGATTGCAAGAAGTCTCTCTTCATGAAATCCTCACAGGACACGCCCGAAGATGCCACCTCAACACAAGCTCAACTAGCCGAGGGTCGTACAGTGCTTAGCCCGGCAACACTTGGGCAGGGGTTAAGGAAGGGTCTGGAAGGTGTGCCCAAGAAAAAGGAGAGGAAGAGATCAGGGAAGATAGGCTCAGCTGCCTGCAAACAAGCCAAAGCACATAGCAGACAGACGGTGGATTCTGAAGAGCGTGTACTCGTCAAAGGTGCAGCCATGTTACAGGTCATGGGCGAGCCGATGCTACTGCTGAAACCGCTGGAGGCATTACCAAGCGATCTCAGGAGACTGCACGACCATGTGTTCTCAACTGAGAAAACACTACTAGCCTCGAAGGATCCAGGATAACTGACATACGCGGCTCGTGTGCCCGAGGGTAAGTGCTACGTCGACACACAGCCCGCGGAGGTGTTCTTCCTGCGGTTTGACCATATCTCTATTTTACAATCGTCTGCCTTTTTGCGCTACATATGAGCTCCGTCATGAAGAGAGAAGAAATCTCACAAATTTGTGTGGTGGATCCGTACTACATGCACGAGTCCTTCTTGAGTCTCGGCAACTTTGAGCGTGAAACTGCTAGGTTGTACCTCCAAAACTTCATGGTACAGAATAAGGACCGGGAAATTGTCCTCCTGCCTTATCATCCAAAGTAAGTCAGTTCCGGACAACCATTTCATACATTTCAATCATTCCTTATCACTCATATGGAGAATAATTAGAGGTATCTTTTTCCCCACAGCAACGGACGTGCCGTCATTATTGTTCTTTACTTGCGAGTCTCCCACGTCATGTATTTGGACCCTACCAGAAACTACGAGAAGAAGGACTACACCCACATAATGAATATTCTAAATGATGCTCTCCAAGGCTTCAGCATTAGGGGTGGCCATGTGCAGATCAGGAAACAAAGGAACAAGAAGATGGGTTTCGTGCATGAAACTAACTTCTGCTGCATCCATGTCCCAAAACCAAGCAAGAAAGATGGATTCTACAGCCTCCATCTCATGATTGAGTTCAGCACAGATCACCAAAAGCATCGCATCACAAACAAAAATGACGATCATATCCGCAAGTGGGTAGAATCTCATGGAGAAGCGGATTATAAACTTAGAGATGACTTCATTCGCATCCAAAGGGACATTGCGACGATCTTCATGAAAGAAGTCGTCGATGAGAAGGGGATGTTCCACCACGGCCCTATATCGCGAGCTGACGTCCGAATTTGCATAGGCATGTAATGTCATGACCTCACGCCGTTCAAGAAGCTAGGGTCCATCCTCGATGATATGGAAGGATGGAACTTCTAGTGATTTACGATGCCGATGATGATGATATGTGTCGGTTGAACTTGTATACTTTCTGTAGCGATGAAACTTTTTGATGTCCATGGTCCCTCCCAAACTTGCGTAATGCTACTTTCTTAGTTTGGGTACGATGACCTGCGTACCTCTAGTTAATTAGCTTGCGTACTGTATGTTGCATCTGGTTGCTAACCCTTTCTTTTTCATGTTGCTCTAGTATATTTTGTTGCATATGATTGTACATTCTCTTGATGAAGATGCATCTTGAACAGGTACCTAGCTTCTTGATGGCGAGGTGGCAGTGCTATGTTGTCTACAAAGGGAAGGTTCCGGGGGTGTACAAAGAGTGTCCTGAGTGTCAGGCACAAGTGAATGGGGTCTCGGGTGCCAGCCATAGAGGCTTCAAAAGCAGACAAGAAGCAGAAGCTAGTTACTTGAGGTTCACGCTAGCGCGAGAGAGGACTCGTAACCGTCGCCTCATGTACTGCATAGTTCCGCTCTCACTCATAGTGATAGCTAGTGATAGCTCTTCTCATGTATATCATTGTTTAGATGGATGACGATGTAGTTGCAAGTATTCGAGACTTGTATTACTATTTTTGAAATGATGACGAGAGACCACTTTCTGTTGGATGATGATTATGATGATGACCACCTTGTATCACTATGTATATGCTATGATTACATTTGTATGTGTATGATATGCTAGAGATTATTATATAAAGCCCAAAACAAAATTCAGCAGCACAAAATGTGGAGCAGAAAAAAAGATTCAAAAACTAACAACAGTAGCACGGGTTATGGCATTAGCAGCAGCGAGCTCTTAGCAGTAGCGCTCTTTGCACAAGGGCACTGGAGCTATTATCAGCATCGCGTTTTACAGACAAACGCTGCTGCTATCTCTAGTTAGCATTAGCGCTGGCCAGGCCACGCTACTGATAATCATTAGCTGTAGCGTCATATCAGTAGCGCGGCCACCCGCACTACGGATAAGCATATAACCCGCGCTACTACTAGGCTTTTTCTAGTAGTGCCCCCACGAACACACACCAAGACGCATGCATGGGAGAGGACTCTGCATGCTGAGCTACACGAAGAGGTGTCGTGGTCGGACACTACAAGAAATATGTCAACTTGCGACCATCACTATTGGTTGCTGAATGGTCATTGTTTTTAATTTGCAACCTTTTTGTGACCAAAAACAGATGGTCAAAAGCTGACTGCCTTTAATGGAAATTAATGACCTTCTTTGTGATAAGGACGTTGAAGGAAAGGACCAAAACAAAAGGTCGCTGATCCTACGACAAATTGCTTTGGTTGCTGATAGCCTGCCCAGGCCACGTCGGATCTGACGTGGCAAAGTTGCGACCAAATGAATAGGTTGTTGATTAGAATCAGCCCGATCTAATTCAGTGTCTATATGGGCCAAGCCCATTAATTCAGCCCATTTAATATATATTTTTCTGTTAGTTTTGATTAACTACACTAGCCTAGCCCAACAATTCAGCCTTTTATTTTTGGGCCATGGCCTTTTTGGCTCAATAGTTACTTTTTTGAAGAGATAGATCCAATAGTCAGATGGGTCTAAGTTGAGTGGGTCCCAGTAGTCAGTGTCATATTCTTCAGATTTTGATTTTCTAGTAAATAAATACAAATATTTAAATCAGATTAGACTGAAAACAGAAGTAATACATCAAATAGATCAAACAACCAAATTTGGTACATTACAATCTAACATAGTTCACACCACGTTTATAATCGAACATACTTCACATCAGGTTTACAGCCACCAAGAACAAAACTAAATATCAAAATATAACTATCTATCAAAGTATAACCAGCTCCAATGAGCTAGAACTCAATGCTTCTTCACTTCTTCGTCCTGGAGCTTGCGAGGAAACATGAACGGACGCCAGCATCTACATGTTATAGAACAAATTGGTTAGGGGCAAAATAAAAGCAATCAATGAAACAAAACAGGACTACACCAATAATATCATAGGAAGTTCCATATGAGCTAGAATATGTTCAATTGCACTACGCACTGCTCATACATGGATATGTTGGGGAACATAGTAATTTCAAAAAAATCCTACGATCACGCAAGATCTATCTAGGTGATGCATAGCAATGAGGGGGAGAGTGTGTCCACGTACCCTCGTAGACCAAAAGCGGAAGCATTATGACAACGCGGTTGATGTAGTTGTACGTCTTCACGATCCGACCGATCCTAGCACCGAAGGTACGGCACCTCCGTGATCTGCACACGTTTAGCTCGGTGAAGTCCCATGAACTCTGGATCTAGTTGAGGTCAAGGGAGAGTTTTGTTAGCACGACGGCGTGGTGACGGTGATGATGAAGTTGCCGGCGCAGGGATTCGCCTAAGCACTACGACGATATGACCGAGGTGGAAATCTGTGGAGGGGGGCACTGCACACGGCTAAAAGATCAACTTGATCAACTTGTGTGTCTATGGGGTGCCCCCCTCGCCCGTATATAAAGGAGTGGAGGAGGGGGCGGCCGGCCTCAAGGGATGTGCCCCAAGTAGGAGTAGGTTCCCCTTTCCTAGTCCAACTAGGAGGGGAAGGAAGGAGTAGAAGGAGAGAAGGAAAGGGGGGCCGCCCCCCTAGTCCAATTCGGTTTGGTCTAGGGGGCGCGTGCCCCACCTTGGCCTGCCTCCTCTCTTCCACCACTTGGCCCATGAGGCCCAATAACCCCCCTGGGGGTTCCGGTAACCCCCCGGTACTCCGATTTTATCCGAATCTTCTCCGGAACACTTACTATGTCCGAACATAGCCGTCCAATATATCAATCTTTATGTCTCAACCATTTTGAGACTCCTCGTCATGTCCGTGATCACATCTGTGACTCTGAACAACCTTTGGTACATCAAATCACATAAACTCATAATACCAATCATGATGGAACGTTAAGCGTACGAACCCTACGGGTTCGAGAACTATGTAGACATGACCGAGACACGTGTTCGTTCAATAACCAATAGCGGAACTTAGATGCTCATATTGGTTCCTACATATTCTAGGAAGATCTTTATTAGTCAAACCGCATAACAACATACATTGTTCCCTTTGTCATCGGTATGTTACTTGCCCGAGATTCGATCGTCGGTATCATCATACCTAGTTCAATATCGTTACCGGTAAGTCCCTTTAATCGTTCTGTAATACTTCATCCCGCAACTAACTCATTAGTCACAATGCTTGCAAGGCTTATAGTGATGAGTATTACCGAGAGGGCCCAGAGATACCTCTCCAAAACACGGAGTGACAAATCCTAATCTTGATCTATGCCAACCCAACAAACACCTTCGGAGACACCTGTAGAGCACCTTTATAATCACCCATTTATGTTGTGACGTTTGGTAGCACACAAATGTTCCTCCGGTATTCGGGAGTTGCATAATCTCATAGTCTGAGGAACTTGTATAAGTCATGAAGAAAGCAGTAGCAAAGAAACTATTACGATCATAATGCTAAGCTAACGGATGGGTCATGTCCATCACATCATTCTCCTAATGATGTGATCCAGTTCATCAAATGACAACACATGTCTATGGTTAGGAAACATGACCATCTTTGATTAACGAGCTAGTCAAGTAGAGGCATAGTAGGGACTATATGTTTTGTCTATGTATTCACACATGTACTAAGTTTCCGGTAAATACAATTCTAGCACGAATAATAAACATTTATCATGAATTAAGGAAATAAATAATAACTTTATTATTGCCTCTAGGGCATATTTCCTTTAGTCTCCCACTTGCACTAGAGTAAATAATCTAGTTCACAGCGCCATGTGATCAATAGTTCATATCTGTATGTGATTAACACCCATATAGTTCACATCGCCATGTGACCAACAACCAAAGGATTTACTAGAGTCAATAATCTAATTCACATTGCTATGTGATTAACACCCAAAGAGTACTAAGGTGTGATCATGCTTGTGAGAGAAATTTGGTCAATGGGTCTTTCACATTCAGAGCCGTATGTATTTTGCAAATATTCTATGTCTACAATGCTCTGCATAGAGCTACTCTAGCTAATTGCTCCCACTTTCAATATGTATCTAGATTGAGATTTTAGAGTCATCTGAATCAGTGTAAAAGCTTGCATTGATGTAACTCTTTATGACAAACTCTTTATCACCCCCATCACCGAGAAACATATCCTTAGTCCTCACTAAGTATAATTTTGACCGATGTCCAGTGATCTACTCTTAGATCACTATTGTAACCCCTTGCCAAACTCATGGCAAGGTACACAATAGGTCTGGTACACAACACAACATACTTTATAGAACCTATGACTGCGGCATAGGGAATGACTTTCATTCTTTTTCTATCTTGTGCCATGGTCGGGCTTTGAGTCTTACTGTCACATCCCTAGTTCTGACAATGCCTAGTGCATGCATTAGAGTGTTGCACCATGTTTAAATTTCATTTAAATTCGAAATGGGGATTGTTGAAACCCTAGCACCAAATGAAATTTAACTAGGTTCAATAAAATATTTTCAATAACCCAGAATGCCCTTTGGAAATGTTCATAATTTCTGTTAAAGGTGAAAACCTCTTCCAAAAATGATGAACATATTTATAGGCTATTCCTGGATTTTTGAATTAAATTTTATAGTATTTGCATTTGGGCATTTAATTGCTAATAATATTTTAAATGCTCAAATAATCACAAACTGAAATGTTTACTGTTGGAAATATTACAAACAGTGGCCACAGTCAGTTGCATGATTTTTGGAAATGCTCTGGCATTTTAAATAAATCCAAACACAATTACAGAAAATAGAAAACAGTAACTAAAATAGAAATAAAAGAGAGGAGAGAAACCTTACCTGGCCTCACCCGTGCAGCCCACCAGCCGGCCCAGCTTCCCCCCCTGGCCGGCCCAGCCCACCCGCGCCTTCCCTGTCGTCTTCCTCCTCGGACAGAAGGACGAGGGCGTGTGCCCGACGCTCGCCGGCACGCGCGCGC
>NC_041385.1:47500850-47512200 GCF_002162155.2 Triticum dicoccoides
CCGAGCACGACCTCGAGCTCGTGGATCTCCCAGGAGCCCGCCCAGCCTCTTAGCTCGCTCGCTCGCTAAGCGTAGCCCCGTGCCCGCGCTGGCCCGAACTCCGGTCGCCGCCGCGGACCCCGTTCCGGTGAGCTCGAGCCACCTTAGCCCCTGCCGTTTGCACAAATGGATGCGGACGACTCCCAGCTACGGGTAGCTGCCCTCCGCCGGCCATTTGGTCGCCGGAGGAGGAATTCCGACCCCCTCCGCCGTCTCGGGCTTCACCGGCGACGAGCCGCCGGCGTGTTAGCCTCGGCTGACCAGGGGTTTGACCTCCCCTAGGTCCATGACAGGTGGGCCCGGCCCCTGCTAACTTTGGTTAAGTTAATAACTACTTTTAGTTAAGCCACTGACCCACTGACAGTAGGCCCCACCCCTGGTCAAACCCCAGTCAGCGCTGGGTTTGACCGGGATTAGCTCCTGTGTCACTGACGTGTGGACCCCACACGTCAGGTTTGACCCGGGGCAGCCCTGTTGACTTGCTGACGCAAGCATGACGCAGTGCTGATGTCATAACTCATTTTCTGGATTTAATTTAATTCTGAAATTCCAGAAAATGCCTAAAACTTTAATAAATCATAGAAATTCAACCGTAACTCCAAATTAAATAAATTATATATGAAAAATTATCAGAAAAATTCAAGGAATCCATCTGTACCATTTTCATGCATGTTAGAACAACTTATAGCTGCTGTTTAGCACAAATCAATAAAGGGCATTTAAATAATCACGTATGGAGTTTGAATTTGAATCTTATATTCAAACCAACTTCATTTAATCTGTTGCTAGTTGCATTAGCCCAAAACACATCCATTTTGCCATGTCATGATCATGCATCATATTGTGCATTGCATTGATCGTGTTTTTCTGTATTTGCCGGTAATTGTCCCCTCTCGATAGACGTGTACCGCCGATGTGATCGATGACACCGATGAAGAGCTATATTATCTTCAGAAGTGCCAGGCAAGGAGAACCCCCTTGTTCATTCCGATACAATCCTACTCTCTCGCTCCTGCTCTCTTTTACTGCATTAGGACAACACCGATTCATCTGTTACTTGCTGCGGTAGCTGAACCCCTTTATCCTCTGCATGACCTGTCATTCCACAGTAAATAGATGAAACCCACTAGCATGAGTAGGAGTTGTTTGAGCCCTGTTGTGCCTACTCATTCATGCTTGTTTGTCATGCCTGCTACTGCTTAGAGTTGAGTCGGGTCTGATTCATCGGGGATGAATCAGAGGTGTGTGAACATGTCCTACGGTGTGTGAGCTAAGCGTGTGAACACGATTTGGTAAAGGTAGCGGTGAGAGGCCATGTAGGAGTACATGGTGGGTTGTCTCATTGCAGCCGTCCTCAGGAACTGAGTTCTGTGTTTGTGATCCATGATTCAGCTACTACCACGCATTGGGCCCGAAACCAATGGACCCTCTCGGCTTCTTAATCACCCTTGTCCTCTGTCCAGGAGTTGCAAGTAGTTTCTGGTGTTTGTAGTATGCTGGAGGCCGTGGACAGCGCTGACCGTAGGGGTGGGCTGTGATGCGGTAGGCACGTGGCCGGGTAAACCGGGCGCCCGTTTGGTGTCACGGAACCCTGTTCACATCGTTTGGGGCTGTGAGCGAAACTCCGGCCGGATCTCCTCATGGATGGAACCCGAATAGGCGATAAACCTGGACTAGAGACTTGAGTGTTTAGGTAGGTCGTGGCCGACACCCACGTTGGGCTTCCGCTTGAAGGTTGCCGAGTACATGTCGTGTAAACGGCGGTAAGTGGTGAGAGCGTGTGTGAAGAAGTACACCCCTGCAGGGTTAACCTAATCTATTCGAATAGCCGTGTCCACGGAAAAGGACTTCTGGGTTGCTTATATCAGTTCATAGGCAAGTGAAAGTGGATACTCTAAAATACGCAAGATAAGCGTGAGTGCTATGGATGGCGTTCTCGTAGGGAGACGGGAGCGGATCCATAGTGGTGTATTGATATGGTGAATATGTGGACTCGTGTGCGCCACCTCAAAAGAGTTACTTGCAGTTGTAGTTCAGGATAGCCACCGAGTCAAAGCTGGCTTGCTGCAGTCAAACCCCACCATCCCCTTTGTTGATAATGATGCATATGTAGATAGTTCTGATGTAAGTCTTGCTGGGTACATTTGTACTCACGTTTGCCTATTTTATGTTTTTGCAGAGAGACTTCGGTCTCACTAGTAGTTTCACGTGGACTTCGACGTTTAGCTTGTTACCTCAGCTACGATCTTGTGCCCCGGCAGGATTGGTAGATAGTCAGGCTTCTCAGCCTTTTTCATTTATAGATGTCTGTACTCAGACATGATAGCTTCCGCATGTGCTTTGATTTGTATGCTCTGATTGTTGGGTCATGAGACCCATGTTTGTAATATCTCGCTCCTCGGAGCCTATTGAATAAATTACTTGAGTCATAGAGTCATGTGGTGATGCCATGTTGTATTTGCACATATCGAGCATATTGTGTGTATGTTATTGGAATGCTTGGTATGTGTGGGATCTGACCATCTAGTTGTTTATCTTTAGTAGCCTCTCTTACGGGGAAATGTCTCCTAGTGTTTCCACCGAGCCATGGTAGCTTGCTACTGCTCCGGAACACTTAGGCTGGCCGGCATGTGTCCTTCTTCGTTCCTGTGTCTGTCCCTTCGGGGAAATGTCACGCGGTGAATACCGGAGTCCTGTTAGCCCGCTACAGCCCGGTTCACCGGAGTCCTGCTAGCCCAGTGCTACAGCCTGGATTCACTCGCTGATGACCGACACGTTCGATGCTGGGTCATGGATGCCTGTCCCTGTAAGTCTGTGCCGCTTTGGGTTTACGACTAGCCATGTCAGCCTGGGCTCCTTATCATATGGATGCTAGCGACACTGTCATATACGTGTGCCAAAAGGCGCAAACGGTCCCGGGCAAAGGTAAGGCGACACCCGTGGGAATACCGTGCGTGAGGCCGCAAAGTGATATGAGGTGTTACATGCTAGATCGATGTGGCATTGAGTCGGGGTCCTGACAGCGTTGGTATCAGAGCTTGACTGCCTGTAGGATTACCAAGCCAAACTGGTCGATGTTGAGTCTAGAAATTCTTTAGTTATATGTAGGGGAATTGATTGTGGGATGGAACGTAAGGCTCTTTTTACTCCTTATACCTCATGGCCTTCTGATCTGAGTCATCATCTTCTCTTCTATGGGGATTAAGAACTAGGCTATCTCTTCTTTCTATTAGGATCACGTGTTACTAATCAGTGGACTTGTAAGATTGTTGGATTTAAGTCTCAGTTCAGTTCCTACTACTTCCGTATGTTAATTGTTGATCTCGAAACCTTGATATTGTGCTTCTGAGTGGTTATGCCACCATTTTTGTGAATGTCTCAAATCTTTTCTGAGCATTTACAGCCGTTATGCTGTCCGAGTCATCCCAGGTTTCTAAGTAGTCTGATGCATTTGCAAATCCTTTCTTCCCGTTTCAATGTTCCCATGGGCCAGATTAACCACACTAATCAGTGAGTTGAGGTACTCCGTTACCTTGACATATATGTTGGAGATATTATTATGACCCTAGGTGTCTTAGGGGATCATCTAGTAATTTAGCCATGATTTGTGTTCCCAGTGTGATGATTCTGGCCATCATTCTCGAAAGCATCCCGTGATGCTACTTAGTAATAGGTATTCTGTTCCTGGGTTCTTGAAACCGAGATTCACTCTACCTACTTCATGTTGATAGTAATTGCTAGTGCCTTTAGGATATTAGTAACCTTTGCGATAGTCCTTGAAGTCCGTGGTATCTTCTTCTTCCAAATACCATGAACTACTTATGGCAGAAGTTCCTCGTTGAACTGAAATATCACAACAGGATTATTCTTGATGAGTTCTCCATTATATATTGTGGCTCTGCCAGTTCTACCTTTCTGCATGGGTTATCCGGAAGAAATATGTTGAACTTCGCTCGACATACTAATCTATGCATCCACAACTCAGAAAATTATATGTTCCTTTGAGTTGTCCCTCTTTAGTTGTCTACTGACCTTCGTCTATCAATTGATATCAAGGGTATGCATGCATTCGTTTATCGATGCCTATTACCCTTGTGGTCCGTCAAGCCATTCTGTCCTGAATGACTTGGAGAAACAAACTCCAGTACCTCGTCCATATCTAGGATTGGGTCAAAGTAGTTGTATTCCGCAGATCAAATGCCAATCCAGCTTTTGGTTCTGTTCTACCTTGGAGTATTACCCCCTTTATGTCAGAATTGTCATGAGAACTGCACCAACTCTCATGAATTTTGACGTAGTGATACTTCTCGCCATCATTATTCATTCCTCGGCCCTCGTGTTGATGCAACCGGAATACCGACAAATGAATTGTGATGTGTGAAATCAATACTCCCAGCAACCTCGTTGCTTGGTAGTTAAAGGATAATAATTTCATTCTTAGCATGTTGGTTTTTGAATCATCCTTCTAAGACTTATCGTGCTACCTAGTTCTTATTTCGGTGCACCCTTCGATTGATGAGTTAGGATCTTGTCAAGTCCTCACTCATTTGATTATATCGTCTTGCCCTCAAAAGCGAGATTGTTCTCGAGCTTAGTAACATACCGGTGGTTCGTGATTTTCTGAATGTCTTCTCGGAAGTATCACCAGGTCGTCACCTGACCGTTATGTTAAGCCCGTGATCAAGTTGGTTTCTTAAGAACCACCTTCTTTCCAAGAATCGGTGTTAGATATCCCTGAGCTAGTTGCTTAAGCTGGACAACAACTTGGAGAGTTGGAAGATAAAAGCTTGTCTGACTTAGTTCGTTCCAAAGGGATATTCTTGTGTAGTGTGTGTTGAAGAAAGATGATATCTTCATCGATTGGTCCCTGTGATCAGTTGTTGGACCTATTGTCTTATCAATCCTTTGATTTGAGTGTTGGCCATCGTCAAATCAAATCAGTACCAACGATGCTCGTAATGTTGTCTTATTCGTGGTTGATCCCTCGAGCATACACCATTACATCTTTGGTCTGACCAATGCTATCACCGTGTTCACTTAACTATGGAATTCCTTTTAAAAGGAAACCCGGATGAATTGTTGTTGAGCCCATTGACAACATCCTTATCTCCTCCATGATTTTGTTGAGCATTAAGCTAGTGTTGGAAATTTTTGAAAGCATTTGTTCATGCTAGCTCATGAAGCATATGTTTGGGATGAAGGTAGTGACTTCCTTTAATTCATGTGCATCTGATGCAAGTTGCCGCCGTGGATTCGAGAAAGTCAATGTTGCTTTCTTTGGAATCATTCCAAATCAGTCATACACACGTGCGAAGAATGTTGTGGTTTGAAGACTTGCAACCTTCAATCTATATGTATCCCTAGCACACCAAGCCATTGGTTGATTTGTTCAAGGAGAAGGAGTTCCTTCATAAGAGCTAATCCGGACTTCTGGGTTTCGCTTGAAGTCTGCCGAGCACATGTCGTGTGCAGACGCTAAGTGGTGGAAACATGTATGAAGAAGTACACCCCTGCAGGGTTAACATCATCTATTCGAATAGCCGTGTCCGCGGAAAAGGACTTCTGGGTTGCTTATATCAGATCATAGACAAGTGAAAGTGGATACTCTAAAATACGCAAGATAAGCGTGAGTGCTATGGATGGCGTTCTCGTAGGGAGACGGGAGCGGATCCATAGTGGTGTATTGATATGGTGAATATGTGGACTCGTGTGCGCCACCTCAAAAGAGTTACTTGCAGTCGTAGTTCAGGATAGCCACCGAGTCAAAGCTGGCTTGCTGCAGTTAAACCCCACCATCCCTTTGTTGATAATGATGCATATGTAGTTAGCTCTGATGTAAGTCTTGCTGGGTACATTTGTACTCACGTTTGCCTATTTTATGTTTTTGCAGAGAGACTTCAGTCTCACTAGTAGTTCCACGTGAACTTCGACGTTTAGCTTGATACCTCAGCTACGATCTTGTGCCCTCGGCAGGATCTGGTACATAGACAGGCTTCTCAGCCTTTTTCATTTATAGATGTCTGTACTCAGACATGATAGCTTCCGCTTGTGCTTTGATTTGTATGCTCTGATTGTTGGGTCATGAGACCCCTGTTTGTAATATCTCGCTCCTCGGAGCCTAATGAATAAATACTTGAGTCGTAGAGTCATGTTGTGATGCCATGTTGTATTTGCACATATCGAGCATATTGTGTGTATGTTATTGAAATGCTTGATATGTGTGGGATCTGGCTATCTAGTTGTTTATCCTTAGTAGCCTCTCTTACCGGGAAATGTCTCCTAGTGTTTCCACTGAGCCATGGTAGCTTGCTACTGCTCCGGAACACTTAGGCTGGCCGGCATGTGTCCTTCTTCGTTCCTGTGTCTGTCCCTTCGGGGAAATGTCACGCGATGAATACCGGAGTCCTGTTAGCCCGCTACAGCCCGGTTCACCGGAGTCCTGCTAGCCCAGTGCTACAGCCTAGATTCACTCGCTGATGACCGACACGTTCGATGCTGGGTCATGGATGCCTGTCCCTGTAAGTCTGTGTCACTTTGGGTTTACGACTAGCCATGTCAGCCCGGGCTCCTTATCATATGGATGCTAGCGACACTGTCATATACGTGTGCCAAAAGGCGCAAACGGTCCCGGGCAAAGGTAAGGCGACACCCGTGGGAATACCGTGCGTGAGGCCGCAAAGTGATATGAGGTGTTACCGGCTAGATCAATGTGACATCGAGTCGGGGTCCTGACAGCGTTGGTATCAGAGCTTGACTGCCTGTAGGATTACCAAGCCAAACTGGTCGAAGTTGAGTCTAGAAATTCTTTAGTTATATAAGGGAATTGATTGTGGGATGGAACGTAAGGCTCTTTTTACTCCTTATACCTCATGGCCTTCTGATCTGAGTCATCATCTTCTCTTCTACGGGGATTAAGAACTAGGCTATCTCTTCTTTCTATTAGGATCACGTGTTACTAATCAGTAGACTTATAAGATTGTTGGATTTAAGTCTCAGTTCAGTTCCTACTACTTCCGTATGTTAATTGTTGATCTCGGAACCTTGATATTGTGCTTCTGAGTGGTTATGCCACCATTTTTGTGATTGTCTCAAATCCTTTTGAGCAATTATAGCCGTTATGCTGTCCGAGTCATCCCAGGTTTCTAAAAGAGTCTGATGCATTTGCAAAATCCTTTTTCTCCGGTTTCAATGTCTGTTAGGCCAGGTTAATCACACAAATTGTTGAGCTGAGGTACTCTACTGCCTCAACCTCTATGTTGGAGTTATTATTATGACCCTAGGTGTCTCAGGGGATCATCTAGTAGTCTAGCCATGATTTATGTTCCAGTGTGATGACTCTGGCCGTCATTATCGAAAGCATCCCGTGATGCCATTTAGTAGTAGGTATTCTATCCCTGGGTTTTGAACCCGAGATTCACCCTACTTGCTTCATGTTGATAGTTTTGCTCGTTCCTTTAGGTTATTAGTAACCTTTGCATTAGTCCTCGATGTTCGTGGTATTCCTTTCTTCCAAATACTATGAACCGCTTATGGCAGATGTTCCTCGCTGATCGAAAGATCACAATCAGAGTGCTCTCGATGGGTTCTCGATTCTACGTTGTGACTCTGCCAGTTCTACCTTTCTGCATGGGTTATCCGGAAGTAATATGTGGAATTCGTTCGACATGCTAAACCATGCATCCACAACTCAGAAAAACGTATGTTCCTTTGAGTTGTCCCTCTTTAGTTGTCTTCTGACCCTCGTCTATCAATTGATAGTCAAGAGTATGCGTGCATTCGTTCGTCGATGCCTATTACCCTTGTGGTCCGCCAGGCCATTCTATTTCAGAATGAATAGGAGAAACAAACTCCAGTACCTCATCCATATTTAGGATTGGGTCAAAGTGTTCCGCAGATCAAGTTACAATTCAGCTTCTGGTCTGCTCTACCCTGAAGTATTACCTTCTTTATGACAGGAATTTCATGAGAATTGCACCACCTTTTGTGAATTCTTGACATAGTGATACTTCTCGCCATCCTTTTTCATTCCTCGGTTCCGTGTTGTTGCAGCCGGAGTGCCGACAAGTGAATCATGGTGTGTGAAATCAATACTCCCAGCAACCTCGTTGCTTGGTAGCTAAAGGATAATAATTTCATTCTTAGCGTGTTGGTTTTTGAATCATCCTTCTAAGATTGATCGTGCTACCTAGTCCTTATTTCCTGGTGCACTCTTTGATTGATGAGTTAGGATTTGTCAAGTCCTCGCTCATTTGATCATATCATCTTGCCCTGAAAAGCAAGATTGTTCTCGAGCTTAGTAACATATCGGTGGTCCGTGATTTTCCGAAGATCTTCTCGGAAGTACTACCAGGTCGTCACCTGACCGTTATGTTTAGCCCGTGATCAAGTTGGTTTCTTATGAACCACCTTCTTTCCAAGAATCGGTGTTAGATATCCCTGAGCTAGTTGGTTAAGCTGGACAACAACTTGGAGAGTTGGAAGATAAAAACTTGTCTGACTTAGTTCGTTCCAAAGGGATATTCTTGTGTAGTGTGTGTTGAAGAAAGATGATATCTTCATCGATTGGTCCCTGTGATCAGTTGCTGGACCTATTGTCTTATCAATCCCTTGATTTGAGTGTGGGCTATCGTCAAATCAAATCAGTACCAACGATGCTCGTAATGTTGTCCTACTCGTGGTTGATCCCTCGAGCATACACCATTACATCTTTGGTCTGACCAATGCTATCACCGTGTTCACATAATGGTGGAAGTCCAGTGATATGGAAATTCCGATGAGTTGCTGTTGAGCCCATCAGTAGCATTTTGTCTCCCCCCATGAATCATGTTGAACATCAACCTAGTGTTGGAAACTTGTGTAAGCATTTCTTCGTGTTTCGTTCATGAAGCATATGTTTGAATGAAAGTAGTGATTTTCCCTAATTCATGTGCATATGATGCAAGTTGCCGCCATGAATTCGAGGAAGATTGTTTTGTTTCCTTGGAATCATCCCAAATCAGTCATGCACACGTGCGAAGTATTCTGTGGTCTGGAGACTTGCAACCTTCATTCCATATGTGTCCCGAGCACACCAAGCCACTGATTGATTTGTTCAAGGGGAAGAAGTTCCTTCATAAGAGCTAATCATATGACTTATGCAAGGACTTCGTTATCCACGGTAATGGTTCCCAACCAGAACTCGGTAGTTTTTTATTGTAAGACTACCATGTGATCATGTTTGTCTGAGACAACATGTTCACACGTGCGTAGCAGAACCAGCTCATGTTCTGGAGCCTGCTATCGTAGTTCATTCCCCGAGAATCTCGCAACGTCATCTCGTCGAATTGTGTTGCAAACTTTCATTTTTCTTCCTAGACTCGATGAGTCTGGAATATCCTGACACCAACCAGATCTGAATCGCAGGCAGATATGATGGTTTGGAACATTTCCCAAGAACTATAATATCGGTCCCTCGAAAAACGGTAAAGTGGCTGTCGTGGCCAACACACCCAGCCGGAAGACCTGTTATTATAATATCTTGATTGAGGAAGTTGGCCACCTCCCCATAGGGATTTCGTAGGATTTACTCCCTAGTTGCCCCTATGGATTTTGAGATCCCGAAGTCCGACCTTTTACTTGATGTCCTAGATATCAAACCATATCTATGGGTGGATTACGCTAGCACATCAAGGAGAACATTAGAAGCGGAGTGCTAAATGTCTCTCGGTCGATCATCCAGATTTTATTTGCTTGGCCTCGCTAAGGTGAAATCTGAGAAAGTGTTATCCTCCTTCGCATCTGCATCGTCCATCGCTATTTATCATGGTAGTATGTTGTGTTGTCAGCACCCTTGACGCGGTTGTTGATAAAACCTTGATGATTATGGAAATGCTCAAGTTCTTGAGAGCACGTACAAGCGCTACGTCTTATCATCGGCACTAGCTGGGATTGCCCCAGATTTCCTCGGTTATGCTATAACCACTCCAACAGTGAATTCACTCTCTATTGTTGGGTTCTTCCCCAGTTACCAAAATCATTCCCAGCATTTGCATTTTGTTCCCAGCTTGCACCGCCAATGTGCCATTCTACCATGGGTCTCTTCCATTTCCGGTGATAAGCAAAATCATCCATTACGTTGTCTTCAACAAGGTAATCCACATCATCCAAGTCCAAGTATGTCATTCTACCGACCCCGCCAATCGACTGCTGTGATTTGCCTTAGGCTGATATAGAGAGTCTTAACGATCTCTATATCAAAGGTAATTCTTTTTGCCACTTAAGATAATAATCTACGAATCACCCCCTCCAGGATGTTTCGTCGTGGTATCATGGCAACTCAACTCCTCGCTACGTTGACAATCGTTTACCACCTTCCTAGGTGTGGAATTGTTGTCTACCTAGTGAACCTTCGTCATCCGTTTCTTCCACCCCTATTGATGTGTATCTCGTGTCTCAACCTGAAAGATGGTTCTATGTCTCATTCCGTAAGTTAATCTTGAGTTGTTCGATCTTCGAGGAGATCGACCCTTCTAGAGTCTCCTTCTTCCCCCTCCCCCCCCTGTCATGTTGACAGGATTTCTCAGAGCAAGACGACAAGACAAAGATGGTGTTCAAATCAACGTTCATTTGAAGTGCACCCTGGATCGTGAACATTATACTAGTTGCGTTTCCCCTTCACCTTACCCTACGCTTGAATCTCGAGACGAGATTCTTGTTTAGTGGGGGTGAGTTGTCACATCCCTAGTTCTGACAATGCCTAGTGCATGCATTAGAGTGTTGCACCATGTTTAAATTTCATTTAAATTCGAAATGGGGATTGTTGAAACCCTAGCACCAAATGAAATTTAACTAGGTTCAATAAAAATATTTTCAATAACCCAGAATGCCCTTTGGAAATGTTCATAATTTCTGTTAAAGGTGAAAACCTCTTCCAAAAATGATGAACATATTTATAGGCTATTCCTGGATTTTTGAATTAAATTTTATAGTATTTGCATTTGGGCATTTAATTGCTAATAATATTTTAAATGCTCAAATAATCACAAACTGAAATGTTTACTGTTGGAAATATTCCAAACAGTGGCCACAGTCAGTTGCATGATTTTTGGAAATGCTCTGGCATTTTAAATAAATCCAAACACAATTACAGAAAATAGAAAACAGTAACTAAAATAGAAATAAAAGAGAGGAGAGAAACCTTACCTGGCCTCACCCGTGCAGCCCACCAGCCGGCCCAGCTTCCACCCCCCTGGCCGGCCCAGCCCACCCGCGCCTTCCCTGTCGTCTTCCTCCTCGGACAGAAGGACGAGGGCGTGTGCCCGACGCTCGCCGG
>NC_041385.1:47512633-47520391 GCF_002162155.2 Triticum dicoccoides
ACGGCCCCCCCGGAAGCCCCGCAACGCCGCCACCATCGCCGTTTCCATCGCCGGCCGCCGAGGATCTTCATCGTCAATTCACCACCATCGTCGCGTCCCCGAGCCGGCTAACCACCCCTACGGCACCGCTGTGAGCTCCCACGCCTCCCCTCCCTCTTTCCCCCTTCGATTTCGCCCTGTAGCTTCGATTCCACCGGAGCCGCGAGCTCGGCTCCGCCGGCGATGTCGCCGCCATCGTTGCAGGTCACCAAACTCGCGTCCGAGCACGACCTCGAGCTCGTGGATCTCCCAGGAGCCCGCCCAGCCTCTTAGCTCGCTCGCTCGCTAAGCGTAGCCCCGTGCCCGCGCTGGCCCGAACTCCGGTCGCCGCCGCGGACCCCGTTCCGGTGAGCTCGAGCCACCTTAGCCCCTGCCGTTTGCACAAATGGATGCGGACGACTCCCAGCTACGCGTAGCTGCCCTCCGCCGGCCATTTGGTCGCCGGAGGAGGAATTCCGACCCCCTCCGCCGTCTCGGGCTTCACCGGCGACGAGCCGCCGGCGTGTTAGCCTCGGCTGACCAGGGGTTTGACCTCCCCTAGGTCCATGACAGGTGGGCCCGGCCCCTGCTAACTTTGGTTAAGTTAATAACTACTTTTAGTTAAGCCACTGACCCACTGACAGTAGGCCCCACCCCTGGTCAAACCCCAGTCAGCGCTGGGTTTGACCGGGATTAGCTCCTGTGTCACTGACGTGTGGACCCCACACGTCAGGTTTGACCCGGGGCAGCCCTGTTGACTTGCTGACGCAAGCATGACGCAGTGCTAATGTCATAACTCATTTTCTGGATTTAATTTAATTCTGAAATTCCAGAAAATGCCTAAAACTTTAATAAATCATAGAAATTCAACCGTAACTCCAAATTAAATAAATTATATATGAAAAATTATCAGAAAAATTCAAGGAATCCATCTGTACCATTTTCATGCATGTTAGAACAACTTATAGCTGCTGTTTAGCACAAATCAATAAAGGGCATTTAAATAATCACATATGGAGTTTGAATTTGAATCTTATATTCAAACCAACTTCATTTAATCTGTTGCTAGTTGCATTAGCCCAAAACACATCCATTTTGCCATGTCATGATCATGCATCATATTGTGCATTGCATTGATCGTGTTTTTCTGTATTTGCCGGTAATTGTCCCTTCTCGATAGACGTGTACCGCCGATGTGATCGATGACACCGATGAAGAGCTATATTATCTTCAGAAGTGCCAGGCAAGCAAAACCCCCTTGTTCATTCCGATACAATCCTACTCTCTCGCTCCTGCTCTCTTTTACTGCATTAGGACAACACCGATTCATCTGTTACTTGCTGCGGTAGCTGAACCCCTTTATCCTCTGCATGACCTGTCATTCCACAGTAAATAGATGAAACCCACTAGCATGAGTAGGAGTTGTTTGAGCCCTGTTGTGCCTACTCATTCATGCTTGTTTGTCATGCCTGCTACTGCTTAGAGTTGAGTCGGGTCTGATTCATCGGGGATGAATCAGAGGTGTGTGAACATGTCCTACGGTGTGTGAGCTAAGCGTGTGAACACGATTTGGTAAAGGTAGCGGTGAGAGGCCATGTAGGAGTACATGGTGGGTTGTCTCATTGCAGCCGACCTCAGGAACTGAGTTCTGTGTTTGTGATCCATGATTCAGCTACTACCACGCATTGGGCCCGAAACCAATGGACCCTCTCGGCTTCTTAATCACCCTTGTCCTCTGTCCAGGAGTTGCAAGTAGTTTCTGGTGTTTGTAGTATGCTGGAGGCCGTGGACAGCGCTGACCGTAGGGGTGGGCTGTGATGCGGTAGGCACGTGGCCGGGTAAACCGGGCGCCCGTTTGGTGTCACGGAACCCTGTTCACATCGTTTGGGGCTTTGAGCGAAACTCCGGCCGGATCTCCTCATGGATGGAACCCGAATAGGCGATAAACCTGGACAAGAGACTTGAGTGTTTAGGTAGGTCGTGGCCGACACCCACGTTGGGCTTCCGCTTGAAGGTTGCCGAGTACATGTCGTGTAAACGGCGGTAAGTGGTGAGAGCGTGTGTGAAGAAGTACACCCCTGCAGGGTTAACCTAATCTATTCGAATAGCCGTGTCCACGGAAAAGGACTTCTGGGTTGCTTATATCAGTTCATAGGCAAGTGAAAGTGGATACTCTAAAATACGCAAGATAAGCGTGAGTGCTATGGATGGCGTTCTCGTAGGGAGACGGGAGCGGATCCATAGTGGTGTATTGATATGGTGAATATGTGGACTCGTGTGCGCCACCTCAAAAGAGTTACTTGCAGTCGTAGTTCAGGATAGCCACCGAGTCAAAGCTGGCTTGCTGCAGTCAAACCCCACCATCCCCTTTGTTGATAATGATGCATATGTAGATAGTTCTGATGTAAGTCTTGCTGGGTACATTTGTACTCACGTTTGCCTATTTTATGTTTTTGCAGAGAGACTTCGGTCTCACTAGTAGTTTCACGTGGACTTCGACGTTTAGCTTGTTACCTCAGCTACGATCTTGTGCCCCGGCAGGATTGGTAGATAGTCAGGCTTCTCAGCCTTTTTCATTTATAGATGTCTGTACTCAGACATGATAGCTTCCGCATGTGCTTTGATTTGTATGCTCTGATTGTTGGGTCATGAGACCCATGTTTGTAATATCTCGCTCCTCGGAGCCTATTGAATAAATTACTTGAGTCATAGAGTCATGTTGTGATGCCATGTTGTATTTGCACATATCGAGCATATTGTGTGTATGTTATTGGAATGCTTGGTATGTGTGGGATCTGACCATCTAGTTGTTTATCTTTAGTAGCCTCTCTTACGGGGAAATGTCTCCTAGTGTTTCCACCGAGCCATGGTAGCTTGCTACTGCTCCGGAACACTTAGGCTGGCCGGCATGTGTCCTTCTTCGTTCCTGTGTCTGTCCCTTCGGGGAAATGTCACGCGGTGAATACCGGAGTCCTGTTAGCCCGCTACAGCCCGGTTCACCGGAGTCCTGCTAGCCCAGTGCTACAGCCTGGATTCACTCGCTGATGACCGACACGTTCGATGCTGGGTCATGGATGCCTGTCCCTGTAAGTCTGTGCCGCATTGGGTTTACGACTAGCCATGTCAGCCCGGGCTCCTTATCATATGGATGCTAGCGACACTGTCATATACGTGTGCCAAAAGGCGCAAACGGTCCCGGGCAAAGGTAAGGCGACACCCGTGGGAATACCGTGCGTGAGGCCGCAAAGTGATATGAGGTGTTACATGCTAGATCGATGTGGCATTGAGTCGGGGTCCTGACACTTACTCAACTTGACACCCTGTAATACAGAAAAGAACTCCTTCTTTGACTGGTCCATTTTGAAATCTTTCAAAAACTTGTCAAGGTATTTACTCATTGAAAGATCTTATCAAGCGTCTTGATCTATCTCTATAGATCTGAGGTCTTTCACTGAAAAACTCTTATTCAAGTATCCCTTAATTTATGCTATCCATAAATTCTATATCATTTCCAATCAACAATATGTCATCCACATATAATATTAGAAATGCTACAGAGCTCTCACTCGCTTTCTTGTAAATACAGGTTTCACAGCAAGTATGTATAAAACCTTATGCTTTGATCACACTATCAAAGCGTTTATTACAACTCCGAGAGGCTTGCACCAGTCCATAAATGGATCACTGGAGCTTGCACACTTTGTTAGCACCCTTTAGATTGACAAAACCTTCTAGTTGAATCATATACAACTCTTCTTCCAGAAATCCATTCAGGAATGCAGTTTTGACATACATTTGCGAAATTTCATAATCATAAAATGCAGCAATTGCTAACATGATTCGGACAGACTTAAACATCGCTGCAGGTGAGAAAGTCTCATTGTAGTCAACTCATTGAACTTGTTGAAAACCTTTTGCAACAAGTCGAGCTTTGTAAACAGTAACATTACTGTCTGCATCGGTCTTCTTCTTAAAGATCCATTTATTTTCTATGCCTTGCAGATCATCGGGCAAGTCCACCAAAGTCCACACTTTGTTCTCATACATGGATCCCATCTCAGATTTCATGGCTTCAAGCCATTTCACGGAGTTTGGGCTCATCGTCGCTTCCTCATAGTTCGTAGGTTCATCATGGTCTTAGTAATATGACTTCCAAAACAAGATTACCGTACCACTTTGATGCGGATCTTCCTCTGGAAGACCTACGAGGTTCGGTAGTAACTTGATTTGAAGCTTGATGATCATCATTATTAGTTTCCTCACTGATTGGTGTAGGAATCACGGGAACTGATTTCTGTGATGAACTACTTTCCAGTAAGGGAGAAGGTACAATTACCTCATCAGGTTCTACTTTCCTCCCACTCACTTCTTTTGAGAGAAACTCGTTCTCCAGAAAGGATCCATTCTTAGAAAGAATATCTTGCCTTCAGATCTTGTGATAGAAGGTGTACCCAGCAGTTTCCTTTGGCTGTCCTATGAAGACGCACTTTCTCCGATATGGGTTCAAGCTTATCAGGTTGAAGCTTTTTCACATAAGCATTGCAGCCCCAAACTTTAAGAAATGACAACTTTGGTTTCTTGCCAAACCACACTTCATAAGGCGTCATCTCAACGGATTTTGATGGTGCCCTATTTAAAGTGAATGCAACTGTCTCTAATGGATAAGCCCAAAATGATAGTGGTAAACCGGTAAGAGACATCATAGATCGCACCATATCCAATAAAATGCGGTTATGATGATCAGAAACACCATTATGATGTGGTGTTCCAGGTGGCGTGAGCTGTGAAACTATTCCACATTGTTTAAAATGAAGGTCAAACTCGTAACTCAAAAATTCTCCTCCACAATCAGATCGTAGAAACTTTATTTTCTTGTTACGATGATTCTCCACTTCACTCTGAAATTCTTTGAACTTCTCAAATGTTTCAGACTTGTGTTTCATTAAGTAGATATACCCATATCTGCTCAAATCATTTGTGAAGGTCAGAAAATAACGATACCTGCCACGAGCATCACCACTCATTGGACCGCATACATCGATATGTATTATTTCCAATAAGTCACTAGATCGTTCCGTTGTTCCATAGAACGAAGTTTTAGTCATCTTTCCCATAAGGCATGGTTTTCAAGTATCAAATGATTCATAATCAAGTGATTCCAAAAGCCCATCATCATGGAGTTTCTTCATGCGCTTTACATCAATATGACCTAAATGGCAGTACCACAAATATGTTGCACTATCATTATCAACTTTGCATCTTTGGTCATCAATATCATGAATATCTGTATCATTACGATCAAGATTCAATAAACCATCAACATTGGGTGTATGACCAAAGAAGGTTTTATTCATGTAAACAGAATAACAATTATTCTCTTGTCTTAGATGAATAATCGTATCACAATAAACATGATCTAATCATATTTATGCTCAATGAAAACACCAAATAACATTTATTTAAGTTCAACACTAATCTCTAAAGTATAGGGAGTGTGTGATGATTATCATGTCAATCTTGGAACCACTTCCAACATACATCGTCACTTCACCCTCAACTAGTTTCTGTTTATTTTGTAACTACTATTTCAGGTTACTAATCTTAGTAACCAAACAAGTATCAAATACCTAGGGGCTACTATGAACACTAGTAAGGTACATATCAATAACCTTTATATCAAATATACCTTTGTTCACTTTTCCATCCTTCTTATCCACCAAATATTTGGGGCAGTTCCACTTCCAGTGACCATTTCCTTTGCAGTAGAATCACTTAGTTTCAGGCTTCGGTCTAGCTTTGGGCTTCTTCGTGGGAGTGACAACTTGCTTGCCATTCTTTTTGAAGTTCCCTTTCTTTTCCTTTGCCCTTTTTCTTGAAACTAGTGGTCTTATCAATCAACACTTGATACTTTTCTTGATTTCTACCTTCGTTGATTTCAGCATCATGAAGAGGTCGGGAATCGTTTTCGTCATCCCTTGCATACTATAGTTCATCATGAAGTTCCAGTAACTTGGTGATGGCGACTAGAGAACTCTGCGAATCACTATATTATCTGGAAGATTAACTCCCACTTGATTCAAGTGATTGTAGTAGTCAGACATTCTGAGCACATGCTCACTAGTTGATCAATTCTCCTCCATCTTTTAGGCAAAGTACTTGTCAGAGGTCTCATACCTCTTGACACGGGCATGAGTCTGAAATACCGATTTCAGCTCTTGTAACATCTCATTCCGTGGCGTTCAAAACGTTTTTGAAGTCTCGTTTCTAAGCCGTAAAGCATGGTGCACTAAACTATCAAGTAGTCATCATATTAAGCTAGCCAAACGTTCATAACGTTTGCATTTGCTCCGTCAATAGGTATGTCACCTAGCGGTGCATCAAGGACATAATTCTTCTATGCAGCAATGAGGATAAACCTCAGATCACGGACCCAGTCCTCATAACATCTTCCAACTTAATTTTTCTCTAGGAAGATATAAAAAACATAAGGAAGCTATAACGTGAGCTATTGATCCATAACATAATTTGCAAAATACTATCAGGACTAAGTTCATGATAAATTAAAGTTCAATTAATCATATTACTTAAGAACTCCCACTTAGATAAACATCCCTCTAGTTATCTAAATGATCATGTGATCCAAATCAACTAAATCATGTCCAATCATCACATGAGATTGAGTAGTTTTCAATGGTGAACATCACTATGTTGATCATATCTACTATATGATTGACGCTCGACCCTTCGGTCTCTAGTGTTTTGAGGCCATATCTGCATATGACAGGCTCGTCAAGTTTAACCTGAGTATTCTGTGCGTGCAAAATTGGCTTGCACCCGTTGTATGTGAATGTAGAGCTTATCACACCCGATCATCACGTGGTGTCTCGGCACGACGAACTGTAGCAATGGTGCATACTCAGGGAGAACACTCATACCTTGAAATTCAGTAAGGGATCATCTTATAATGCTACTGCCAAACTAAGCAAAATAAGATGCATAAAGGATAAACATCACATGCAATCAATATAAGTGATATGATATGGCCATCATAGTCTTGTGCCTTTGATCTCCATCTCCAAAGCACCGTCATGATCACCATCATTACCGGTGATGCGGAGTGATATTTGGCCTAATTTCAATGTAAATCTTCTTAATTGTGACATGAATATTCATATCCGAAAGATTCAAGACAAAAGTTCATATTGACACAAAAATAATAATACTTCAAGCATACTAATCAAAGCAATCATGTCTTCTCAAAATAACATGGCAAAAGAAAGTTCATCCCTACAAAATCATATAGTAGGCTATGCTTCATTTTCGTCACACAGAGATGTTCCCAACTTCTATACCCCCAATGACAAGCCAAACAATTGTTTCATACTGACATAATCTCAAACTTTTTCAACCTTCACGCAACACATGAGCGTGAGCCATGGATATAGGACTATGGGTGGAATAGAATATGATGATGGGGATTGTGTGGAGAAGACAAAAAAGGAGAAAGTCTCACACTGACAAGGCTAATCAACGGGCTATGGAGATGCCCATCAATTGATGTCAACATGAGGAGTAGGGATTGCCATGCAACGGATGCACTAGATCTATGAATGCTCAACAAAAGAAAACTAGTGGGTGTGCTTGCTCACGAAGACCTAGGGCATTTGAGGAAGCCCATCGTAGGAATATACAAGCCAAGTTCTATAATGAAAAATTCCTATTAGTATGAAAAGGACAACT
>NC_041385.1:47520881-47554821 GCF_002162155.2 Triticum dicoccoides
TTCTTTTTTTTATTTTGCCTTTCTCTTTTTTTTATTTGTGCAATGCTCTAATAATGATGATCATCACACTTCTATTGATTACAACAAAAAGATTACAACTCGAAACTTAGAACAAGATATGACTCTATATGAATGCCTCCGGCGGTGTACCGGGATGGTGCAATGAATCAAGAGTGACATGTATGGAAAAAATGCATGGTGGCTTTGCCACGAATACGATGTCAACTACATGATCATGCAATGGCAATATGACAAAAGTAATGTATGTCATAATAGTGATGATGGAAGTTGCATGGCAATATATCTCGGAATGGCTATGGAAATGTCATAATAGGTAGGTATGGTGGCTGTTTTGATGAAGATATAAGGAGGTTTAAGTATGATAGAGTGTATCTTATTACAGGGTTTGGATGCACCGGCGAAGTTTGCACCGACTCTCAAGGTGAGAAAGGGCAATGCACGGTACCGAAGAGGCTAGCAAAGGCAAAAAGGTGAGAGTGCTTATAATCCATGGACTCAACATTATTCAAAAGAACTCATATACTTATTGCAACAAATTAGAAGTCATCAAAAATCAAGTACTACGCGCATGCTCCTAGGGGGATAGATTGGTAGGAAAAGACCACCGCTCGTCCCCGACCGCCAATCATAAGGATGCACAAGCCAGGTACACTTCATGTTTCAAATTTGTTACACAACTTTAACCATATGTGCATGCTACGGGACTTGCAAACTTCAACACAAGTATTTCTCAAATTCATAATCACCCAACTAGCATGGCTTTGATATTATCACCTCCATATCTCAAAACAATTATCAATCATCAAACTTATCTTAGTATTCAAAGCACTCAAAAGAATGTTTCACATATCTTGAACACCAAGTATATTAACATTAAGCAAATTACCATGCTATTAACGACTCTCAAAATAATCTAAGTGAAGCATGAGAGATCAATAGTTTCTTTAAAACAAATCCACCACCATGCTCTAAAAGATCTAAGTGAAGCACTAGAGCAAAAATTATCATGCTCAAAAGATATAAGTGAAGTGCTATGAGCAAAACTATCAAGCTCAAAAGATATAAGTGAAGCACATAGAGTATTCTAACAAATTCCAAATCATGTATGGCTCTCTCAAAAGATGTGTACAACAAGAATGGTTGTGGTAAACTAAGAAGCAAAGACACAAATAATACAAGATGCTCCAAGCAAAACACATATCATGTTGGTGAATAAAAATATAGCTCCAAGTAAATTACCGATGAAAGTGGACGAAAAGAGGGGATGCCTTCCGGGGCATCCCCAAGCTTTGACTTTTTGGTGTCCTTGGGTTATATTGGGGGTGCCATGAGCATCCCCAAGCTTAGGCTCTTGCCACTCCTTGTTCCATAATCCATCAAAAGAATTCACGCAGAACTTGAAAACTTCACAACACAAAACTCAACAGAAATCTCGCGAGCTCCGTTAGAGAAAGAAAATAAAAAGACTACTTCAAGGTACTGTAATGAACTCATTATTTATTTATATTGGTGTTAAACCTACTGTATTCCAACTTCTCTATCGTTTATAAACTATTTTACTAGCCATAGATTCATCAAAATAAGCAAACAACACACGAAAAACAGAATCTGTCAAAAACAGAACAGTCTGTAGCAATCTGTAACTAACGCAAACTTGTGGAACTCTAACAATTCTACAAAAATAGGAAGTACTGGAAAATTTGTTTATTGATCAGCAGCAAAAAGAATCAACGCAAAATCACGTTCCTGTGATTTAACATAACTAAATTCGTGCGCACAAAGTTTCTGTTTTTCAGCAGAATCAAATTAACTATCATCGTAGGTTATCCTATAGGTTCTACTTGGGACAAACACTAACTAAAACATAAAACCACATCCGAACAGAAGATAGGTGGATTATTTATTCCTAAACAGAAGCAAAAACAAAAAACACAAAATAAAATTTGGTTGCCTCCCAACAAGCGCTATCATTTAACGCCCCTAGCTAGGCATAAAAACAAGGATAGATCTAGGTATTGCCATCTTTGGTAGGAAATCCATAGGTGGCTCTCATGATAGATTCATATGGTAATTTTATTTTCTTTCTAGGGAAGTGTTCCATACCCTTCTTTAAGGGAAATTGGAATCTAATATTCCCTTCCTTCATATCAATAATTGCACCAATCGTTCTAAGGAAAGGTCTACCAAGAATAATAGGACATGAAGGATTGCAATCTATATCAAGAACGATAAAATCTACGGGCACATAATTCCTATTTGCAACAATAAGAACATCATTAATTCTCCCCATAGGTTTTTTAATAGTGGAATCCGCAAGATGCAAGTTTAGAGAGCAATCATCAAAATCACGGAAATCTAGCAAATCACATAAAGTTTTGGGAATAGTAGAGACACTAGCACCCAAATCACATAAAGCATGAAACTCAAAATCTTTAATTTTAATTTTAATAGTAGGTTCCCACTCATCATAGAGTTTTCTAGGGATAGAAACTTTCAACTCAAGGTTTTCTTCATAAGATTGCATCAAAGCATTAACAATATGTTCGGTAAAGACCTTATTTTGACTATAAGCATGAGGAGAATCATGGATTGCAACAAGGAAATACAACCAATCAAAGAGCAATTCTCATAATTAAATTCCTTGATATCCAAAATAGCGGGTTTAGAAACATCAGAATTTTTATTTATTTCAATCCCACTTTCATCAAATTCATCATCAAGATCTAGAAACTCCGAATTCTTAGAACGCCTTCTAGGTAAAGGAAGATCATATTCAGATTCATCAAGATTCTTATTGCAAAACAAAGATTTAATGGGGGACACATCAATAACTTTTAGATCTTCATCTTGATTTTCATAGGAATTGGAAGAACGCGCATCCTAGCGGTTCTTTCCTTGTACTCATCAATGGAAATTCTCATGGCTTTGAGAGACTCATTGATATCATGCTTAGGAGGAATAGATCTAAGCTTTAAAGAATCAATTTCAAGAGAAATTCTATCAACGTTCCTAGCCAAATCATCAACATTAAGCAATTTCTCTTCAAGCAAAGCATTAAAATTCTTTTGTGAATTCATAAACTCTTTAACACTATTCTCAAATTCAGAGGGCATCTTATTAAAATTCCCATCAGAGTTGTTGTAGAAATTTCCATAATTATTAGAAGGATTACTAGGATAAGGCCTAGGATTAAAATTCCCTCTATAAGCGTTGTTTCCAAAACTATTCCTACCAACAAAATTCCCATCCATAGATTCATTATTATTCTCAAGCAAAGTAGATAAAGGCATATCATTGGGATCAAGAGGAGTATTTTTAGGAGCAAACATCTTCATAAGTTCATCCATCTTTTCACTCAAAACATTTATTTCTTCTATAGCATGCACTTTTTTACTAGAAGATCTTTCGGTGTGCCATTGAGAATAATTAGCCATAATATTATCAAGCAATTTGGTAGCATCCCCTAACGTAATTTCCATAAAAGTGCCTCCCGCGGCCGAATCTAAAAGATTTCTAGAAGCAAAATTCAAGCCGGCATAAAAATTTTGTATGATCATCCATAAATTCAAACCATGAGTAGGGCAATTGCGAAGCATTAATTTCATTCTTTCCCAAGATTGGGCAACATGCTCATGATCAAGTTGTTTAAAATTCATGATGTCGTTCCTAAGCGTGATAATCTTAGCGGGAGGAAAATACTCAGAGATAAAAGCATCTTTGCACTTGTTCCAAGAATCAATACTATTTTTAGGCAAAGATGAAAACCAAACTTTAGCACGATCTCTAAGTGAAAACAGAAAAAACTTCAATTTGACAATATTGTTATCCGTATCTTTCTTCTTATGCATATCACACAAATCAACAAAATTGTTTAGATGAGTAGCGGCATCTTCACTAGGAAGGCCGGCGAATTGATCTTTCATAACAAGATTCAACAAAGCGGTATTGATTTCACAAGACTCATCATTATGAAGAGGAGCAATCGGAGTACTAAGGAAATCATTATTATTGGTATTCAAGAAATCACACAATTTGGTATTATCTTGCGCCGTGGCAACAAGTAATCCAACACACAAGCAAACAGAAAGGCAACGAGAAAAAGGCAAACGGGAAAGAGAGGAGGAGATTGGAAAAGAGAGGGAAAATAAAACGGCAAGGGTGAAGTGGGGGAGAGGAAAACGAGAGGCAAATGCCAAATAATGTAATGCAAGAGATAGGGATTGCGATGGGTACTTGGTATGGTTGACTTGCTTGCGTGAGCCTCCCCGGCAACATCGCCAGAAATTCTTCTTGCTACCTCTTGAGCACTGCGTTGGATTTCCCCAAAGAGGAGAGGATGATGCAGCAACGTAGCGTAAGTAGTTCCCTCAGTTTTTGAGAACCAAGGTATCAATCCAGTAGGAGACCACGCACAAGTCCCTTGTACCTACACAAAACGATAGCAACTCGCAACCAATGCTTAGGGGTTGTCAATCCCTTCACGATCACTTACAAGAGTGAGATCTGATAGAGATAATATTTTTGGTATTTTTGATAGATAGATGCAAAGTAAAAAGTAAAGGCAAAGCAAGTAAATAAAGTGATAGAGATTGATATGATGAGAATAGACCCGGGGGCCATAGGTTTCACTACTGGCTTCTCTCAAGAGCATAAGTATTCTACAGTGGGTGAACAAATTACTGTTGAGCAATTGATAGAATTGAGCATAGTTATGAGTATATCTAGGCAATGATCATGTATATAGGCATCACGTCCGAGATGAGTAGATTGAAACAATTCTGCATCTACTACTATTACTCCACACATCGACCGCTATCCAGCATGCATCTAGAGTATTAAGTTAAAAATAGAGTAATGCCTTAAGAAAGATGACATGATGTAGAGGGATAAATTCATGCAATATGATAAAAAAACCCATCTTGTTATCCTCGATGGCAACAATACAATACATGCCTTGCTGCCCCTTCTGTCCCTGGGAAAGGACACCGCAAGATTGAACCCAAAGCTAAGCACTTCTCCCATTGCAAGAACTACCAATCTAGTTGGCCAAACCAAAAAGGATAATTCAAAGAGACTTGCAAAGATAACTCAATCATACATCAAAGAATTCAGAGAAGAATCAAATATTTTCCATAGAAAATACTGGATCATAAACCCACAATTCATCGGTCTCAACAAACACACAGCAAAAAGAAGATTGCATCGAATAGATCTCCATGAGAGAGGGGGAGAACATTGTATTGAGATCCAAAAATAGAGAAGAAGCCATCTAGCTACTAGCTACGGACCCGAAGGTCTGAAGTAAACTAGTCACACTTCATCGGAGGGGCTATGGTGATGATGTAGAAGCCATCCATGGTGGATGCCCCCTCCAGCGGAGCTCCAGAACAGACCCCAAGATGGGATCTCGTGGATACAAAATGTTGCGGCGGTGGAATTAGGTTTTTGGCTCCTATTCTGATCGTTCGGGGATATGTAGGTATATATAGGAGGAAGGAGTACGTCGGTGGAGCGCCGAGGGGCCCACGAGGTAGGGGGGCGCGCCCAGGGGGGCGCCTTCCACCCTCGTGACCTCCTTGGGCACTGCTTGGAGTACGGTCCGAGTCTCCTGGATCACGTTCAGTTGGAAAATCACGATCCCGAAGGTTTCATTCTGTTTGGACTCCGTTTGATATCCTGTTTCTTCGAAATACTGAAAAAGGAAAAAACAGCAATTCTGGGCTGGGCCTCCGGTTAATAGGTTAGTCCCAAAAGTAATATAAAAGTGGAAAATAAAGCCCAATATAGTCCAAAATAGTAGATAAAGTAGCATGGAGCAATCAAAAAATATAGATACGTTGGAGACGTATCAACCGGCTTGACACCTTGATCTTTCATCGAAGAATCGTGGTCGTCTCGCCAACTATTGCTTCTACGACTATCGCTACCGCTTAGTGATAAAGTAAGGCACTTACATGGCAATCACATTTCGTATAAAAAAGCGACAACCATATGGCTACTACCAGTTGTCGATAACTTCTACAAAACATGATTATCTCATACAACAATTTATATATCATCATGTCTTGACCATATCACATAACAACATGCCCTGCAAAAACAAGTTAAACATCCTCTACTTTGTTGTTGCAAGTTTTACGTTGCTGCTACAGGCTTAGCAAGACCCGTTCTTACCTATGCATCAAAACCACAACGATTTTTTGTCAAGTGTGCTGTTTTAACCTTCAACAAGGACCGGGCGTAGCCACACTCGATTCAACTAAAGTTGGAGAAACAGACACTCACTAGCCACCTGTGTGCGAAGCACGTCTATAGAACCAGTCTGGCATAAGCGTACGCGTAATGTCGGTCTGAGCCGCTTCATCCAACAATACCGCCGAATCAAAGTATGACATGCTGGTAAGCAGTATGACTATTATCGCCCAAAATTCTTTGTGTTCTACTCGTGCATATAACATCTACGCATAGACCTGGCTCGGATGCCACTGTTGGGGAACGCAGTAATTTCAAAAAATATCGTATGATCACGCAAGATCTATCTAGGTTATGCCTAGCAACGAGGGGGAGAGTGTGTCCACGTACCCTCGCAGACCAAAAGCGGAAGCGTTATGACAACGCGGTTGATGTAGTCGTACGTCTTCATGATCCGACCGATCCTACCACCGAAGCTATGGCACCTCCCCGATCTGCACACGTTCAGCTCGGTGACGTCCCATGAACTCTAGATCCAGCTGAGGTTGAGGGTGAGTTTCATCAGCACGACGGCATGGTGATGGTGATGATGAAGTTACCGTCGCAGGGTTCGCCTAAGCACTACGACGGCATGACTGAGGTGGAAATCTGTGGAGGGGGCACCGCACATGGCTAAAAGATCAATTTGATCAACTTCTTTGTCTATGGGGTGCCCCCCTCCCCCGTATATAAAGGAGTGGAGGAGGGGGCCGGCCGGCCTCAAGGGGTGCGCCGCAAGGGGGGGAATCCTACTCCAAGTAGTAGTATGTTCCCCCTTTCCTCGTCCAACTAGGAGGGGAACAAAGGAGGGGAAGGAGAGAAGGAAAAGGGGGGGGGGCTAGTCCAATTCAGTTTGGTCTAGGGGGGCGTCCACACCCCACCTTGGCCTGCCTCCTTTCTTCCACCACTTGGCCCATGAGGCCCAATAACCCCCCGGGGGGTTCCGGTAACCCCCGATACTCCGGTTTGATACGAAACTTCTCCAGAACACTTCCGGTGTCCGAACATAGCCGTCCAATATATCAATCTTTATGTCTCAACCATTTAGAGACTCCTCGTCATGTCCTTGATCACATCCGGGACTGTAAACAACCTTCCGTACATCAAATCACATAAACTCATAATACCAATCATCATCGAACGTTAAGCGTGCGGACCCTACGGTTTTGAGAACTATGTAGACATGACCGAGACACGTCTCCGGTCAATAAAAAATAGCAGAACTGGATGCTCATATTGGTTCCTACATATTCTACGAAGATCTTTATCGGTCAAACCGCATAACAACATACGTTGTTCCCTTTGTCATCGATATGTTACTTGCCCGAGATTCGATAGTCGGTATCATCATACCTAGTTCAATCTTGTTACCGGTAAGTCTCTTTACTTGTTCTGTAATAATTCATCCCGCAACTAACTTATTAGTCACAATGCTTGCAAGGCTTATAGTGATGAGTATTACCGAGAGGGCCCAGAGATACCTCTCCAAAACACGGAGTGACAAATCCTAATCTTGATCTATGCCAACCCAACAAACACCTTCGGAGACACCTGTAGAGCACCTTTATAATCACCCATTTACGTTGTGACGTTTGGTAGCACACAAAGTGTTCCTCCGGTATTCGGGAGTTGCATCATCTCATAGTCTGAGGAACTTGTATAAGTCATGAAGAAAGCAATAGCAAAGAAACTGTTACGATCATAATGCTAAGCTAACGGTTGGGTCATGTCCATCACATCATTCTCCTAATGATGTGATCCCATTCATCAAATGACAACACATGTCTATGGTTAGGAAACATAACCACCTTTGATTAACAAGCTAGTCAAGTAGAGGCATACTAGGGACTATATGTTTTGTGTATGTATTCACACATGTACTAAGTTTCCGGTTAATACAATTCTAGCATGAATAATAAAAATTTATCATGAATGAAGGAAATACATAATAACTTTATTATTACCTCTAGGGCATATTTCCTTCAGGATATACGCCTACTACTATCAACATACTGATCTAATACAGAGCAGAGGCATCATGCATACCCTAAGCATATACATACAGATGGTAGGTCGAACAAATACGTGAAAATGCAAATTAAGCAAATCCACATTGGCACATCACGTTATTCAAGATGATTTGCTGCATATGCACAACAAATCCAGAAACTACAACAGGGAACGGGAAATAGCGCCTCTAAGTGTTTACTTATCATGTTTTGTCCGCCATTTTGAGATCGACACACACCAAGCAAACAAACATACCTCAAATCAGAAACTAAGGGCAGTGTCCTAAAACCAATTTACTTTGTATGCAAACCAGAAACCAGTACCACATCACATTACCATAGGATCCTATTACAGGAAAGGTATGAAAATGAAAGCTGGGGTAAGACATTATATCCATACTGCAATCTTATACTTGCTCAACTATGAGCACAAGAGATGCATCTAACATAGGAGAATAGGCCCTATTTTAACTTGAGGGCTAATGGCACCAGGTTATTATTTATAAGATATACACCGAGTCCATGTTGCGAGTTTGAGGGGCACACACCTTAGCTGTTGTTCAAGTAGGAGATTGGAAGGACCAGACCCTGAGACAAAAAAACAACAACATCAACATCATGAGCATCAGCTAAACAAACATGACAAACAAAACCTAAAGAAATAAGCATCTGCCATCAAGAGAAATTCTACCAAGACGAGGCTCTGTCAACAAATTGATCATATATATGAAACTTTGTAATGTTCATGTTTCAACTAATAGGGATTCCAGAACTACCAAGAGTCAGACATCCCATCGACAAATAAACCGTAGGTACATTAGCAATAATAAAATTTGATTACAAGCAGGTGAAATGCTAACATACTCATTTACTACACAAATGTATCAGATTCAGTTCCATGCAAGAGCTGGTTCATGTCTAGCTAGTATTGCAGATAACTAGTACAACCATCATTCCTGGAACTATATGTTGGGGAGGGGAGAAGGGCTCATAGAGGTACGTGACGCAACATTGTGCACTGAGGCCAAGGACAATTCCTTCTGCGGGGCAGTGGTGCTGGTGGTCGTCTCCCTCCAATTCAAGATCTAGGAGCTGGCTAAAGGAAGAAGTGGTCGTCAAGGAGAATGCTTTCTTCCTATACCTAAAGAGCAGAGACGAGATGAGGGTCAGAGGACATAGGAGCAAGCAGGTGAGGGCAGAGAGAGGTGAGGGATGATGCGTACCTTCACAAACTCCATGTCTGCCACTGTCATGGAGAAGCAACATGCCTCTGTTACGAGCATGAGGCTGAGCTTCTTGGACATCAAATCATCATGATCGCTAACAGTTTCCCCTAAGAAAGATGTAACATGTTAGTGTTGAAAGGGCATTTTAAGATTCACAAGCCTAATGAGCTGCACCTTAAGTTTTGAACTCCATAAGAGATACTTAGTGACATACCTTTCAAATGAACAGGATGCTGGCTTTTGATACTGCCGCACGCCATGGTGCGCCATCTTACTCGATCCGGCCTCAAGGAACTAGCAGCACTGCTTTCTCCCTTGGCCCAGCTCCTTGCCGCGGAGGATCGCCGAGACTCAGATGCGAAGATCCCTGCACATGACATATTGTGTCAATGCTTGCGGAAATAGAAGGAGCTCAGATTCCATAGAACTTGCACAGTAGTGTATCGACACCCCAATGGAGGCATTACAAAATTATCAAAGAATGTTGCCAAAGGGATTAACCTTAACCTAAATAAACTACCACTATACTAGCACACGCAGGTAAGTATGTTTCTGCAGATCAGATCTTCTACATATACCCGTAAATCCTATTGAAGAGAATACACAAACCTCAAGCCATGTAACTACTGAAAGAAGAGGAAATGAATGCAATTCTATATAGACAAAAACACATGTAGGAATGTTATACATAGCAAAACTTCAGTATTTGGTAGTACAATGAAAGAGCAGTTCAGTTGAGCATTCATGATGAGGAAAACACAATATCTTGACTCCATATAAACACTATGGAAGCAGACTGCTACAAAATAGGCAGCCTGTCCGCCTCATACAAACAAAGAGAGAAGCATAACAGAAGTGTAGAAGTACGTATTACTAAGTAAATGTGTAGATAGTGGAGTGGAACATGCATATAAATTTTACTGGATATGATCACAGATTCACATGATGTGTGCATATAAATTTTACTGGATAGGATCAAAGAGTCACACAATCACTAGGCCTACCAATAACTTCAACCAAAACTAACAATAGAAAAAGCTCCAAGTCCAAATAGTAGTAATCTGATGCTACCCTATTCAAATTCTTCCGACGATGCTAGGGAAACTGGGCCTGGAGAATCCCACATCGGTATGCCTTAGCAGCAATAATCATATGAGAGAGTGATACTAACCATGGCAGCCTAAATAACAATGATGAAAGGAGCAACCATTCCTTAGCAGCAAGCATAACAGGAAAAGATATTAAGGATTTTCCAGCAGCAAACATGTTGACAACCAGAGGAAGACGATTACCACTGCATACACATCATCACTGAGATTATAGATGATTCCTTCCACCTTGACTACCTGGTAATGGCAGCACCTTCACCACATCCTCCTCCTCCCCATTCCTGCCCAGAAAAATGCAGATGCAGAAACCCTATGCATTCAGCACAGTATCCACACACACAAACACATGCAAACACCCACACACACACACATGCGCACACGCGCGCGATTAGAGAATAGACACAAGGGGAGGGGCGTGAGCTACCTGCACTGGTAGTCATAGAGGCTGGAAAACCCCGACGGACGAGCTCGGGGTCGCCATCCTCCCTGGGTGGACGCCCCCTTGTGGCGCGCTTGGTTAGCGCTTGCGGGTAGGAGGCCCGCGTCGATGTTGGCGCCATTGCGGGTTGTGGTGATTGAATAGCTCGAGCTGCTCCTTGAGCGCCAGGTCCTCCTACGACTGTTTGCACCAAAGCAAAAACACATCAAGCGGGGCGGAACAATGGATCGAAGCGAGATGTTCCCCCATCTCGGCTAAGCGTAGGGGGTGGAGGGGCGTGTTGGGGAACGTTGCAGAAAACAAAAATTTTCCTACTCGTTTCACCAAGATCATCTAGGAGTTCATCTAGCAACGAGTGATTAGATGCATCTACATACCTTTGTAGATCGCGAGCGGAAGCGTTCAAAAGAACGGTGATGATGTAGTCGTACTCGACGTGATCCAAATCACCGATGACCAGCGCCGAACAGACGGCGCCTCCGCGTTCAACACACGTAGAGAACAGCCACGTCTCCTCCTTCTTGATCCAGCAAGGGAGGGAGGAGAGGTTGAGGGAGATGGCACCAGCAGCAGCACGACGGCGTGGTGTTGATGGAGCTGCAGTACTCCGGCAGAGCTTCGCTAAGCACTATGGAGGTGGAGGAGGTGTTGGAGAGGGAGAAGGAGGCAACCAAAGGCCAAGGCGTTCAGGTATGAAGTCCCTCCTCTCCCCCACTATATATAGGAGGGCCAAGTGGGGGTGGCCGGCCCTAGGAGATCCAATCTCCTAGGGGGTGCGGCGGCCAAGGGGGTTTCCCTCCCCCCAAGGCACCTAGGAGGTGCCTTCCCCTCCTAGGACTCTTCCCCTTTCAAACCCTAGGCGCATGGGCCTATGTGGGGCTGGTGCCCTTGGCCCATTAGGCCAAGGCGCACCCCCTACAGCCCATGTGGCCCCCCCGGGACAGGTGGACCCACCCGATGGACCCCTGGGACCCTTCCGGTGGTCCCGGTACAATACCGATAACCCCGAAACTTGTCCCGATGCCCGAAACAGGACTTCCCATATATAAATCTTTACCTCCGGACCATTCCGGAACTCCTCGTGACGTCCGGGATCTCATCTGGGACTCCAAACAACATTCGGGTTACTGCATATACATATCCCTACAACCCTAGCGTAACTGAACCTTAAGTGTGTAGACCCTACGGGTTCGGGAGACAAGCAGACATGACCGAGACGACTCTCCGGTCAATAACCAACAGCGGGATCTGGATACCCATGCTGGCTCCCACATGCTCCACGATGATCTCATCGGATGAACCACGATGTCGAGGATTCTATCAACCCCGTACGCTATTCCCTTTGTCTATCGATATGTTACTTGCCCGAGATTCGATCGTCGGTATCCCAATACCTTGTTCAATCTTGTTACCGGCAAGTCACTTTACTCGTACCGTAATGCATGATCCCGTGACCAGACACTTGGTCACTCTGAGCTCATTATGATGATGCATTACCGAGTGGGCCCAGTGATACCTCTCCGTCATACGGAGTGACAAATCCCAGTCTTGATCCATGTCACCCAACAGACACATTCGGAGATACCCGTAGTCTACCTTTATAGTCACCCAGTTACGTTGTGACGTTTGGCATACCCAAAGCACTCCTACGGTATCCGGGAGTTACACGATCTCATGGTCTAAGGAAAAGATACTTGACATTGGAAAACTCTAGCAAACGAACTATACGATCTTGTGCTATGTTTAGGATTGGGTCTTGTCCATCACATCATTCTCCTAATGATGTGATCTCGTTATCAATGACATCCAGTGTCCATAGTCAGGAAACCATGACTATCTGTTGATCAACGAGCTAGTCAACTAGAGGCTCATTAGGGACATGTTGGTGTCTGTTATTCACACATGTATTACGATTTCCGAATAACACAATTATAGCATGAATAAAGACAATTATCATGAACAAGGAAATATAATAATAATGCTTTCATTATTGCCTCTAGGGCATATTTCCAACAGTCTCCCACTTGCACTAGAGTCAATAATCTAGTTACATTGTGATGAATCGAACACCCATGGAATTCTGGTGTTGATCATGTTTTGCTCTAGGGAGAGGTTTAGTCAACGGATCTGCTACATTCAGGTCCGTATGTACTTTACAAATCTCTATGTCTCCATCTTGAACATTTTCACGAATGGAGTTGAAGCGACGCTTGATGTGCCTTGTCTTCTTGTGAAACCTGGGCTCCTTGGCAAGTGCAATAGCTCCAGTGTTGTCACAGAAGAGCTTGATTGGCCCCGACGCATTGGGTATGACTCCTAGGTCGGTGATGAACTCCTTCACCCATATTGCTTCATGTGCTGCCTCCGAGGCTGCCATGTACTCCGCTTCACATGTAGATCCCGCCACGATGCTTTGCTTGCAACTGCACCAGCTTACTGCCCCACCATTCAAAATATACACGTATCCGGTTTGTGACTTAGAGTCATCCAGATCTGTGTCGAAGCTAGCGTCGACGTAACCCTTTACGACGAGCTCTTCGTCACCTCCATAAACGAGAAACATTTCCTTAGTCCTTTTCAGGTACTTCAGGATATTCTTGACCGCTGTCCAGTGTTCCTTGCCGGGATTACTTTGGTACCTTCCTACCAAACTTACGGCAAGGTTTACATCAGGTCTAGTACACAGCATGGCATACATAATAGAACCTATGGCTGAGGCATAGGGGATGACGCTCATCTCTTCTATATCTTCTGCCGTGGTCGGACATTGAGCTGAGCTCAATTTCATACCTTGCAACACAGGCAAGAACCCCTTCTTGGATTGATCCATATTGAACTTCTTCAATATCTTATCAAGGTATGTGCTTTGTGAAAGACTTATGAGGCGTCTCGATCTATCTCTATAGATTTTGATGCCTAATATATAAGCAGCTTCTCCAAGGTCCTTCATTGAAAAACTTTTATTCAAGTAGGCCTTGATGCTGTCCAAGAGTTCTATATCATTTCCCATCAAAAGTATGTCATCTACATATAATATGAGAAATGCTACAGAGCTCCCACTCACTTTCTTGTAAACGCAGGCTTCTCCATAAGTCTGTGTAAACCCAAACGCTTTGATCATCTCATCAAAGCGAATGTTCCAACTCCGAGATGCTTGCACCAGCCCATAAATCGAGCGTTGGAGCTTGCACACTTTGTCAGCATTCTTAGGATCGACAAAACCTTCCGGCTGCATCATATACAATTCTTCCTTAAGGAAACCATTAAGGAATGCCGTTTTGACGTCCATTTGCCATATTTCGTAATCATAGAATGCGGCAATTGCTAACATGATTCGGACGGACTTCAGCTTCGCTACCGGTGAGAAAGTCTCATCGTAGTCAACCCCTTGAACTTGTCGATAACCCTTAGCGACAAGCCGAGCTTTATAGATGGTCACATTACCATCCGCGTATGTCTTCTTCTTAAAGATCCATTTATTTTCTATGGCTCGCCGCTCAACGGGCAAGTCAGTCAAAGTCCATACTTTGTTTTCATACATGGATCCTATCTCGGATTTCATGGCTTCCAGCCATTTGTCGGAATCCGGGCCCGCCATCGCTTCTTCATAGTTCGAAGGTTCACCGTTGTCTAACAGCATGATTTCCAAGACAGGGTTGCCGTACCACTCTGGTGCGGAACGTGTCCTTGTGGACCTTCGAATTTCAGTAGGGGCTTGAACAGAAGTATCTTGATCATTTTCATTAACTTCCTCTCTAGTCGGTGCAGGCACCTCAGGAACATTTTCTTGAGTTGCGCCATTTTCCGGTTCAAGAGGTAATACTTCATCAAGCTCTACTTTCCTCCCACTTACTTCTTTCGAGAGAAACTCTTTCTCCAGAAAGGACCCATTCTTGGCAACAAAGATCTTTCCTTCGGATCTGAGGTAGAAGGTGTACCCAATAGTTTCTTTTGGGTATCCTATGAAGACGCATTTTTCCGACTTGGGTTCGAGCTTTTCAGGTTGAAGTTTCTTGACATAAGCATCGCATCCCCAAACTTTTAGAAATGACAGCTTAGGTTTCTTCCCAAACCATAATTCATACGGTGTCGTCTCAACGGATTTCGATGGAGCCCTATTTAAAGTGAATGCGGCAGTCTCTAAAGCATAGCCCCAAAAGGACAGCGGTAAATCGGTAAGAGACATCATAGATCGCACCATATCTAACAGAGTGCGATTACGACGTTCGGACACACCATTACGCTGAGGTGTTCCAGGTGGCGTGAGTTGTGAAACTATTCCACATTTCCTTAAGTGTGCCCCAAACTCGTGACTCAAGTATTCTCCTCCACGATCTGATCGTAGAAACTTGATTTTCCTGTCACGTTGATTTTCAACCTCACTCTGAAATTCCTTGAACTTTTCAAAGGTTTCAGACTTGTGTTTCATTAAGTAGATATACCCATACCTACTTAAATCATCAGTGAGAGTGAGAACATAACGATAGCCACCGCGAGCCTCAACACTCATCGGACCGCACACATCAGTATGTATGATTTCCAATAAGTCGGTTGCTCGCTCCATTGTTCCTGAGAACGGAGTCTTGGTCATTTTACCCATAAGGCATGGTTCGCACGTGTCTTATGATTCATAATCAAGAGACTCTAAAAGTCCATCAGCATGGAGCTTCTTCATGCGTTTGACACCTATGTGACCAAGGCGGCAGTGCCACAAGTATGTGGGACTATCATTATCAACCTTACTTCTTTTGGTACTCACATTATGAACATGTGTAGCATCACGTTCGAGATTCATAAAGAATAAACCATTCACCATAGGAGCATGACCATAAAACATATCTCTCATAAAAATGCAACAACCATTATTCTCAGATTTAAAAGAGTAGCCATCTCGAATTAAACGAGATCCCGATACAATGTTCATGCTCAAAGCTGGCACTAAATAACAATTATTAAGGTTTAAAACTAATCCCGAAGGGAGATGCAGAGGCAGCGTGCCGACGGCGATCACATTGACCTTGGAACCATTCCCGACGCGCCTCGTCACCTCGTCCTTTGCCAGTTTCCGCTTATTCCGCAGCCCCTGCTTTGAGTTACAAATGTGAGCAACTGCACCGGTATCAAATACCCAGGAGCCACTACGGGCACTAGTAAGGTACACATCAATTACATGTATATCACATATACCTCTTGTTTTGCCGGCCTTCTTATCCGCTAAGTACTTAGGGCAGTTCCGCTTCCAGTGACCGCTTCCCTTGCAATAAAAGCACTCAGTCTCGGGCTTGGGTCCATTCTTTGGCTTCTTCCCGGCAGCTTGCTTGCCGGGCGCGGCAACCTCCTTGCCTTCCTTCTTGAAGTTCTTTTTACCCTTGCCTTTCTTGAACTTAGTGGTTTTATTGACCATCAACACTTGATGTTCCTTCCTGACTTCTACCTCTGCTGATTTCAGCATAGCAAATACTTCAGGAATGGTCTTTTCCACCCCCTGCATATTGAAGTTCATCACAAAGCTCTTGTAGCTTGGTGGAAGCGACTGGAGGATTCTGTCAATGACCGCATCATCCGGGAGATTAACTCCCAGCTGAGTCAAGCGGTTATGCAACCCAGACATAGTGAGTATGTGCTCACTGACAGAACTGTTTTCCTCCATCTTACAGCTGAAGAATTTGTCGGAGACTTCATATCTCTCGACCCGGGCATGAGCTTGGAAAACCATTTTCAGCTCTTCGAACATCTCATATGCTCCATGTCTCTCAAAACGCTTTTGGAGCCCCGGCTCTAGGCTGTAAAGCATGCCGCACTGAACGAGGGAGTAGTCATCGAATCGTGCCTGCCAAGCGTTCATAACATCTTGTTCTGCAGGGAGAACGGGTGCGTCACCAAGCGGTGCTTGTAGGACATAATCTTTCTTGGCAGCTATGAGGATGATCCTCAGGTTCCGGACCCAGTCCGTATAGTTGCTGCCATCGTCTTTCAGCTTAGTTTTCTCTAGGAACGCGTTGAAGTTGAGGACTACGTTGGCCATTTGATCTACAAGACATATTGCAAAGATTTTTTAGACTAAGTTCATGATAATTAAGTTCAACTAATCAAATTATTAGTGAACTCCCACTTAGATTAGACATCCCTCTAGTCATCTAAGTATTACATGATCCGAGTTAAACTAGACCATGTCCGATCATCACGTGAGACGGACTAGTCAACATCGGTGAACATCTTCATGTTGATCGTATCTTCTATACGACTCATGCTCGACCTTTCGGTCTTCTGTGTTCCGAGGCCATGTCTGTACATGCTAGGCTCGTCAAGTCAACCTAAGTGTTTGCATGTGTAAATCTGTCTTACACCCGTTGTATGTGAACGTCTGAATAAAACACCCGATCATCACGTGGTGTTTTGAAACAGCGAACTGTCGCAACGGTGCACAGTTAGGGGGAACACTTCTTGAATTTATTGTGAGGGATCATCTTATTTACTACCGTCGTTCTAAGTAAACAAGATGCAAAACATGATAAACATCACATGCAATCAAATAATAAACGTGACATGATATGGCCAATATCACATAGCTCCTTTGATCTCCATCTTGGGGCTCCATGATCATCTTGTCACCGGCTTGACACCATGATCTCCATCATCATGATCTCCATCATCGTGTCTCCATGAAGTTGCTCGCCAACTATTACTTCTACTACTATGGCTAACGCGTTTAGCAATAAAGTAAAGTAATTTACATGGCGTTTCTTGATGACACGCAGGTCATATAAAAGAATAAAGACAACTCCTATGGCTCCTGCCGGTTGTCATACTCATCGACATGCAAGTCGTGATTCCTATTACAATAGCATGAACATCTCATACATCACATATAGATCATTCATCATTCATCACAACTTTGGCCATATCATATCAAAAACCACTTGCTGCAAAAACAAGTTAGACGTCCTCTAATTGTTGTTGCAAGTTTTACGTGGCTGAATTAGGGTTCTAGCAAGAACGTTTTCTTACCTATGTTAAAGCCACAACGTGATTTGTCAACTTCTATTTACCCTTCATAAGGACCCTGTTCATCGATTCCGCTCCAACTAAAGTAGGAGAGACAGACACCCGCCTGCCACCTTATGCAACTAGTGCATGTTAGTCGGTGGAACCGGTCTCACGTAAGCGTACGTGTAAGGTTGGTCCGGGCCGCTTCATCCCACAATACCGCTGAAGCAAGAAAGGACTAGTAACGTCAAGAGAGTTGACAAATCTACGCCCACAACAAATTGTGTTCTACTCGCGCAAGAAGAACTACGCATAGACCTAGCTCATGATGCCACTGTTGGGGAACGTTGCAGAAAACAAAAATTTTCCTACTCGTTTCACCAAGATCATCTAGGAGTTCATCTAGCAACGAGTGATTAGATGCATCTACATACCTTTGTAGATCGCGAGCGGAAGCGTTCAAAAGAACGGTGATGATGTAGTCGTACTCGACGTGATCCAAATCACCGATGACCAGCGCCGAACGGACGGCGCCTCCGCGTTCAACACACGTACGGAATAGCCACGTCTCCTCCTTCTTGATCCAGCAAGGGAGGGAGGAGAGGTTGAGGGAGATGGCACCAGAAGCAGCACGACGGCGTGGTGTTGATGGAGCTGCAGTACTCCGGCAGAGCTTCGCTAAGCACTATGGAGGTGGAGGAGGTGTTGGAGAGGGAGAAGGAGGCAACCAAAGGCCAAGGCGTTCAGGTATGAAGTCCCTCCTCTCCCCCACTATATATAGGAGGGCCAAGGGGGGGTGGCCGGCCCTAGGAGATCCAATCTCCTAGGGGGTGCGGCGGCCAAGGGGGTTTCCCTCCCCCCAAGGCACCTAGGAGGTGCCTTCCCCTCCTAGGACTCTTCCCCTTTCAAACCCTAGGCGCATGGGCCTATGTGGGGCTGGTGCCCTTGGCCCATTAGGCCAAGGCGCACCCCCTACAGCCCATGTGGCCCTCCCGGGACAGGTGGACCCACCCGGTGGACCCCCGGGACCCTTCCGGTGGTCCCGGTACAATACCGATAACCCCGAAACTTGTCCCGATGCCCGAAACAGGACTTCCCATATATAAATCTTTACCTCCGGACCATTCCGGAACTCCTCGTGACGTCCGGGATCTCATCCGGGACTCCGAACAACATTCGGGTTACTGCATATACATATCCCTACAACCCTAGCGTAACTGAACCTTAAGTGTGTAGACCCTACGGGTTCGGGAGACAAGCAGACATGACCGAGACGACTCTCCGGTCAATAACCAACAGCGGGATCTGGATACCCATGCTGGCTCCCACATGCTCCACGATGATCTCATCGGATGAACCACGATGTCGAGGATTCTATCAACCCCGTACGCTATTCCCTTTGTCTATCGATATGTTACTTGCCCGAGATTCGATCGTCGGTATCCCAATACCTCGTTCAATCTCGTTATCGGCAAGTCACTTTACTCGTACCGTAATGCATGATCCCGTGACCAGACACTTGGTCACTCTGAGCTCATTATGATGATGCATTACCGAGTGGGCCCAGTGATACCTCTCCGTCATACGGAGTGACAAATCCCAGTCTTGATCCATGTCACCCAACAGACACTTTCGGAGATACCCGTAGTCTGCCTTTATAGTCACCCAGTTACGTTGTGACGTTTGGCATACCCAAAGCACTCCTACGGTATCCGGGAGTTACACGATCTCATGGTCTAAGGAAAAGATACTTGACATTGGAAAACTCTAGCAAACGAACTATACGATCTTGTGCTATGTTCAGGATTGGGTCTTGTCCATCACATCATTCTCCTAATGATGTGATCTCGTTATCAATGACATCCAGTGTCCATAGTCAGGAACCATGACTATCTGTTGATCAACGAGCTAGTCAACTAGAGGCTCACTAGGGACATGTTGGTGTCTGTTATTCACACATGTATTACGATTTCCGAATAACACAATTATAGCATGAATAAAGACAATTATCATGAACAAGGAAATATAATAATAATGCTTTTATTATTGCCTCTAGGGCATATTTCCAACAGGGCGCTCACCAGATCCTTGGAAGAAGAAGTCTTGGCGAGCGGCACGCTGGAGTAGCCGAGGTAACACGCCGCCACAGTCCAGACAGCTCGACGGAGCGGCGCGCATTGAAGCATGCGCACTCAATGAGCAAACCGGCTCTGGTTGACGGAGGGGGCGACGAATCTGGTCGATGAGGACGCGTGCACCGAAGCTGGTCCGAGGGGAGGATGGAGCAGAGGGAAGGGGTCTCGGTGGTGCGCAGGGAAACATAGATTGCCGCTGGAATTCGCAGGGATCGGCCACCATAGGTGGTGGCGGCGGGGAGTCCAGGAAAAGAAGATGGGAGTATGGGGTTAGGGTTGCTGTCTCGCTAGAAGAGAGGGAGTATGGGATTGCTGTCTTTTTTTCTTAGTTCTTTGGCAGGAGATGGAAAGGTAGCTAGCCAATCACATGCGAGTCCACCAATCCCTACAATAGATCAAATACTAGCCATCTACTCCTCCTACATCCAACGCTCCAGAATCCTAGTCTCTGTTTTGTGAAAAACCTACAGATTAAAATATTTAAAATCATTTCTTAGAGCTAAAAACAAGGGGTTTTGTGAAGAAGCTATAAAATATATTTTCCAAAATGACATCACTCAAAATTTTACTTAAGTTAGACCACATTTTATGGATGATCACCAATTTGTATGCATTTCCGATCCTTCTAGCTATTTTTCGTCATTTAAATGGTTTCTGCCGATTCGGTAGGAAGCGGATCAAATTTGGACTACATGTGCCTAACGGGTTTCGTGCACATTTGCATCTTATCATTACAAATATTGTTGCCTAAGGAAGTTTTCATTTTCTTTGCACGGAAAATTCATTTTCTATTTTTTGAGTGCCCAAAATGAGTTTTTTGTGAATGACCTACCATATATTTGTTACAAAATTGGACCAAATCAATTTTCTAAAATATTAGGCCACATATAATGTACAATTGACCAAATGGTTGAGTGTCAGAAGCTTTGGTCCACCTCCCGTGAAAAAAAATCAGCCGATTTAGGAGGAAGCAGGTCAAATTTGAACTACAGATGCCTTATGATTTGCTCTTTATTTTTTCCAAAAAACATTTCTAGTTACATAAGTATCTATTTAATCAGAGAAACACCAAAAGTTTTCTAAGATTCAACCACTAGCGAGGAATGGTCATGCCCGCCGTTTTGACCGCATTTTGAAATAGGCATGAAAAATTAAAAAAAAATAGAAAACATTCGCACTATGTCATTATATGTGGCCAAGTTACCAATAAAAATAATAAAATTATAATACAATAATTATTTAAAAAAAGTGTTCTCATAAACGAGCTATCATATGTGAAGATCAATGGCTTTCAAGCCAAATGATCAATGTTATGGTAGCATTCATGGTATAATTCGTTTAAATGACCTCATATTGTGCACAAGGGTGCATCTTGAAATGGCAAACAATGTTGTCTAAGGAAGTTTTCATTTTCTTTTGACAAAAAAATCATTCTCCATTTTTTGAGTGTCCAAAATGAGTTTTTTTGTGAAGGACCTACCATATATTTGTTGCAAAACTAGACCAAACCATTTTTCTAAAATATTAGGCCATATTTAATGCACAATTTGATCAAATGATTGGGTGTTAGAAGCTTTGATCCACCTCTCATGAAAAAAATCAAATTTCCGCAGACTCAGGAGGAAGCGGGTCAAATTTGAACTGCTGCTATCTCATAGTTTGCTCTTTATTTTTCCAAAAATCACTTTTAGGTACATAAGTATCTATTTAATCAGAAAAACGCCAAAAGTTTTCCAAGATTCAACCATTGGATAGGAACGGTCACGCCTACCGTTTTGACTGCATTTTGAAACGAGCATGGAAAATTCAAAAAATCAAGAAAATGGAAAACCTTTGCATTGTGTCATTATATGTGACCAAGTTACCAGGAAAAATAATAAACTTGTAATACGACAATTATTTAAAAAATGTGTTCTCAGAAACGAGCTATCATGTGTGAAGATCAACGGCTTCCAAGCCAAATGATCAATGTTATTGTAGCATTCATAAGTTTGTTCAAATGACCTCATATTGTGCACAAAGTTGCATCTTGCAATGGCAAACAATGTTGGCTAAGGAATTTTTCATTTTATTTTGACAAATAATCTTTTTCCATTTTTCGATTGCCTAAAATGAGTTTTTTTTTGTGAAGCACCTGCCATGTATTTGTTACAAAATTGGACCACACCATTTTTAGAAAATATTAGGCCATATTTAATGTACAATTGACCAAATTGTTGGATGTTAAAAGCTTTGATCCACCTCTCGTGAAAAAGACAAATTTCCGCCGATTCAATAGGAAGCGTGTCAAATTTGAACTGCTGCTACTTTATAGTTTGCTCTTTATTTTTTACAAAAATCATTTCTAGGTACATAAGTATCTATTTAATCACAGAAACACCAAAAAATGTCCAAGATTCAACCACTAGCGAGGAACAGTCATGCCTGCCATTTCAACCGCATTTTGAAACGGGCATGAAAAATTCAAAAAAATTCAAAAAATCGGAAAACCTTCGCATTGTGTCAATATATGTTACCAAGTTACCAGGAAAGATAATAAACTTGTAATACGGTAATTATTTTTAAAAAGTGTTCTCAGAAATGAGCTATCATGTGTGAAGATTCATGGCTTTCAAGCCAAATGATAAACCTTATGGCCACATTCATGACATAGTTTGTTCAAATGATCTCATATCGTGCACAAGGGTGCACCTTGGAATGGAAAACAGTGTTGCCTAAGGAAGTTTTCATTTTCTTTGGACGAAAAATACATTTTCCATTTTTCGAGTGCCCAAAATGAGGTTTTTTGTGAAGGACCTACCATATATTTGTTGCAAAATTGTACCAAATCAATTTTCTAAAATATTAGGCCATATTTAATGCACAATTGACAAAATGGTTGCGTGTCAAAAGTATTGATCCACCTCTTGTGAAAAAGACAAATTTACACTGATTCAGTAGGAAACGGGTCAAATTTGAACTGCAGCGGCCTTATAGTTTGCTCTTATTATTTCCAAAAATCATTTCTAGTTACATAAGTATCTATTTAATCAGAAATACATGGTTTGGTGGCGATACCTCCAGGTTTAGACAGTGGATGAGGGCCCCAACTCCAGAGTGCGTAAACTCGTATGCCCGCCGCGTGGTCACCGCGTGACCGTGGTGTGGCCATGCGTTCTAGGCGGCCTAGGCATGTCAAGTGGGCTGGGCACTCTCTAGGTAGGTGCTAGAAAGAAAATGACAACATAAGATCCTCACAAGGAGACTGAACTATGCTCAAACATGAACTAGCAGTCAAGTGTTTTGGCTGAGGATGATCATCTACTAAGAAGACTGCCTTCACAAATTTTCAGCCGTAATGGAGGAGGCTAGGTGGTACTTGCTTTGCAAAGTACCACACTAGGCAAAAATATGAATGTTACCAGAAAAAATAATAAACTTATAATACGGTAATTATTTTTAAAAAGTGTTCTCAGAAATGAGCTATCATATGTGAAGATTCATGGCTTTCAAGCCAAATGATCAATCTTATGGCCACATTCATGACATAGTTTGTTCAAATGATCTCATAGCATGCGCAAGGGTGCATCTTGGAATGGAAAACAGTGTTGCGTAAGGAAGTTTTCATTTTCTTTGGACGAAAAATACATTTTCCATTTTTCGAGTGCCCAAAATGAGGTTTTTTTGTGAAGGACCTACCATATATTTGTTGCAAAATTGTACCAAATCAATTTTCTAAAATATTAGGCCATATTTAATTCACAATTGACAAAATGGTTGGGTGTCAAAAGTTTTGATCCACCTCTCATGAAAAAGACAAATTTTCGCTGATTCAGTAGGAAACGGGTCAAATTTGAACTACGGTTGCCTTATAGGTTGCTCTTTATTTTTCCAAAAAATTATTTCTAGTAACATAAGTATCTATTTAATCAGAAATACATGGTTTGGTGGCGATACCTTCAGGTTTGGACGGTGACCGAGGGCCCCAACTCCAGAGTGCGTAAACTCGCATGCCCGCCTCATGGTCACCGCGTGACCGTGGCGTTGCCATGCGTTCTGGGCGGCCTAGGCATGTCTAGTGGGTTGGGCACTCTCCAGGTAGGTGCTAGGAAGATTCTCACGAGGAGACCGAACTATGCTCAAACATGAATTTGCAGCCAAGTGGTTGATTAGCGGTACGGGAAATGGACATGGCTAATGGGCGTGAGTTTTGGCTGAGGATGATCATCTACTAAGAAGACTGTCTTCACAAATTTCTAGCTGAAATAGAGGAGCCTAGGCGGTACTTGTTTTGCAAAGTACCACACTGGACATAAATACGAATATTGAAGCTGGGGTCAAAATAATGAATGGATTGAGCTGGAATTTGGTGGAGGATGGTTATTTTAGCATAGGAAAGCACTGTCAAAAATTGATACCATTTGGACATGCCAAAGTGGTATCACAATGCTCTTCTCTGGTCAGAAACTTAGGAAAATTAGTGAGAGAAATTGGATAAATGAAATGACACTACTAGGGAAAAGCCTAGCAGTAGCGCGCGTATTAGGTGTATCAGTAGCGCGGGGCGCCGCGCTACTGATACGACGCAACAGCTAACATGTATCAGTAGCGCATGCTGACCGATGCTACTACTATACATGGCTAGCAGCAGCGGGCTTTTGGATAGCGTGCTAGTGCTCATATCTGCAGCACTTTAATTTAGGACGCGCTACTGGTAAGGGCGCACTGCTGCTAATTCTACTCCCCTCGCTACTCTTAGTTTTATTAGTTTTTGTCTTTTCTGCATATGTGTTTTGTATTTGAACAGGCTTTATACAATAATCTTTCGCATCATACACATACAAATGTAATCATAACATCAAATCATGTCATCATCGAACACAAAGTGGTCTCTCGTCATCATCTTTAAAATAGCGATACAAGTTCTTGCAACTACATCGTTATACATCTAAACAATGATATACGCGAGAAGAGCTATCACTATGAGTGAGAGCGGAACTATGCAGTACATGAGTTCGTATCCCTCTCTCGCACTAGCATGAACCTAAACTAACTACTGGCCGTCACTCGGAAACCGGAAACCGGTACACTTGGGCTTGACACTCTGGCCACTCGTCGTGTACTCCTGGTGTAGCACTTCTGCACCATCGATGATCTATGCACCTGCATCGTCACATGAGTCGATGATATGCAACATATGTAGTTGAGGAACAGAAAGAGACAGATTTGGCAAAAATAGAAGAAACATATCATAAGCATAAATAAGAAAGTTCATCGTACCCAAAATGCCCTAAGTAGAGTGATCTTCACTAGTCGAGGAGGGCGGCCTAATTACATAACAAATAAAGTTTCGTCATGCATAACTCAAAGTTTCGTCATACATAAAGTATGGACTAAACGGACACATTGTCATATATTGACAATCACAACATGTCGTGCCATCCATCCAAGTCTGGGAGATAGTCCCCGAGCTTAGTGAAAGGCTTCAAGTTGAGATGCTGAGCAGCTACGCGTGTTCGGACGTCTTCCCTCGACATTTTCCCTTCCTCGTAGAACAACCCTGTTTTTTCGAGGACCTCCTTCATGATGATTTGGGCATGTTCACGCTGGATGTGGTAGAACTCGGCTCGAAGCCGATGATCCTCGATATCTCCTACGTTCCTTGCCCATTGCAGAATATGGGCATACCTGGATGTAGGTGACATGCGAAGGTTCTGATGATTCCTTCTGTACTCCAGCATATGGTGTAAGACATAGTATCCATCACTAATAGTATCACTCGGTTGGTGGATGTAGCAGAAGTCAGTCTTATGTCTGAAGGCGGGCCAGCCGCTCCTCTTCTTCTTGTCCTTGATCTCTCCACCCCGTATGCCATAGAAAAAGATAGCACTATCGAGAACAGACTTGATGTGGGTGTAATCCTTTTTGTTCATGTTTTTCGAGGAGTCCAAGTAAAGAGCATGGGAGTATCGGGGGTAGAGGATGATGAGGACGGCGCGCCAGTGGCTGCACAAAATAAGGACACCTCAAATTAATTAGCCTCCATCGTGCAACTGAATGATTAAAATCGGAGGAAGGATATCCGCGCGGATGAGTTACAGGGGATGATAAGGCACGAGAATTGTCTCCCTGTCCTTATTGGCGACCATGAAATCAACGATGTAGTCCCTCGCTTATTCACAGTGCTTTGCGCAGACTGCCAAGAAGCTCTCGTGCATGAAGTACGGGTCAGCGACACAGATATAAGGTACTTGCTCAATCCCGATGATGTAGTTCATGTACAAGGCATAAAGGCGGACAAACATAAAATCCAGCTTATTCAAATGAAACATGTCAAAGATGTATGAGTCGACGTACAACCTTTTCCGCAGCACGTTAACCCGAGGCTGCAGGTATATGGTCTTGAACCCGAGGCTACGGAGGTGGCTGGATCATAGCAGCAACTTTATTGCTGCCTTTCCTTGCTCTCTTCTGATGCTTCATTGGTGGATGGTTGTCTATGATGTCGCTTGATTCTACGTTGGTATTTCCCCAAAGAGGAAGGGATGATGCAGCATAGCGGCGGTAGGTATTTCCCTCAGATATGAAAGCAAGGGTATCGACCCAGTAGGAGAACCAAGCAACACAACGTAAACAGCCCCTGCACACAAATAACAACACCTCGCAACCCGACGTGTTAAAGGGGTTGTCAATCCCTTTTGGGGTATGATGCCTCGAGATAGGCAAAGGACGTGAGGTAAATTTGTAGTAGATTGATATATCGAATGCCAAATAAAATAAATAAGAAGAAATTGCAGCAAGGTATTTTTATATTTTTTGGTTTAATAGATCTGAAAATTGTAGGGAACGTGGTAATTTCAAAAAAATTCCTACGCACACGCAAGATCATGGTGATGCATCGCAACGAGAGGGGAGAGTGTTGTCCATGTACCCTCGTAGACCAAAAGCGGAAGCGTTAGCACAACGCGGTGGATGTAGTCGTATGTCTTCATGATCCGACCGATCAAGTACCGAACGTACGGCACCTCCGAGTTCAGCACATGTTCAGCTCGATGACGTCCCACGAACTCCGATCCAGCAGAGCTTTGCGGGAGAGTTCCGTTAGCACGATGGCGTGATGACGGTGTTGATGATTCTACCGATGCAGGGCTTCGCCTAAGCACCGCTATGATATTACCGAGGTGGAATATGCTGGAGGGGGGCACCACACACGGCTAAGATATCAAGAGATCAATTGTTGTGTCTAGAGGTGCCCCCCTGCCCCCGTATATAAAGGAGGGAGGGATAGGCCGGCCCTAGAGGAGGGCGCGCCAAGTGTGGGGAGTCCTACTAGGACTCCCAAGTCCTAGTAGGATTCCCCTTTCCTTTCTGGAGTAGGAGAGAAGGAAAGAGGGGGAGAGGCAGAAGGAAAAGGGGGCTGCACCCCTTGTCCAATTCGGACCAGAGGGGGGGCGCACGCCTCCTTCCTTTTGGCCTCTCTCCTCTATTTCCGTATCGCCCAATAAGGCCCATATACTCCTTGGCGAATTCCCGTAACTCTCCGGTACTCTGAAAAATACCCGAATCACTCGGAACCTTTCTGAAGTCCGAATATAGTCGTACAATATATGGATATTTACGTCTCGACCATTTCGAGACTCCTTGTCATGTCCTCGATCTTATCCAGGACTCCGAACTACATTTGGTACATCAAAACACATAAACTCATAATACCGATCGTCATTGAAATTTAAGCGTGCGGACCCTACGGATTTGAGAACTGTGTAGACATGACTGAGACACGTCTCCGGTTAATAACCAATAGCGGAACCTAGATTCTCATATTGGCTCCTACATATTCTACGAAGATCTTTATCGGTCAAACCGCATAACAACATATGTTTTTCCCTTTGTCATCGGTATGTTACTTGCCCGAGATTCGATCATAGATATATCAATACCTAGTTCAATCTCGTTACCGGCAAGTCTCTTTACTCATTACGTAATGCATCATCCCGCAACTAACTCATTAGCTACATTGCTTGCAAGGCTTATAGTGATGTGCATTACCGAGAGGGCCCAGAGATACCTCTCTGACAATCGGAGTGACAAATCCTAATCTCGAAATACGCCAACTCAAGATGTACCTTCAGAGACACTTGTAGAGCTCCTTTATAATCACTCAGTTACGTTGTGACGTTTGGTAGCACACAAAGTGTTCCTCCGGTAAACGGGATTTGCATAATCTTATAGTCATAGGAACATTTTTAAGTCATGAAGAAAACAATAGCAACATACTAAACAATCAAGTGCTAAACTAACGAAATGGGTCAACTCAATCACATCATTCTCCTAATGATGTGATCCCGTTAATCAAATGACAACTCATGTCTATGGTTAGAAAACTTAACCATCTTTGATTAACGAGCTAGTCAAGTAGAGGCATACTAGTGACAATCTGTTTGTCTATGTATTCACACATGTATCAAGTTTCTGGTTAATACAATTCTAGCATGAATAATAAACATTTATCATGAAATAAGGAATTAAATAATAACTTTATTATTGCCTCTAGGGCATATTTCCTTCAGTCTCCCACTTGCACTAGAGTCAATAATCTAGTTCACATCACCATGTGATTTAACACCAATATTCATATATGTATGTGATTAACCCCCATAGTTCACATCGTCATGTGACCAACACCCGAAGGGTTTACTAGAGTCAATAATCTAGTTCGCATTGCTATGTGATCAACACCCAAAGAGTACTAAGTTATGATCATGTTTTGTTCGTGAGAGATGTTTAGTCAACGGGTCTGCCAAATTCAGATCCGTATGTATTTTGCAAATTTCTATGTCAACAATGCTCTGCACGGAGCTACTCTAGCTAATTGCTCCCACTTTCAATATGTATCCAGATTGAGACTTAGAGTCATTTGGATCAGGGTCAAAACTTGCATCGACGTAACCCTTTACAACGAACCTCTTGTCACCTCCATAATCGAGAAACATATCCTTATTCCACTAAGGATAATTTTGACCAATGTACAGTGATCTACTCCTAGATCACTATTGTACTCCCTTGCCAAACCAGGGCAAAGTATACAATAGGTCTAGTCCATAGCATGGCATACTTTTGTAGAACCTATGTATGAGGCATAGGGAATGACTTTCATTCTCTTTCTATTTTCTGTCGTGGTCGGTATTTGAGTCTTACTCAATTTCACACCTTTGCAACACAGGCAGGAACTCTTTCTTTGACTATTCCATTTTGAAGTACTTCAAAATCTTGTCAAGGTATGTACTCATTGAAAATCTTATCAAGCGTCTTGATCTATCTCAATAGATCTTGATGCTCAATATGTAACTAGCTTTACTGAGGTCTTTCTTTTAAAGAACTCCTTTCAAACACTCCTTTATGCTTTCCAGAAAAAAAATCTACATCATTTCTGATCAACAATATGTCACTCACATATAATTATCAGAAAGGCTGTAGTGCTCCCACTCACTTTATTGTAAATACAGGCTTCACTACAAGTCCGTATATAACTATATGCTTTGATCAACTTATCAAAGCGTATATTCCAACTCCGAGATGCTTGCACCAGTCCATAGATGGATCGCTGGAGCTTGCCCATTTTGTTAGCACCTTTAGGATTGACAAAACCTTCTGGTTGCATCATATACAACTCTTATTTAAGAAAACCATTAAGGAATGCAGTTTTGACATCCATTTGCCAGATTTCATAAAATGTGGCAATTGCTAACATGATTCGGACAGACTTAAGCATCGCTACAATTGAGAAAATATCCTTGAACTTGTCGAAAACCTTTTTGTGACAATCGAGCTTTGTAGATAGTAACACTACTATCAACGTCCGTCTTCCTCTTCAAGATCCATTTATTTTCTATGGCTTGCCGATCATCGGGCAAGTCCACCAAAGCCCACACTTTGTTCTCATACATGGATCCTATCTCAGATTTCATGGCCTCCTGCCATTTTGTGGAATCTGGGCTCATCATCGCTTCCTCATAGTTCGAAGGTTTATCATGGTCTAGTAACATGACTTCCAGAACAGGATTACCGTACCACTCTGGTGCGGACCGTACTCAGGAAGACCTACGAGGTTCTGTAGTAACTTGATCTGAAGTTTCATGATCATCATCATTAGCTTCCTCACTAATTGGTGTAGGAATCCCAGGAACTGATTTCTGTGATGAACTATTTTTCAATTCGGGAGAAGGTATAATTATCTCATCAAGTTCTACTTCCCTCCCACTCACTTCTTTTGAGAGAAACTCCTTCTCTAGAAAGGATCCATCTTAGCAACAAATGCCTTGCCTTCGGATATGTGATAGAAGGTGTACCCAACAGTTTCCTTTGGGTATTCTATGAAGACGCACTTCTCCAATTGGGTTCGAGCTTATTAGGTTGAAATTTTCACATAAGCATTGCAGCCCCAAACTTTAAGAAACGACAACTTTGATTTCTTGCCAAACCACAGTTCATAAGGCGTTGTCTCAATGGATTTTGATGGTGCCCTATTTAAAGTGAATGCAGCTGTCTCTAATGCATAACCCCAAAACGGCAGTGGTAAATCGGTAAGATAGATCATAGATCGCACCATACCCAATAAAGTGTGGTTATGACGTTTGGACACACCATTACGCTGTGGTGTTCCATGTGGCGTGAGCTGTGAAACTATTCCATATTGTTTTTAAATGAAGGCCAAAGTCGTAACTCAAATATTCTCCTCTACGATCAGACCATAGAAACTTTATTTTCTTGTTACGATGATTCTCCATGTCACTCTGAAATTCTTTGAACTTTTCAAATGTTTCAGACTTATGCTTCATTAAGTAGATATACTCATATCTGCTAAAATCATCTGCGAAGGTCAGAAAATAATGATACCCGCCACGAACATCAACACTCATTGGACCGCATACAACAAGCCAATAGCTCGTTCCATTGTTTCGGAGAACGGAGATTTAGTCATCTTTCCCAAAAGTCACGGTTCGCAAGCATCAAATGATTCATAACCAAGTGATTCCAAAAATCCATCTTTATGGAGTTTCTTCATGCGCTTTACACTGATATGACCTAAACGGCAGTGCCCCAAACAAGTTGCACTATCATTATCAACTTTGCATCTTTTGGCATCAATATTATGAATATGTGTATCACTACAATCGAGATCCAACAAACTATTTTCATTGGGTGAATGACCATCGAAGGTTTTATTCATGTAAACAGAACAACAATTAATCTCTGACTTTTAATGAATAACCATATTGCAATAAACATGATCAAATCATACTCATGCTCAACGCAAACGCCAAATAACATTTATTTAGGTTTAACACTAATCCCGAAAGTATAGGGAGTGTGCGATGATGATCATATCAATCTTGGAACCACTTCCAACACACATCGTCACTTCACCCTCAGCTAGTCTCTGTTTATTCTGTAACTCCTGTTTTGAGTTACTAATCTTAGCAATCGAACAAGTATCAAATACTCAGGGGCTACTATAAACACTAGTAATGTACACATCAATAACCTATATATCAAATATATCCTTGTTCACTTTGCCATCCTTCTTATCTACCAAATATTTAGGGCATTTCCGCTTCCAGTGACCATTTCCTTTGTAGTAGAAGCACTCAGTTTCAGGCTTTGGTCCAGCTTTGGGCTACTTCGCGGGAGTGACAACTTGCTTGCCATTCTACTTGAAGTTCCCTTTATTTCCCTTTGCCCTTTCTTTGAAACTAGTGGTCTTGTCAATCATCAACACTTGATGCTCTTTCTTGATTTCTACCTTTGTCGATTTTCAACATCACGCAGAGCTCGGGAATCGTTTTCGTCATCCCTTGCATACTATAGTTCATCATGAAGTTCTAGTAACTTGGTGATGGTGACTAGAGAACTCTGTCAATCACTATATTATCTGGAAGATTAACTCCCACTTGATTTAAGCGATTGTAGTACCCAGACAATCTGAGCACATGCTCACTAGTTGAGCAATTCTCCTCCATCTTTTAGCTATAGAACTTGTTGGAGACTTCATATCTCTCAACTCGGGTATTTGCTTGAAATATTAACTTCAACTCCTGGAACATCCCACATGGTCCATGACGTTCAAAACGTCTTTGAAGTCCCGATTCTAAGCCGTTAAGCATGGTGCACAAAACTATCAAGTAGTCATCATATTGAGCTAGCCAAACGTTCATAACGTCTGCAGCGGCTCCTGCAATAGGTCTGTCACCTAGCGGTGCATTACGAACATAATTCTTCTGTGCAGCAATGAGGATAAACCTCATATTATGGACCCAGTCCGCATCATTGCTACTATCATTTTTCAACTTAGTTTTCTCTAGGAACATATCAAAATAAACATAGGGATGCAACAACGCGAGCTATTGATCTACAACATAATTTGCAAAATACTACTAGGACTAAGTTCATGATAAATTAAAGTTCAATTAATCGTATTACTTAAGAACTCCCACTTAGATAGACGTCCCTCGAGTCATCTAAATGATCACATGATCCAAATCAACTAAACCATGCCCTATCATCACGTGAGATGGAGTAGTTTTCAATGGTGAACATCACTACGTTTGTGACGCCCCCGATTTAATCGTACACTAATCATGCACGCAAATGTGTACGATCAAGATCAGGGACTCACGGGAAGATATCACAACACAACTCTACAAATAAAATAAGTCATACAAGCATCATAATACAAGCCAGGGGCCTCGAGGGCTCGAATACAAGTGCTCGATCATAGACGAGTCAGCGGAAGCAACAATATCTGAGTACAGACATAAGTTAAACAGGGTGCCATAAGATGGCTAGCACAAACTGGGATACAGATCGAAAGAGGAGCAGGCCTCCTGCCTGGGATCCTCCTAGGTCACTCCTGGTCGTCATCAGCGGGCAGCACGTAGTAGTAGGCACCTCCGGTGTAGTAGGGGTCGTCGTCGACGGTGGCGTCTGGCTCCTGGACTCCAGCATCTAGTTGCAACAACCAGGTAGAAGGGAAAGGGGAAAAGAGGGAGAAAAGCAACCGTGAGTACTCATCCAAAGTACTCGCAAGCAAGGAGCTACACTACATATGCATGGGTATATGTGTAAGGAGGCCATATCGGTGGACTGAACTGCAGAATGCCAGAATAAGAGGGGGATAGCTAATCCTGTCGAAGACTACGCTTCTGGTAGCCTCCGTCTTGCAGCATATAGAAGAGAGTAGATTGTAGTCCTCCAAGTAGCATCTCCAAGTAGCATCTCCAAGCAGCATCTCCAGTAGCATCGCATAGCATAATCCTACCCGGCGATCCTCTCCTCGTCGCCCTGCGGAAAAGTGATCACCGGGTTGTCTGTGGAACTTGGAAGGGTGTGTTTTATTAAGTATCCGGTTCTAGTTGTCATAAGGTCAAGGTACAACTCCAAGTCGTCCTGTTACCGAAGATCACGGCTATTCGAATAGATTAACTTCCCTGCAGGGGTGCACCACATAACCCAACACGCTCGATCCCATTTGGCCGGACACACTTTCCTGGGTCATGCCCGGCCTCGGAAGATCAACACGTCGCAGCCCCACCTAGGCTCAACAGAGAGGCCAGCACGCCGGTCTAAACCTAAGCGCACAGGGGTCTGGGCCCATCGCCCATAGCACACCTGCACGTTGCGTACGCGGCCGAAAGCAGACCTAGCCTAGTGGCGTTCCAGTCCAATTCGGCGCGCGCCGCTCCGTCGCTGACGTCTGAAGTGCTTCGGCTGATACCACGACGCCGGGATACCCATAACTACTCCC
>NC_041385.1:47558185-47564573 GCF_002162155.2 Triticum dicoccoides
AAGTAGAAAGGTTGGTGACATCTGCTCGATCATGTTAGCTAGGCATGTCAGAGGAGAGTCTGAGGGTCATGCCGGCAACAGCATAGGTACCAAGGGCGAGGGACGAAGAGAACCATTTTCCCGCTCGTTGAACGAGGCGGACCAATAGGCAAGGTTCTCGTCCATCGGTGGTTACCGGAATGTCATCAACAAATAGTAATAGGGTCTTACTTACAGAGTGGTACAACGAGGTGCTTACCTAAGCAGGGGATTATCACTGCTTAGATTATATAGGTCACAAGAATGTCAAACACAACAATGGAAAGGAAAATATGAATATCAGATTAAACAGAACAATGGAAAGGAAAATGTGTTAAAACACATAATTCAGGGGTATATCCTTCCCAAGGACAAGCAGAGCAAGATATCCATGACAGGATATAAAGTAGACAACCATTTAGGTAAGGGGGGAGGAATCTCATGATATTACCCATACAACGGTGTTAGGATAAATGATAAACAAAATTTAGCATCGTGCTTCAATTGTTCCTGTTGAAAATCGGAGTACCATTGACATGCTTCGAGGTAGCATTGACATGGTCTTCAGGTGAAGATCAAACTTTGAAAACACGAAGGATCCATCAGGAATAACTTGTAGAATAAATCTTACAATTTCCTCATGGATGAATGGATAACCTTGCTGAAAAGGAATCTATAATGATAGGTCCTCCAGACGAGGGGGGGGTGCTAGGCATGACATCATGTTACCGGGTCATCAAAGGATCAACATCATGACTCTTGGAAAGTTGTCCCAACCATCATATCTGACCGAGATTCAGATCCGATTGGTGTCAGGATACATCAGGCTTAGGATACCTGAGAAGAAAAGGTGCAACGCAAATTGACGAGATGACATTGTAAGATTCTCGGGGAAATGAACTATGAAGTGATTTCCATTAACAAGAGTCCATCATTAACCCAAGGAGAGGACAAGGAGGTGTCTGGTGAACCCAACGGCAATTCGCCGAGATTCCCCAAAAGATGGATTTCCACCATTAAGTGAACAAGGAGATAACATTTGCCAAATCAAATGATATAAGGAAGTATGCTCGAGGAAAACATACACAAATAAACATTGGTTGAAATGTGCGCCCGAAATATGGGTTGGGTTGCACGACCAATGTCAGAATGGTGATTCAATTAACGAAGGACTTAGAATGAACTATCGCCCATTCACTTCAAAGCAATAGGGTTGCTAGGAGTTTAGAATTCACACGTCATAGCTCCAATGTCGGTATTCCGGTTGAAAACAATACGAGGACCAAGGAATGAATGAAGATGGCAAGAAGTATTATGATATCAAGAATTATTAAGAGGTGGTGAAATTCTCACCACATTCTTGACAAAAAGAGATGGTAATACTTCCGAGGTAAGGAAGATCAATTGCTGGACAGCAAGGAACTCAAGGTATAACACCAAACATGAACAAGCTTGTGTTGGTGGGAAGGCAATAAAGTGGTCGATGATAATACAATTCATCGAGGCAAGGATGGTATTTCTCATCATGAATCCAATTGATATCCTGGATGAGCTCAGAATGTTGACGATCTCGAAACCTTTGTCGCGAGAGTTCATGAAGATGTAATCGATCGGCGACGACATCAAGTCAAAGTAATGATGAAGTGAAAGGCTATAGGAACCAAGGGTACGACACAAACTCGAACTCAAGCTTGTTGGTTAAGGTGAAAGGATATGACGAGGAAAATCGACGTAAGGTTAGTTCATCGTCGAAAATTGGTGCTCCGAGAATAAGGACCAGGTAGCACCGTTAGAATCGTCACGACAATGATATAGCCAAACAGGCTAGGAATGGCGTGATCGGGTACAAACTCGTACTTATAGAAGCTTACTTAAGAGTTGTTGAACCGTAGAGCGGACTCGGTTCAGTTATCGGTGTCTTTGAGTGTTTAATAACTCAGAGCCCGTGAAAAATTGGAATCAGTGGTAAGGTAGCACTTGATGAAGAACTCATAAGAAGTTAAGCAGTACCATGATAATCTCGAGATACCAGGGGGTTAATACTCGACACAAGATCAAAGTAAAGGTTGGACCGGTGTACTGATCCATAGAAGACAATTGTTTTAACTTGTCCGAGAAATGAGATCAAAGAAGAACAATCATGGTCGAAACCACGATTGCAAAAGGCCAGATCCTAGATATAAGATGAACTTATACCAAAGGAATAATTAATTTAATAGAAGCTTTAATGATAAGATCTACATCGTGTCCATGGGCATGAACACAAGTTCAAGGTCGACTCCCACTTCTTCAATGTATAACCTTCCATTCACTTCTCACGTTCGATGAAGTTGCAGTGTTGAAAATTTTATCTGGCGAGGCACCAGAAGAGTATGATTCGTGAAAACTTTCGGGTTCACACGGTTTAGTGAAGGCATATGTTCTACCCATAGGGGCTCCTTGGAATCATATACCAGAATCTTTAGGAATAATTAACTCAAGTTCGAAGGCAGAGCATGATTGAGAAAGCAGAGGATACAATTTACCAAAGGCCTTATGTATCAGAGGAAAAGGCTCACAAGGTTATTGAATATGAAAGGCGTTGTCAGATAAAATCCAACAAAGGATCTGGTGATCCACAAGGGATCTGACTTGAGCATCAGTTCTCATCTAGAGGAAGAAGGATGCAAGGAGATCAAAATATAGAAACAACTGACTAACTCAATTGTCAAATGCAAATGAATTACGATTCCCAAATCAAGGGGTCAGAAGCAATGCTCTGATTAGGGATGGATAAGTTGAATAGCCTTAGGGTACAATCAACGACACATGGATTGGTCGAGAACCAATTCCAGTTAAAAGAATGGCAGCTCAGCCGGAAAGGTAATTTATAAGGATCAATGATGATTGCGGGTATTCGCAAACATATTGAGTCAACAGACTCAAAATGATAATGACAAGGAATGTCAATATGACTACGAGACTTATGGGATTAACCATAATGCAAGCAAGCAAGAATTTCAATAGCCAAAGGCACCAGAGGATTCTCGGAAGATCGAATAGTATTTTGAAGAATTTTGTGTAACACATGAACAACAGGGGATGAGCGGATACTCGACAAGTGCGAGTATTTATTTGAGGGGGTATTCATGTAGTAAGGAACTGCTAGGCAGTAGGCACAAAGTATTCTCGGATCAATAGAGAAAACTTCGGGGTATCTTGTAATAACAAGATCACTGGGGGATGATCGTATGAATGGCAAGTGTAAGTAGTTATCCATACGGATTTATCGGTGGCCAGGAATAGCAAAAGTGATGGGCACAAAGTCTCGAGAGAATATCAAAGAGTATCTCCGAATTCTTCTGATTAGCAGACGATCATCTGAAGTGAGGGGCTCTCCGGGAGAAAGTACTCGCGAGAACCTAAAGTTAGTTTTGTTATTAGCAAAATCGTTTAACCCGAATAGAAGAGAGTTCAGAATCCCAGAGTAAAGATCGAGGAGTAAAAGATCCTAATACCACCCAATGGCGACGTGGGCCCATGGGCCGCACAGCCATGTTAGTAAAAGTTTTGTAAAGTCTAGACTCGACTTCGGCCAAGGAGTTGGAAGGGGAATTCCTACAGGCAGTCGGCTCTGATACCAACTTGTGACGCCCCGATTTAATCGTACACTAATCATGCACGCAAATGTGTACGATCAAGATCAGGGACTCACAGGAAGATATCACAACACAACTCTACAAATAAAATAAGTCATACAAGCATCATAATACAAGCCAGGGGCCTCGAGGGCTCGAATACAAGTGCTCGATCATAGACGAGTCAGCGGAAGCAACAATATCTGAGTACAGACATAAGTTAAACAGGGTGCCATAAGATGGCTAGCACAAACTGGGATACAGATCGAAAGAGGAGCAGGCCTCCTGCCTGGGATCCTCCTAGGTCACTCCTGGTCGTCATCAGCGGGCAGCACGTAGTAGTAGGCACCTCCGGTGTAGTAGGGGTCGTCGTCGACGGTGGCGTCTGGCTCCTGGACTCCAGCATCTGGTTGCGACAACCAGGTAGAAGGGAAAGGGGAAAAGAGGGAGAAAAGCAACCGTGAGTACTCATCCAAAGTACTCGCAAGCAAGGAGCTACACTACATATGCATGGGTATATGTGTAAGGAGGCCATATCGGTGGTCTGAACTGCAGAATGCCAGAATAAGAGGGGGATAGCTAATCCTGTCGAAGACTACGCTTCTGGTAGCCTCCGTCTTGCAGCATATAGAAGAGAGTAGATTGTAGTCCTCCAAGTAGCATCTCCAAGTAGCATCTCCAAGCAGCATCTCCAGTAGCATCGCATAGCATAATCCTACCCGGCGATCCTCTCCTCGTCGCCCTGCGGAAAAGCGATCACCGGGTTGTCTGTGGAACTTGGAAGGGTGTGTTTTATTAAGTATCCGGTTCTAGTTGTCATAAGGTCAAGGTACAACTCCAAGTCGTCCTGTTACCGAAGATCACGGCTATTCGAATAGATTAACTTCCCTGCAGGGGTGCACCACATAACCCAACACGCTCGATCCCATTTGGCCAGACACACTTTCCTGGGTCATGCCCGGCCTCGGAAGATCAACACGTCGCAGCCCCACCTAGGCTCAACAGAGAGGCCAGCACGCCGGTCTAAACCTAAGCGCACAGGGGTCTGGGCCCATCGCCCATAGCACACCTGCACGTTGCGTACGCGGCCGAAAGCAGACCTAGCCTAGTGGCGTTCCAGTCCAATTCGGCGCGCGCCGCTCCGTCGCTGACGTCTGAAGTGCTTCGGCTGATACCACGACGTCAGGATACCCATAACTACTCCCACGTAGATGGTTAGTGCGTATAGGCTCGTAGCCAGACTCAGATCAAATACCAAGATCTCGTTAAGCGTGTTAAGTATCCGCGAACGCCGAACAGGGCCAGGCCCACCTGTCTCCTAGGTGGTCTCAACCTGCCCTGCCGCTCCGCCACAAAGTAACAGTCGGGGGCCGTCGGGAACTCAGGCCCACCACTACCTGGATGGAGCCACCTGCCCCTTCAGCCCCCCTCTCCAAACAGTATCACCAGTAATGTAACAGTGTAGAGTATAAAGTATATGCCCGTGATCACCTCCCGAAGTGATCACAGCCCAGTAGTATAGCATGGCAGACGGACAAGAGTGTAGGGTCACTGATGGAACACTAGCATCCTATACTAAGCATTTAGGATTGCGGGTAAGGTATCAATGACTGTAGCAGCAATGACAGGCTATGCATCAGAATAGGATTAACAGAAAGCAGTAACATGCTACACTACTCTAATGCAAGCAGTATAGAGAAGAGTAGGCGATATCTGGTGATCAAAGGGGGGGGCTTGCCTGGTTGCTCTGGCAAGAGAGAGGGGTCGTCGGTGACGTAGTCGATCACAGGGACATCAGCATCGGTCTCGAGGTCTATCGGAGAGAAGAGGGGGAAGTACAGTAAATACATAGCAGGCAAGTGCATGACAGGACAACAGACAGAGCTAGACGTGTTCTAACGCAGCGCTAGGCGATACTGGCGAAGGGGGAAACATCCGGGAAAGTCTTCCCGGTTCCGGACGTCTGTCAGACAGTTGAACCGGAGAGGAAAGTTTGCAGGTTCGATAGGTTAGGGGTGTGTGGCGGACGAACGGACTGCGTATCCGGATTCGTCTCGTCGTTCTGAGCAACTTTCATGTTGAAATTATTTTAATCCGAGTTACGGATTAAAAGATATGATTTTCTAAAGTATTTATTAATTTCTGGAATTTAATTAAATATTTAAATTAATTCGAAAAACAGATTAATGACATCAGCATGATGTCATGCTGACATCAGCAGTCAACGTTGACTGTTGACCAAGTCAACCTGACATGTGGGTCCAGGGGGACCCACCTGTCATCCTCTAATTAAGTTAATTAGGATTAGGTTAACTTAACTATAACTTGATTAGTTAATTGAATTAATTAACCCGAATTAATTAACTTAAGTAATTACTTAATTAATTAATTATTAATTTATTTATTTATTTATTTATTATTATTTTTTAATCATTCCTGTGGTGTAGGGCCCTCCTGTCATAGGCACAGGGGGCCAACCGGGCGGGGCGTGGCCGCGGGCGCCAGAATGGGCTCGAGCCCGAGAGGGCGCTGGGCAGCATGGGGCACACTGGCGCCGGCGGCCAGATCCACTCGCCGGACGCGGGGTAAGCGGCAGCCAGCGAGGGGGGGGGTCGGGAGGAACGCCGGCGAGCAGAGAGGAGGGCGCCGAGCGCCTGAACGGAACGGCACTGCCCGAGCGGGCACTGCGGGCTGGGGCCAGCGGTAGGGGGGTAGTGGCAGGAGGAGGCCACGGCGGAGCGAGCTCCGGCGCG
>NC_041385.1:47565451-47633214 GCF_002162155.2 Triticum dicoccoides
GGGGTTTTCATGCGGAGCGACGGGGATGGCCGCCGCGGGGTGGAGGCGGGTCCGGCGTGGTGGCCCCGGCGACGGTGCCGTGCGGCGAGGGCGAGGCGGAGTTGGGCGGCGTGATTCCCCCCGATCCAGATCGGGGGAGGGAGAGGCGATGGGGCGAGGAGGGGATAGGGTTTCGGGGGTGGGGGTCTCCCTGCGGTGGGTGGATGGATAAGGGAGGCCCGGCTGGGCCGTGGGGCGGCTGGGCCGGCCTGCTGGGCCGAAGCCCAGTGGGGGGGGGGCTTCTCTCTTGTTCCTCCCTCTTTTTTTTTGTTTCCTGTTTTGTTCCTTTTCCTTTTATTTATTCTCTTTTACTGTTTTAATTCAACTTATGTCATATAAGTATTTTATAAATTTGTGTTTTCTTTATTATAATTACCTATGTGATATTTGGCACTAACCGAACATTTTGTTTTGATGTGTGGAAATGTTTGATGTTTGACAATATTTAAATTTTGAATTTGAAAGTCTCGAACCGACGCGAGAATATTCGCAGTAACCGAGGTGACGTGTCCTCATTAACGCGGGATTACTGTAGCGTAATCACCCGGGCGTCACAACGTTGATCATATATACTATATGATTCACGCTCGACCTTTCGGTCTCAGTGTTCCGAGGCCATATCTTTATATGCTAGCTAGGATCGTCAAGTTTAACCTGAGTATTCCGCATGTGCAACTGTTTTGCACCCGTTGTATTTGAACGTAGAGCCTATCACACCAGATCATCACATGGTGTCTCAGCACGAAGAACTTTCACAACGGTGCATACTCAGGGAGAACACTTATACCTTGAAATTTAGTGAGAGATCATCTTATAATGTTACTGTCAATCAAAGCAGAATAAGATGCATGAAGGATAAACATCGCATGCAAACAATATAAGTGATATGATATGGCCATCATCATCTTGTGCTTGTGTTCACCATCTCCGAAGCACAGTCATCATCACCATCGTCACTAGCACGACACCTTGATCTCCATCGTAGCATCGTAGTCATTTCGCCACCTATTTCTTCTATGACTATCGCTACCCCTTAGTGATAAAGTAAAGCAATTACAGGGCGATTGCATTGCATACAATAAAGCGACAACCATATGGCTCCTGCCAGTTGCAGATAACTTTGTTACAATACATGATCATCTCATACAATAAAATTTAGCATCATGTCTTGACCATATCACATCACAACATACCTTGCAAAAACAAGTTAGACGTCCTCTACTTTGTTGTTGCAAGTTTTACGTGGCTGCTATGGGCTGAGCAAGAACCGTTCTTACCTACGCATAAAAACCACAATGATAGTTCGTCAAGTTAGTGTTGTTTTAACCTTCTCAAGGACCGGGCGTAGCCACACTTGGTTCAACTAAAGTTGGAAAAACTGACACCCGCCAGTCACCTATGTGCAAAGCACGTTGGTAGAACTAGTCTCGCGTAAGCGTACGCGTAATGTCGGCCTGGGACGCTTCATCCAACAATACCGCCGAACCAAAGTATGACATGCAGCTAAGAAGTATGACTTGTATCGCCCACAACTCACTTGTGTTCTACTCATGCATATAACATCTACGCATAAAACCAGGCTCGGATGCCACTGTTGAGAACGTGGTAATTTCAAAAAAAATCCTACGCACATGCAAGATCATGGTGATGCATAGCAACGAGAGGGGAGAGTGTTGTCCACGTAGCCTCGTAGCCCGAAAGCGGAAGCATTAGCACAACGCGGTTGATGTAGTCGTATGTCTTCACGATCCGACCGATCAAGTACCGAACGTACGGCACCTCTGAGTTTAGCACACGTTCAGCTCGATGACGTCCCACGAATTCCGATCCAGCAGAGCTTTGCGGGAGAGTTCCGTCAGCACGACAGCGTGATGACGGTGTTGATGATTCTACCAAGGCAGGGTTTTGCCTAAGCACCGCCACAATATTACCAAGGTGGAATATGGTGGAGGGGGGCACCACACACGGCTAAGAGATCAAGAGATCAGTTGTTGTGTCTAGAGGTGCCCCACTGCCCTCGTATATAAAGGAGGGAGGGAGAGGCCGACCCTAGAGGAGGGCGCGCCAAGTGTGGGGAGTCCTACTAGGATTCCCAAGTACTAGTAGGATTCCCATTTCCTTTCCGGAGTAGGAGAGAAGGAGAGAGGGGGAGATGGAGAAGGAAAAGGGGGCTGCACCCCTTGTCCAATTCAGACCAGAGGGGGGGTGCACGCGTCCTTCCTTTTGGCCTCTCTCCTCCATTCCCGTATGGCCCAATAAGGCCCATATACTCCTTGGCGAATTCCCGTAACTCTCCGGTACTCCAAAAAATAACTGAATCACTCGAAACCTTTCCGAAGTCCGAATATAGTCGTCCAATATATCGATCTTTACGTATCGACCATTTCGAGACTCCTCGTCATGTCCCCGATCTTATCCGGGACTCCGAACTACCTTCAGTACATCAAAACACATAAAATCATAATACCGATCGTCACCGAACTTTAAGCGTGCGGACCCTATGGGTTCGAGAACTATGTAGACATGACCGAGACATGTCTCCGGTCAATAACCAATAGCGGAACCTAGATTCTCATATTGGCTCCTATATATTCTACGAAGATCTTTATCGGTCAAACCGCATAACAACATATGTTGTTCCCTTTGTCATCGGTATGTTACTTGCCCGAGATTCGATCATAGATATATCAATACCTAGTTCAATCTCGTTACCGGCAAGTCTCTTTACTCGTTACGTAATGCATCCTCCCGCAACTAACTAATTAGCTACATTGCTTGCAAGGCTTATAGTGATGTGCATTACCGAGAGGGCCGAGAGAACCTCTCCGACAATCGGAGTGACAAATCCTAATCTCGAAATACGCCAACTCAACATGTACCTTCGGAGACACTTGTAGAGCTCCTTTATAATCACCCAGTTATGTTGTGACGTTTGGTAGCACACAAAGTGTTCCTCCGGTAAACGGGAGTTGCATAATCTCATAGTCATAGGAACATTTTTAAGTCATGAAGAAAGCAATAGCAACATACTAAACGATCAAGTGCTAAGCTAACGGAATGGGTCAAGTCAATCACATCATTCTCCTAATGATATGATCCCGTTAATCAAATGACAACTCCTGTCTATGGTTAGGAAACTTAACCATCTTTGATTAACGAGCTAGTCAAGTAGAGGCATACTAGTGACAATCTGTTTGTCTATGTATTCACACATGTATCAAGTTTCCGGTTAATACAATTCTAGCATGAATAATAAACATTTTTCATAAAATAAGGAAATAAATAATAACTTTATTATTGCCCCTAGGGCATATTTCCTTCAAAAATAATGCAAGGAAAAAGTATATAGCAAGGCAAATATATGAGAAAGAAGACCTCGGGGCCGTAGGTTTCACTAGTAGCTTCTCTCAAAAAGACAGCAAATGGTGGGTGAACAAATTACTGTTGGGAAATTGATAGAACTTCAAATAATTATGACGATATCCAGGCAATGATCATTACATAGGCATCACGTCCAAGATTAGTAGACCGACTCCTGCTTGCATCTACTATTATTACTCACACATCGACCGCTTTCCAGTATGCATCTAGTGTATCAAGTTCATGGAAAAATGGAGTAATGCAATAAGAACAATGACATGATGTAGACAAGATCCATTTATCTATTGCGGCAGATATGGATCCGATATTTTTATCCTTACTAGCAACGATACATACGTGTCGGTTCCCATTCTCTCACTTGGATCAAGCACCGTAAGATCGAACCCACTACCCGTCACCTCTTCCCATTGCAAGATAAATAGATCAAGTTTCCCAAACAAAACCCAAATATTGGAGAAGAAATACGAGGCTATAAGAGATCACACATATAAGAGATCAGAGAAACTCAAATAACTTTCATGGATATAAAAACATAGATCTGATCATAAACTCGAAGTTCATCGGATGCCAACAAACACACCGCCAAAAGACTTACATCATATGGATCTCCAAGAGACCATTGTATTGATAATCAAGAGAGAGAGAGAGAGAGGATGCCATCTAGCTAGTAACTATGGACCCGAAGATCTACAAAGAACTACTCATGCATCATCGGAGAGGCACCAAAGGACTCTGCGGTAGCTGGATGAATATTTTGTCAACTTCCCTAGGGTTTCTGGAATATTAGGGTATTTATAGAACAAAGAGGTGGTCCAGGGGGCACCCGAGGTGGGCACAACACACCAGGGCGCGCCTGGGCCTCCTGGCGCGCCTGGGCCTCCTGGCGCGCCCTGGTGGGTTGTCCCCACCTCGGGACTCCCCCCAGGTGCAACCAGGGCCCAACTTCTTCCTTCTGGTCCATAAAAAATCATCATAAATTGGCGTGGCATTTGGACTCCGTCTGATATTGGTTTCCTGCAATGTAAAAAACATGCAGAAAATAGCAACTGGCACTTGGCACTATGTCAATAGGTTAGTACCAAAAAATTATATAAAATTATTATAAAACATCCAAGATTGATAATAAAACAGCATGGAATAATCAAAAATTATAGATTCGTTGGAGACGTATCAGCATCCCCAAGCTTAACTCATGCTCGTCCTCGAGTAGGTAAGTGATAAAAACAGAATTGATGTGGAGTGTTGTTTATCATGTCATATCATATTCTTTTCTTTATAGCATGGACATTTGGACTTTTATGTGATTCAAAGCAAAAGTCTAGTTTTGACATAATAATTTAGATACTCAAGCATATCAACAAGCAACCATGTCTTTCAAAATATCAATGCTAAAACAAGTTACCCCTAACCCATCATGCTCAATCATTGATCCATTCATGAAACACAATCGAATATTAGTTACACCCAATACTTAAGTACGATCATATTGCCCCCTAGTTGGTGCTTTTATAAGAGAGGATGGAGACTCAATTTCAAAAATAAAAATTGCATAAAGTAAAAGAGTGGCCCTTCACAGAGGGAAGTAGGGATTTGTAGAGGTGCCAGAGCTTAAAGCGAAAAAATAGAGATAAAAACATTTTTGGCAGGTGTATCCATCCTACCAATGAAAATGACTTGGAGCATCCCAACACTTTCCATGCTAGATATATCATAGGCGGTTCCCAAATAGAAAATAAACTTTATTCCTTTTTCCACCATAACTTTCACTTTCCATGGCTAGCCGTATCAACGGGTGCCCTCCATACCAACACTTTCCAAGGAATTTATTATTTGACTACATAAAGTAAATTCATTTTGGCATTTCGGGACTGGGCATCCCTAAAACCTTTGCCTTACTCTCGTGCAATGACAAGTGAATAAACACTCATCGTGAGAATAACACATCTAGCATGGAAAATATTAGATACCCGTTACTGTTCCACGAGCGAAACAAACACACAAAAGAGAAGTTTATTTTGAAAATTAGAGATGGCACATGCAAATTTGCTTAGAACGGCAAAAGAATACCGCATATAGGTAGATATAGTGGACTCATGTGGCAAAACTAGTTTAAAGGATTTTGGATGCACAAGTAGAGGTCATACTTGGTGCAAAATGAAGGCTAGCAAAAAGATTGAGAAGCGACCAACCAAGAAACGAATAATCTCATAAGCAAGCATTAAGCATAATTAACACCGAATAATGCACCACAAGTGGGATATAATTTTCATTGCATGATTATTGACTTTTGTGCATGCATAGGGAATCGCAAACCTTAACACCAATATTCTTACTAGAGCACAATTACTCATCAACATAACTCACATATCACATCATCATATCTCAAAACTATTACTAAGAATCAAGTTTATTTTGTCCAATGATCTTCATGACATATATTTTTTCTTTATTTATTTTTCTTGGATATCTATCACTTTGGCACTAATTTTCATGTCTTGCTTTTCATAAGCTCAAACAAATATAAGTGAAAATCATGAGCATAAAATATTTTCTTTCTCTCAAAATAATTTAAGTGAAGCAAGAGAGAATTTCTTCAAAATTTTACTAACTCTCAAAAGAATCTAAGTGAAGCAAGAGAGAATTTCTTCAGAAATACTAAGCACCCCGTGCTCAAAAAGATATAAGTGAAGTACTAGAGAAAGTCCATGGCTCTGAAAAATTTAAGTGAAGCATAGGAGCAATTCTAACAAGTCATGACATAATTTTGGCTCACTCAAATAGGTGTGTCCACCAAGGATTGATGACTTAAAACACAAAATAAAACAAGCAAAGACACATATCATACAAGATGCTCCAAGCAAAACACATATCATGTGATGAATAAAAATATAGCCTCGAGTAAAATATCGATGGTCGTTAGAAGAAAGAGGGTATGCCACTCGGGGGCATCCCCAAGATTAGTTGGTTTCTCATTCTTGGATAATAGCTTGGGATGCTGGGGCATCCCCAATCTTAGGCTCTTCTATCCTTCTTTCATCCATCGTAAGATAACCCAAAACTTGAAAACTTCAATCACACAAAACTCAAAAAACCCTCGTGAGATCCGTTAGTAAAATAAAGCAAACCACTACTATAAGTGCTGTGTCAAACCAATTCTTATTTTATTTTTGTATTATATCTACTGTATTCCAACTTTCGATGGCAAAAACTCATCAAAGAAAACCATAGAGCCATCAAAATAAGCACAAAATGCAAAGAAAACAGAGTCTGTCAAAAACAGAACAGTCTGTAGAAATCTGAGAATTTCGAATAATTCTTCAACTCAAAAAAATATTAAATAAATTGGTGGACGTGAGGAATTTGTCTATTAATCCTCTGCAAAAAGAATCAACTTAAAAGCAGTCTTCTGTAAAAAATGACAACGAATGTCGTGAGCGCAAAAGTTTCTGTTTTTCAGCAAGATCAAATAAACTTTCACCCAAGTCTTCCCAAAGGCCTTGCTTGGCACAAACACTAATTAAGACACAAAAAACACAATCATAACAGTAGCATAATTATGCTAACACTCAAGAACAGAATTCAAAAATAAATTTTATTCACTGGGTTGCCTCCCAACAAGCTCTTTCTCTATAGCCATTAAGATAGGCATGAGATTTCAATGATGCTCACGTGAAAGACAAGAATTGAAGCACAAAGAGAGCATCATAAAACATGCGACAAACGCATTTAATTCTAACATAATTCCTATGCATATGCATTTTGTAGGCAACCAAATTATCAAGACAAGAAACATCTAGCATATGCAAGGAAGAACAAAGAGACGATAGCAATCTCAAGATGAAGAGATGTAATTTAGTAACATGAAAATTTCTACAACCATATTTTCCTCTCTCATAGTAACTACATGTAGGATCGTAAGCAAATTCAACAAAATATCTATCACATAACATATTCTCAACACGATCCACATATATGCGAAGTTGATACTCTTCCAAAATAGTGGGATTAACACTAACTAAAGTCATGACCTCTCCAAACCCACTTTTATCAAAAAAAATCATAATATTGAACATTCTCCAAATATTTGACACTCTTCCGAAACCACTTTCAATATAATTGCAAACACTATTGTCGATCTCAATTCATCATGGGGCTTAAATAAATTTTCAAGATCATACGAAGAATCACCCCAATCTTGATCATTGCAACAAGTAGTGGAAATAACAAAACTAGCATCCCCAAGCTTGTGGTTTTGCATATCATTAACATGATTGACATTGATAGAATTTATAATAACATCATTGCAATCATGCTTTTCATTCAAAGATCTATTGTGAATCACTTCATAAATTTCTTCCTCGCAATTTTCAGATTCACGAATGTCAAACAAAACTTCATAAAGATAATCTAGTGTACTCAAATCACTAGCAATTTGTTCATGATAATTGGATCTCTTAAAAAGATTATCAAGTGGATGAGGATCCATATCAAGAGATATTTAGCAAGCAAAGATGCAAGAAAATAGAATACACATGGCACACAAGCAAAGAAGAGATTTAACGAGAAAACGAAGAATGAAAAAGAGGGCGAATAAAATGGCAATTTTTTGTGAAATGGGGGAGAAGAAAATGAGAGGCAAATGGCAAATAATGTAAATTGCAAGCAGATTAGATTTTTGATTAGGAACCTACTTGATGTTGAAGATCCTCCCCAGCAACGGCGCTAGAAATTCCTTTTGATGTCGCTTGAAGCTACGTCACTATTTCCCCAAAGAGGAATGGATGATGCAGCATAGCGGCAGTAGATATTTCCCTCAGATATGAAACTGATGTCTACTACACAACCTTCTTCTTGTAGACGTTGTTGGGCCTCCAAGTGCAGAGGCTTGTAGTTCATTAGCAAATTTCCCTCAAGTGGATGACCTAAGGTTTATCAAGCCGTGGGAGGCGTAGGATGAAGATGGTCTGTCTCAAGCAACCCTGCAACCAAATAACAAAGAGTCTCTTGTGTCCCCAACGCACCCAATACAATGGTAAATTGTATAGGTGCACTAGTTCGGCGAAGAGATGGTGATACAAGTGCAATATAGATGGTAGATATAGGTTTTTGTAATCTGAAAATATGAAAACAGCAAGGTAACTAATGATAAAAGTGAGCACAAACGGTATTGCAATGCTACGAAACAAGGCCTAAGGTTCATACTTTCACTAGTGCAAGTTCTCTCAACAATAATAACATAATTAGATCATATAACTATCCCTCAACATGCAACAAAGAGTCACCCCATAGTCACTAATAGCGGAGAACAAACTAAGAGATTATGGTAGGGTACGAAACCACCTCAAAGTTATCCTTTCTACTCGATCTATTCAAGAGTCCGTAGTAAAATAACACGAAGCTATTCTTTCCGTTCAATCTATCATAGAGTTCTGATACGTCCATTTTGCATCATGCTTTTATATCATTATTTATTGCATTATGGGCTGTTATTACACATTATATCTCAATACTTATGGCTATTCTCTCTTATTTTACAAGGTTTACCATGAAGAGGGGGAATGCCGGCAGCTGGAATTCTGGCTGGAAAAGGAGCAAACGTTGGAAACCTATTCTGCACAATTCCAAAAGCCCCGAAACTCCATGAAACATCTTTTTAGATTTAATAAGAATTTTTGAGAGAAAGAAATACACCAGGGGGCCCACACCCTGTCCAGGAGAGAGGAGGGCGCCCCCCACCCCCCCCTATAGGGCGCGCCCCCTATCTCCTGGGCCCCTTGGTGGGCCTCCGGTGTCCATCTTCTGCTATATCAGAGCTTTTACCCTGGAAAAAATCGTGGGCAAGCTTACGGGACGAAACTCCGCCACCACGAGGCGGAACCTTGGCGGAACCAATCTAGGGCTCAAGCAGAGCTGTTCTGCCGGGGACACTTCCATCCGGGAGGGGGAAATCATCACCAACGTTATCACCAACGATCCTCTCATCGGGAGGGGGTCAATCTCCATCAACATCTTCACCGGCACCATCTCCTCTCAAAACCCTAGTTCATCTCTTGTATCCAATCTTGTATCAAAACCACAAATTGGTACATGTGGGTTGCTAGTAGTGTTGAGTATTCCTTGTAGTTGATGCTAATTGGTTTACTTGGTGGAAGATCATATGTTCAGATCCTTTATGCATATTATTACTCCTCTTATTATGAACATGAATATGATTTGTGAGTAGTTACATTTGTTCCTGAGGACATGGGTGAAGTCTTGCTATTTGTAGTCATGTGAATTTGGTAATCGTTCGATATTTTGATGAGATGTATGTTGTCGTTTCCTATAGTGGTGTTATGTGAACGTCGACTACATGACACTTCACCATTATTGGGCCTAGAGGAAGTCATGGGGAAGTAATAAGTTGATGATGGGTTGCTAGAGTGACAGAAGCTTAAACCCTAGTTTATGCATTGCTTCGTTAGGGGCTGATATGGATCCATATGTTTAATGCTGTGGTTAGGTTTACCTTAATACTTCTTTTGTAGTTGCAGACGCTTGCAATATGGGTTAATCATAAGTGGGATGCTTGTCCAAGTAAGGGCAGTACCCTAGTACCGGTCCACCCACATATCAAATTATCAAAGTACCGAACGTGAATCATATGAACGTGATGAAAACTAGCTTGACGATAATTCCCATGTGTCCTCGGGAGCTCCTTTCTCATTATTAGAAATTGTCCAGGCTTATCCTTTGCTACATAAAGGATTGGGCCACCTTGCTGCACTTTACTTACTTTATTTACTTGTTACTCTTTACTATTTATCTTATCACAAAACTATCTATCACCTACAATTTCAGTGCTTGCAGAGAAAATCTTACCGAAAACCTCTTATCATTTCCTTCTGCTCCTCGTTGGGTTCGACACTCTTACTTATCGAAAGGACTACGATTGATCCCCTACACTTTTGGGCCATCAAGACTCTTTTATGGCGCCGTTGTCGGGGAGTGTAGCGCTTTTGGTGAGTGGAACTTGGTAAGGAAACATTTATATAGTGTGCTGAAATTTTCTGTTACTTGTCACTACGGAAACTAATCCTTTGAGGGGCTTGTTTGGGGTATCTTCACCCCAACCAGAAGAGCAAAGAGTTGCTCCTCAACCTACTGAACTTTATGAAAATATTTACTTTGAGATTCCTTTGGGTATGATAGAGAAACTGCTAGCTAATCCATTTGAAGGAGATGGAACATTGCATCCCGATTTACACCTTATCTTTGTGGATGAAGTTTGTGGATTATTTAAGCTTGCAGGTATTCCTGATGATGTTTTCAAAAGGAAGGTCTTCCATTTATCTTTGAAGGGAGATGCATTGACATGGTATAGGCTATGTGATGATACGAGATCTTGGAATTATAAACGATTGAAACTGGAATTTCACCAGAAGTTCTATCCTATGCATCTTGTTCATCGTGATCGTAATTACATATATAATTTCTGGCCTCGCGAAGGAGAAAGCATCGCTCATGCTTGGGGCAGGCTTAAGTCAATGTTATGTTCATGCCCCATTCATGAGCTCTCTCGGGAAATGATTATTCATAACTTTTATGCTTGGCTTTCTCTTGATAATCGCAACCTGCTCGATACTTCCTGTGTTGGTTCTTATATGCTGAAGACTATTGATTTCAGATGGGACTTATTGGAAAGAATTAAACGCAACTCTGAAGATTGGGGTTCCAACGATGGTAAGGAGTCAGGTATGACACCCAAGTTCGATTGTGTTAAATCTTTTATGGATACCAATGCTTTTCGTGGATTTAGCGCTAAGTATGGACTTGACTCTGAGATAGTAGCTTCTTTCTGTGAATCTTTTGCTACTCACATTGATCTCCCTAAAGAGAAGTGGTTTAAATATAATCCTCCTGTTGAAGTAAAAGTAGTTGCACCTATTACAGTCGAAGAAAAGATTATTACCTATAGTGATCCTATTGTTCCTACTGCTTATGTTGAAAAAAACCCTTTTCCTTTTAGGATAAAGGATCATGCTAAAGCTTCCACTGTTGTTCGTAAGAGTAATACTAGGACTTATACACCTCCTGAGCAAATTAATGTTGAACCTAGTATTGCTATGGTTAAAGATCTCTTGGATGAGGATTTAGATGGGCATTGAGGGAGTCCTGGACTAGGGGGTGTCCGGATAGCCGAACTATCATCACCGGCCGGACTCCAAGACTATGAAGATACAAGATTGAAGACTTCGTCCTCTGTCCGGATGGGACTTTCCTTGGCGTGGAAGGCAAGCTTGGCGATACGGATATGTAGATTTCCTACCATTGTAACCGACTCTGTGTAACCCTAGCCCTCTCCGGTGTCTATATAAACCGGATGGCTTTAGTCCATAGGACGAACAACAATCATACCATAGGCTAGCTTTTAGGGTTTAGCCTCCTTGATCTCGTGGTAGATCCACTCTTGTAACACACATCATCAATATTAATCAAGCAAGACGTAGGGTTTTACCTCCATCAAGAGGGCCCGAACCTGGGTAAAACATCGTGTCCCTTGTCTCCTGTTACCATCCGCCTAGACGCATAGTTCGGGACCCCCTACCCGAGATCCGCCGGTTCTGACACCGACATTGGTGCTTTCATTGAGAGTTCCTCTGTGCCGTCGCCATCAGGAAGGATGCCTTTTCCCGTCTTTAAAGACGGCGCCGTCGTCAAGGGAGCTTTGGCCGCCAGCCAGACTAACCGGCTAGGCGGTTTTCTTATAACCGCATGTTCGGCCACCGCTCCGACAATGACCTCTCAGGTCATTAAAAGCGATCTTCACATCAGCTCAGAATTCGCCAAGCAGCTAGATCCGATTGAGCTCTCCTCTGTAAACGGGCTCTTGGATCGCATCGCCGCCCTGGGAGTCGCTACCGACCACGATCAGATTGGGCTTAAAACCGATCTGAGAGAAATTAACTCTCCCCAGGTTACCCACCACGTTGTTGTGGTAGAGGAACAATGCGACGACTCTTCTTCTATGTTAAAAACCAACTATGTCCGGATTCCCGATCCCTCCATGTCGGATTCCCGCAGAGGGACGGACGCCAATCAAATACTGAACCTAAAGTCAGGCACCGGACCAGATTTGTTGGAAAGCATCCAACAAACCAAGCTTCCAAATCCGAAAGCTTCTTGGCCTTTGAGCCTCAGATCGGGCGGGGTTCCGAACTTAATTCCACCCGCCCACCCAAACATAAGCGATCTATCTCAAATACGGCAAGAGCCCGATGAAACAGTACATCATTACTGGGCCAGATTCCTCCTGGTTATGAACAGGATAATGGACTGCCGTGAAGAAAGCGTGATTTCAATTTTCTGCAACAATTGCACGGACAAGGGAATAATAAATGCCATCAGTCGTCGCGAAGTTACACGCTTCGCCGACCTAGCAACCATTGTACAAAAATACTGCGCGATGGAGAGTGCTTGGAAAACCGAAACTAGGTTTTGGGACAATCCGGCCCTGAATACAGCCCCAGTCCGAAATAAAAGGGTGCGTCATACTCAAGCGCCCGGGTTAAAAACCAAGAAGCAAAAACCCCCTAAAGGGTACGGAACCGTACTGGAGGGATGGCTCAACGGACCCTGCAAAATCCACAGTACGGAGGGCGCCACTCCAACACATAGCCTTCGAGCATGTTGGATACTACGGCAGGTGGTCAAAAGTGGCGAAGGCTTTTTAGCCCCAGGCAACCAGCCCAGCAGTACCAGTACGGTATTAATAGTCTTCGAGACTTTCGCATCAAATAACATGCGGAAACGAACAATCCGCAGGCTCGCCGAAGTCTACCAAGTAGCAACAACAAATCCATGGAGTGACACGGCTATCACCTTCAATGCCAGGGACGAACCTAAATTCCGAACAGCTAGAGCACCAGCCGCATTGGTCCTCAGTCCGATAGTGGACGGCTTTTGTCTTACCAAGGTACTCATGGATGGCGGCAGTGGATTAAACCTCATCTACGAAGAAACCCTTCAAAAAATGGAAATTGACTGGAGCCGCATAGAGCGAAGCAGCACAACCTTCAGGGGAATAATCCCTAGTCGAGAAGTATGCTGCACAGGAAAAATCACACTAGATGTAGTGTTCGGCTCACCGGACAATTACAGGTCCGAAGAGGTCACGTTCCAAGTGGCCCCATTCGGCAGCGGATATCACGCCTTGTGAGGGCGAGAGGCATTCACAATCTTCCAAGCTATACCCCATTACGGGTACATGAAGCTCAAAATGCCCGGACCCAATGGAATAATCACTCTCGCCAGTGATCGCGATACAGCACTCCGCGCTGAAAATAAGACAACCGCGCTGGCCCTAGAGGCATTATCTGAAGCCCTAGCGGCAGCGGAACTAACTGCGCTGCGCTCCACGGTGGATAGGGACGATGTGATACTCGATAAGAGGTCCAAGTCCACCTCTTTTAAACCAGCAGACGAAATAGTCAAATTCCAGGTCCATCCAACAGACCCCACAAAGACGGACTCCATTGGGGCACAATTAAATCCTGATGTAGAAGCCGCACTACGAGAATTCCTTCGGGAAAATTGGGAAATTTTTGCCTGGCACCCTTCAGACATGCCAGGAATCCCATGCAGGCTGGCAGAGCACAGCCTAAATATCCTAAAAGGATTCAAGCCAGTCAAACAACCTCTTCGGCGATTTTCTAAACCCAAAAGTCAGGCAATGGGAGAGGAGCTAGCCAAACTCTTAGAAGCCGAATTCATTAGAGATATAAAACATCCGGACTGGCTAGCCAACCTAGTAATGGTACCAAAAAAGGACAAATCCTGGCGCATTTGCGTCGATTTCAAAGACCTTAACAAGGCCTGTCCAACGACCCTTTCCCTCTCCCTCGCATCGACCAAATCATCGATGCTACCGCAGGGCACGATTCATTGTGCTTCCTCGACGCATACTCCGGATACCATCAAATCAAGATGGCGGAAAAAGACCAGGCCGCAACGGCCTTCATTACTCCATATGGGCCATTCTGCTTCAACACAATGCCCTTCGGACTCAAAAACGCCGGCGCAACATATCAGCGCATGATTCAGACATGTCTGGCTACCTAGATAGGCAAAACAGTAGAGGCATACGTAGACGATGTGGTCATCAAGACCAAACACATCGAAACTCTAGTAGACGACTTGAGGGTGACATTCGACAACCTTCGAGCGTATGACATTAAGCTCAACCCGGAAAAATGTGTCTTCGGAGTACCAGCCGGAAAGCTTTTGGGCTTCATTCTATCCGGTAGAGGAATTGAAGCAAACCCAGCCAAGATCCGAGCTCTGTCACAATTGGATATCCCAAAAGACCTCAAGCAAATTCAAAAACTAACTGGATGCATAGCGGCTCTAAGCCGCTTCATCTCCCGTTTGGGAGAAAAGGCTCTGCCCCTCTATCGCCTCCTCCGGTGCACCGAACACTTCGAATGGACGAATGCTGCCACGGCCGGACTCGAAGAAATCAAGGCCATACTGGCAACAAATCCGGCCTTGGCCGCGCCCAACCTAGGCGAACCTATGTTATTATATATCGCAGCAACACATCAGGTTGTCAGCGCGGTACTCGTCGTCGAACGAGAAACAGAAGGGCACATATTCCCTCTTCAAAAACCAGTGTACTACGTATCCACTGTCTTAACTCCATGCAAGTCCCGGTACCCACATTATCAAAAGATAGTGTATGCCGTATTCATGGCATCCCGGAAGCTGCGACACTACTTTCAAGAGTGTTCCATAATGGTGTCCTCCGAAGTACCTCTCAACGATATTATAAACAATCGCGAAGCAACAGGCAGGATTGCAAAATGGGCCATTGAGCTCTTACCATTTGACATAACCTACAAACCACGGCGAGCTATAAAGTCGCAAGTTCTAGCTGACTTTGTTGCCGAATGGACCGAAGCCGAACTCCCTAAAGAGTACGGCGTGTACTCCAATTGGATCATGCATTTCGACGGATCCAAAATGTTGGCTGGCTTGGGGGCTGGCGTCGTCTTGACGTCCCCAACCGGAGACACAGTCCAATACGTACTTCCAATAATGTACATGGACTCCAACAACGCAGCCGAATACGAGGCCCTTCTACATAGCCTCCGGATGGCAATCTCCATGGGCATTCAATGCCTAGAGGTGCGCGGGGATTCAAACCTCGCAATATCCCAAGTAAATGGAGACTTTGACGCCAAAGATCCGAAAATGGCAGCCTACCGCAATGCCGTCCTAAAAATGTCAGCTCGGTTCGAAGGACTCGAATTCCACCATGTAGCCCGGGATAACAACCAGGCAGCAGATCGGTGCAAAACGCGACACCGTCCCTCCAAACATCTTCCTGGAACGGCTCTTTAAGCCATCCGTATTATGGGAAGAGGAGTCCGGAAATAACAATCCAGAACCAGCTGCATCCCCTAACTCAGACCATTCTGACACAATCGGCGGCTCAGCCAATGAAATAACACCTTCAGCCCACGAAATAATGGCAGTAATTGCCCCGTGGACGGAACCATTCCTAGCCTACTTAATCAGGTAGGAACTTCCCAAAGACCAAAATGAGGCCTGCTGCATAGTTCGGCGATCTAAAGCCTACAAGGTCCATGAGGGAGAACTTTATAAGAAAAGCACAACCGGAGTCCTTCAAAGGTGTATCTCCGAAGAGGAAGGGCGAAATCTCCTGGCTGAAATTCACGCCGGACTCGGCGGGCACCACGCTGCAGCCCGGGCCCTTGTAGGAAAGGCCTTCCGTACAGGATTTTATTGGCCAACAGCCCGGGCAGATGCTCAGGACTTTGTCCAACGATGCGTCGGTTGCCAGCTCTTTGCTAATCAGAGCCACATGCCACCCACCGCCCTCAAAACTATACCCATCACCTGGCCATTCATGGTTTGGGGGCTTGACATGGTTGGACCCCTTAAAGGGGGAACCCACAAGCACAAATACTTATTGGTCATGGTGGACAAATTCACCAAATGGATAGAGGCCAAGCCAGTTAAAATGGCAGAATCTGGACCGGTGATAGACTTCATATCCGGGGTAGTACACCGTTTTGGCGTCCCCCACAGCATCATCACTGATAACGGCACGAATTTCACGGCCGACGAGGTTAAACTCTGGTGCAAAAACATGGGCATCAAGCTCGACTACGCTTCAGTCTATCACCCCCAAACTAACGGTCAAGTCGAGCGAGCAAATGGTCTAATCATGAGCGGCATTAAACCCAGACTAGTGCGGTCCCTCAAGGAATCTAACACGCACTGGGTAGAGGAGCTCGACTCCGTACTCTGGGGGCTGTGGACCACGCCAAACCGCACTATCGGATTCACACCATTTTTTATGGTGTACGGCGCAGAGGCAGTTCTGCCCTGCGATATAATTCATGACTCACCTCGCGTGCGCATGTACGAAGAAAGAGAAGCTGAGTTGGATCGGCAGGACAGTTTGGACACCTTAGAGGAGGAGCGGGACGTGGCAAAAGCTCGTTCCGCATTCTATCAGCAGCAGGCTCGAAGATATCAAAGCAGAGAAGTACGGGCCAAAACCTACAATGTTGGCGAACTTGTTCTACGCCTGCCGGACAAGAAAAAGGACAAACTTAAGCCCAAGTGGGAAGGTCCCTTCATCATCGACCAAGTCCTGACCGGCGGAGCATACCGTCTATGTAACGCATCTGACAACCGACTCGAGCCGAACCCATGGAACGCAGCCCGTCTCCGAAGATTCTACGCCTAACGCCGGACTCAGAGTTCGTCTCACTCCTCCGTCCACCTTTTTTACATTTTCACTGTCTCTTGTCCCCCTCCTTCTTCCCACCTTTTTTTTCAATACCTTTGATAGGCTGATTTGTGCATTGTTCGCACACACTTGATGTGCTCCTAGCACTCATTATACCTGGGGGCTTCTTTAAAAGAAGCTTATTTATATGGGCTTCATGCCCACCACATGTGTCACACTTCCGCATGTACCTTTTGATCACCATTATATGCATCAATATGACTTAAGTTTTGGCCAAGCCGGGTTGCCTGGCTCCTGTGCTTACCCCTACGTTCCCGATTGGTCGGCTAGGAGGTAAAGGGAGCACCTCTGCGATTGTTACTGCCGGGTCAGCCGGATGTGTACCTCAGACTGGGTGAAGCTGAAGGCTAGCGTTCTTAAGGGAATATTCGGTCGGTGACCTGAAAGATGATTTATTACTTACTTATTTATCTGCCCCCAGATGCTTTTTCTGCTATTTTCGCAGTCCGGACATGCACTTTAGGGCATGCCTCCCAGGGAAAGGAACCCTTAACGGAACTATTCTCCCTGGAAGATGTTTCTTACTAACCATGTAATATAACATAGCTAGTTGGGCACTTGTCTGATAAAGAAATTATGACCCCTACGCCTTGTCTCCATGCATGCCCCGGTTCTTTTATAACCGTCAGGGTATTCGGACACACTCCGGACTGTTGGGTCCCGAGGTTGAAGCGAAAAGGTCCGCAAAGGCAAACGATCTACAATCCGGCTAGAAGGCATTTTACATGTCATTTTAAAATTACATCGTCAAACTGACTGATTGTACTCCTCTTCAATCCCATCTAACAGGCTGTCTAATTTACAGTCCTGTTGGGAATATTTCGCGGCCAGCTCTACTTGGCCGTACATCAAGCTCACAGGGATCTCCTTCCCATCAGGCCCCGCAGGTCCGACCTCGGCCATGTTGTCAGCCTTCGGGTACCGCATCTTCACCATGGCCCAGGCCTCCCTGGCACCTTGACGGCAGGCCGATATCTTCCATAGACGGAGACGTCGCCGTACTCCCTGAAGCTTCTCAGCAAGCCCTCCAAGGCCATCAGGTAGGGAGATGGAAGGCCATAAGGCCTGAACGACGCCACTCATCGCCTGCCGAACACGTTCAAGCAGTTGCACCAGCTCGGGAAGTTGGTCACCCGTTGAACCGGGCATTTCCTCCATAGGGCGACCTGTGAGTACACCTACAGACATATTTCTGTCAACCGACTTCCTCGCCGAACTCTTCTTTTCAAAAGAGTTTGCTCAAGCACTTACTATAGATGCCGCGACGAAGCCGCTGATTCTCCTTCAAGGAGCTAGACAGCTGGGCCCGAACACCTTTTAGCTCTTCTCCAAGCTGGGTGTGGGCATCTTGGAGTTTATTCCTCTCCTGCTGCACCTTCATAAGCACCCTCTCGCCGGCCTTCAACTGGCGCAGTAGCTGTTGCTTGTCCAGATCTAGTCCGGCACCCTCTGCAATATTATTGTTAGATTTACGCACACGCCGCACTTTGTTAACTACTTATCTTTTCGAAGTACGTATTACCAGCGGGGGTCTCTGTGGCTCCCCCTGTGGTGGCCAGTGCGGCCTCAAGTTGGGCCTTGCACTCTTGAAGTTCCTGGGACAGGTGGGTATTCTTCTCCGTAAGATCCTGCATAATAAATGATCCTTAAATCAGTTATTTTAACTATTTTAAGTCTCGGGGGCTACTGGCATATATAACTATTAAAATTACTTACCAGTATGTCCTTCACATACTGCTCCGTGGCTCTGGTTAAACCATCTTGAGCGGCACGGAGGTGCGCGTCTCCCGCATCAAAGGCATTCAACGCCTCCGGGGAGAAGCACGCGTCACGAAGAACTGTCTGGCGATGCATGTGATTCATGGCGCACTCCACCTCAGAACGGGTGGCGGACAGCCTGTCGGCATCCTCAGTTGAAGGAGCATCCGGCTCATGCCCTGTGTTTGCCTCCCCTTCCGGACCACCCGTTGGAGCATGGCTGGCGGAGGCTTGATTGGCAACCTCTCTGGACACTATCCGGCGAGCGCTCTTTCTCCTGGAAAAGTTATGAGCATTAATATACCTCCTAGGGATCCTTCCCTTAAAATCAGCGGTGTGCCGTACCATTGTGACGACATTTCGATTCGCGTCACACTCCTTTTCCGCCTGTTGGGCCGAACTGACCCTTGCTGGTCAGCCACCACGGGTTCGGCTTCTCGCCTTGAAGGGACCTCCTGCAAGACATCGTTGGTATACGGTGATCTGAGATACGCAAGGACGAAGTAATGGTGTCAGAACTCCGGTCATAATTACCTGAGAAGCCGGACATAATCCGGGGTAGTCAGCCGTAATGGCGACTAAAGCATTGTCCATGCTGAGTTGGTGGAACACCCCATCAATTAGCTCCACCTTTATGTCCGGATCCTCTTCGGAGGCCAGATCAAGGGATCTTCCTGGATCCTCGGGTTGTGGAGTTGGACTGTGTATGCCCTCCACATCCCAACGCAGTTCCTGCATCAAAATCATAAAGTAAGGCATTTAACTTCGAAAGCACGGGTCGGATGAATAAACGTTCGCTTACCCAGCTCCGAGGGTTATTCATGGAGAACCCATTCAATGGGCTCGTCTGGAGAAAGTCCTCCTTCTCCCCCTTGTACAAGCCGGACAGGATCTTCACCAGATCCGCGGCCGACCCTGGCCCCTTGCGGCCATGACGCGTGGCATCGTTCTCCCTGTTGAAATCCCACATGGGGTGGCCCCTATATTGGAGCGGCTGCACCCCTCGCATAATGCACGTGGCCATGATTCCAATCATGGTCAATCCGGAGTGGGCCAGTAACCTAATCCGACCCATCAGATAATGGACACTCCCATCATCCTCCCGTTGAGGGCTCCGCGGGCGCCAACTCAGGCGTTTCTTCAAGGGAGCATTGCTGAAATCCGGGAGGCCGATCCGAACTGGATCCGGCAGAGGGGTGTCCTCCATATAGAACCATTCCGAAGGCCAATCTTCGGACGCCTACTTCGGGGTGCCGGATGGATATCCGGTCCCGGCGATGCGCCATATTTCGGCTCCGCCCACTTGATATATCGACCCCTCATGAGAACGGGGTACGAGGCAAAACAATCTCTTCCACAACGCAAAGTGGGGCTCGATGCCCAAGAACGGCTCGCAAAGAGCTACAAAGACCGCGATGTGCAAAATGGAGGCAGGTGTAAGGTGGTGAAGCTGGAGTCCGTAGAACTCCAGGAGCCCCCGGAGAAACGGATGTATGGGAAATCTGAGTCCCCTTATTAAATAAGGGACAAAGCATACCCGCTCTCCTTTGGAGGGGTTGGGAACGCTCTCCGCCTGCTTTCCACCCTGGAAGGTGGCCAGTCCGGCTCGAACAGGAACCATGAAGGCTGGGGGAAGATATCCCTCGGTTTGGAGCGCCACTAGCTCGCTGTGTGGAACTGAGCATCTCCCCCAATCTCCTGGCTTAGGGCTGGGAGCGCGAGAGGAGGAGCCGCGTCGACTATCCATGATAGAATGGATTTTTGTCAGAGGCGCTTCGATGAGTACTTGCGGAAGGAGGATGGTGTGAGTTGGATCTAGATCCTCGCCTCCCTTGTAGGCGGCTCGTTCGCACGGCTAGGGGGGGAAATGTAAAAATACCCTAGCTTTTCGCATTCATATGACACGTGGAAGAAGGCCATTATTGGGCGTAGAAGCCAAGGAGCGCAACATTTATAAGGAAGCCGGACATTATTCGACAGGAACATGAAGTTTGAAGGAGAACCCGCCTTGCAACACCGAAGACAACATGCGCGCCGGACTCGTCGTCATTGAAGCCTAGTTCGGGGGCTACTGAGGGAGTCCTGGACTAGGGGGTGTCCGGATAGCCGAACTATCATCATCGGCCGGACTCCAAGACCATGAAGATACAAGATTGAAGACTTTGTCCCGTGTCCGGATGGGACTTTCCTTGGCGTGGAAGGCAAGCTTGGCGATACGGATATGTAGATTTCCTACCATTGTAACCGACTCTGTGTAACCCTAGCCCTCTCCGGTGTCTATATAAACCGGATGGCTTTAGTCCATAGGACGAACAACAATCATACCATAGGCTAGCTTCTAGGGTTTAGCCTCCTTGATCTCGTGGTAGATCCACTCTTGTAACACACATCATCAATATTAATCAAGCAGGACGTAGGGTTTTACCTCCATCAAGAGGGCCCGAACCTGGGTAAAACATCGTGTCCCTTTTCTCCTGTTACCATCCGCCTAGACGCACAGTTCGGGACCCCCTACCCGAGATCCGCTGGTTTTGACACCGACAGGCATGTTATTTCTTTCTGTGGTGAGACTGCTAATATTGCTAGGCCAGATACTAAGACACCTAGACCTATTGTAGGCATGCCTGTTATTTCTGTTAAAATAGGAGATCATTGTTATCATGGCTTATGTGATATGGGTGCTAGTGCTAGTGCAATACCTTATACCTTGTATCAAGAAATTATGCATGACATTGCACCCATTGAATTAGAAGACATAGATGTTACTATTAAGCTTGCTAATAGGGATACCATTAAACCCTTTGGGATTGTTAGAGATGTTCAAGTTTTGTGTGGGAAGGTTAAATACCCTGTTATTTTTCTTGTTCTTGGTTCCCCACAAGATGATTTTTGTCCCATTATTTCTGGTAGACCCTTCTTGAATACGGCTAGTGCTAAGATTAATTGTGAAAAGAATACTGTCACTGTTGGCATAGATGGTATGTCTCATGAGTTTAATTTCGCTAAGTTTAGTAGACAACCTCGTGATAGGGAACCACCTAGTAAGGATGAAATTATTGGTCTTGCTTCCACTTTTGTTCCTCCAACTGATCCGTTAGAACAATATTTGCTAGACCATGAAAACGACATGTTTATGAAGGAAAGAGAAGAAATAGATGAAGTGTTCCTTAAACAGGAACCTGTGCTAAAACATAACCTTCCCGTTGAAATTCTTGGGGATCCCCCTCCACCCAAGGGTGATCCCGTGTTTGAACTCAAACCATTACTTGATAATCTTAAGTATGCTTATCTTTAAAAAGAAATATATCCTGTTATTATTAGTGCTAACCTTTCAGAGAAAGAAGAGGAAAGATTATTGAAAACTCTGAAGAAGCACCGAGCAGCTATTGGATATACTCTGGATGATCTTAAGGGCATTAGTCCCACATTATGCCAACACAATATTACAGTGGAAAAATATGCCAAACCAGTTAGAGATCCTCAAAGACGATTAAATCCCAAGATGAAGGAAAGTGGTAAGAAAAGAGATACTAAAGCTCCTTGAGGCGGGTATTATTTATCCCGTTGCCGATAGTGAATGGGTAAGCCCTGTCCATTGTGTTCCTAAAAAGGGAGGTATTACCGTTGTTCCTAATGATAAAGATGAATTGATCCCACAAAGAATTATTACAGGTTATAGGATGGTAATTGATTTCCGTAAGTTAAATAAAGCTACTAAGAAAGATCATTACCCTTTACCTTTTATTGATCAAATGCTAAAAAGACTATCCAAACACACACATTTCTGCTTCATAGATGGTTATTCTGGCTTCTCTCAGATACCTATGTCAGCGAAGGATCAATCTAAAAATACTTTTACTTGCCCTTTTGGTACTTTTGCTTATAGACGTATGGCTTCTGGTTTATGTAATGCACCTGCTACCTTTCAAAGACGCATGATGGCTATATTCTCTGATTTTTGTGAAAAGAATTGTGAGGTATTCATGGATGACTTTTCCGTTTATGGATCCTCTTTTAATGATTGTTTGAGCAATCTTGGTCGAGTTTTGCAGAGATGCTAAGACACTAGTCTCGTCCTGAATTGGGAAAAGTGTCACTTTATGGTTAATGAAGGCATTGTCTTGGGGCACAAGATCTCCGAGAGAGGTATTGAAGTTGATAAAGCCAAAGTTGATGCTATTGAAAAGATGTCATGTCCCAAGTACATAAAAGGTATAAGAAGTTTCCTTGGTCATGCCGGTTTTTATAGGAGGTTCATTAAGGACTTTTCTAAAATCTCTAGGCCTCTGACTAATTTATTACAAAAACATATTCCTTTTTACTTTGATGATGATTGTGTAGAAGCATTTGAAATACTCAAGAAAGCTTTGATCACTGCACCTATTGTTCAGCCACCTGATTGGAATTTACCTTTTGAAATTATATGCGATGCTAGTGATTATGTTGTAGGTGTTTTTCTAGGGCAAAGAGTCGATAAGAAATTGAATGTTATCCAGTATGCTAGTAAGACTCTTGATACTGCCCAGAGAAATTATGCTACTACTGAAAAAGAGTTTTTAGCAGTTGTGTTTGCATGTGATAAGTTTAGACCTTATATTGTTGAAGGTACTATTCACACTGATCATGCTGCTATTAAATATCTTATGGAAGAGAAAGATGCTAAGCCTAGACTCATTAGATGGGTTCTCTTGTTCCAAGAATTTGACTTGCATATTATTGATAGAAAGGGAGCCGAGAACCCCGTTACAGATAACTTATCTAGGTTAGTGTTCTTGATGACCCACTGCCTATTAATGATAGCTTTCCTGATGAACAATTACCGGTCGTCAATGTTTCTCGTACTGCTCCTTGGTATGTTGATTATGCTAATTGCATTGTTGCTAAATATATACCGCCTAGTTTCACATACCAGCAAAAGAAAAGGTTCTTTTATGATTTAAGACATTACTTCTGGGATGACCCACACCTTTATAAAGAACGAATAGATGGTGTTATTATGCGTTGTGTGCCTGAGCATGAACAGGAACAGATTCTACGCAAGTGTCACTCTGAATCCTATGGAGGACACCACGCTGGAGATAGAACTGCACACAAGGTACTACGATCTGGTTTTTATTGGCCTACTTCCTTCAAAGATGCTCGTAAGTTTGTCTTATCTTGTGACGAATGTCAAAGAATAGGTAACATTAGTAGACGTCAAGAAATGCCTATGAATTATTCTCTTGTTATTGAACCATTTGATGTTTGGGGCTTTGATTATATGAGACCTTTTCCTGCCTCTAATGGTTATACACATATTTTAGTTGCTATTGATTACGTTACTAAGTGGGTAAAAGCTATTCCAACTAGTAGTGCTGATCATAACACTTCTACTAAAATGCTTAAAGAAGTTATTTTTTCGAGGTTTGGAGTCCCTAGATATCTTATGACTGATGGTGGTTCACATTTTATTCATGGTGCTTTCCGTAAGATGCTTGCTAAGTATGATGTCAATCATAGAATCGCATCTCCTTATCATCCGCAGTCTAGTGGTCAAGTAGAGTTGAGCAATAGAGAGCTCAAATTAATTTTGCAAAAGACTGTGAATAGATCTAGAAAGAATTGGTCCAAAAACCTTGATGATGCATTATGGGCCTATAGAACTGCATACAAAAATCCTATGGGTATGTCTCCATATAAGATGGTTTATGGAAAAGCGTGTCATTTACCTCTTGAACTTGAACATAAGGCATATTGGGCTATTAAAGAGCTCAATTATGACTTCAAACTTGCCGGTGAGAAGAGGTTATTCGATATTAGATCAGTTGATGAATGGAGAACCCAAGCGTATTAGAATGCCAAGCTATTCAAAGAAAAAGTCAAACACTGGCATGATAAGAGGATACAAAAGCGTGAATTTAACGTAGGGGATTATGTGTTATTATTCAATTCTTGTTTAAGATTTTTTGCAGGGAAACTCCTCTCAAAATGGGAAGGTCCCTACATTATCGAGGAGGTCTATCGTTCTGGTGCCATAAAAATCAACAACTTTGAAGGCACGAGTCCAAGGGTGGTAAACGGTCAAAGAATTAAACACTACATTTCAGGTAATCCTATCAATGTTGAAACTAATATTACCGAAACTGTAACCCCTGAGGAATACATTAGGGACACTTTCCAGAACGTTCCAGACTTAGGAAAGGTATAGGTGTGTGGTACGGTAAGTAAACTGACTCCAAAAGAACTCCAATGACAATTTTTATCAGTTTTGGAATATTTAAGAATTTTAGGAAGAAAGAAGTAGTCCGAAAGGGACACAGGCTCCCACGAGAGTGGAGGGCCCCCCCCCCCTACTAGGCGTGCCCCCTGTCTCGTGGGCACCCCGTGTGCCTCCCGGACTCCATTTTCTTGCATGTTATGTATTTTGGTCGGTAAAAATTCATTATATATACTGTCAGGACTGGTTTTCCAATAAAATATTCGTTAAAAAATCAACCATTTTATTCGACCAGTATAGAAAAATCCTCCTTACTAGTGGACAAATCATTGATACAAAAATCCACAAGTACTAAATATTATACAAGGTTGAGCTGAGGCTGCTCAACAATTTATTACAAGCATGCCGATATTATACATAAAGGTGGATATGACACAAGGAGTATGGTGGCATAACTACTGACTCGAAGTAAAAGTGGTGGTGGATATGTCACAGTGAAGTGGGTGACATGACTCCTAAATCTTACAGCTCATCGAGCACCGGAGTGAGGCTCGATGATTTTATTAGGGTAGCGGAAGCGTATATGATACAAGTGACCAACTCTAGGATCGCACGGGACTGACTGGGACTCCTCTAGGCGTCGGACTCGCTATCGTACTCTTCATCCACAAGATCGCCTTCGTCAACATCTGGCCAAATCAACAAGCCAGGTGAGTACTTTGAATGTACTCGCAAGACAGTTTGGACATAAGATATAACAAATGCAAACATGATGCACATGAGCAGACTAGTAATACACACACAGATAGTAAATTTGCATTACATGTTAAATAAAAAGGAAGTCAGGCGATAGTCCTCCCAAAATCCCAAATAAAATAACTGAAGACCGATCGGGTGTCTGAAGCGACGCCTCGAAAGGTAAAAAAATAAATTAACATGCCGCAGTCAGGCATCAGGATGACACCACATAAAGGGCTTATATTGAAATATAAATGACAGTACGTGCCACAGTCGGATGTCTAAGCGACATCTCGAAAAGGGCTTATAATGAAAGTAAATAACATGGATGCCACAGTCGGATGTCTGAGCGACATCACATAAAGGGCTTATATCAAACGTAAATAACGAGAATGCCACAATCGGATGTCTGAGCGACATCACATAAAGGGCTTATATCAAAAGGAAATAACAAGAATGCCACAGTCGAACGTCTGAGCGACATCACCTAAAGGGCTTATATTAAAAGTAAATAACAAGAATGCCACATTCAGACGTTTGAGCGACATCACATAAAGGGCTTATATCAAAAGTAAATAACAAGAATGCCACAGTCGGACGTCTGAGTGACATCACATAGAGGGCTTATATTTCACCATTCGAATTCAAGTAGCGTATGAATTCAAATCCTCCCAAGGAAATACTCAGTACATAATAATAAACTGGTTAGTCCATCCATAGGTATAACATTCAGCCGGGTTTACCACTCATGTTTATTCACCGGAGATTGTCACTGAGACTGACATTGAGACTGACACTGAGATGAACGTTGAGACTGACACTGATACTGACATTGATATGTTGCTCACAGTCCTTGACCATGGACACGATTATCAAATGGTTTTGACTCTGCAGAGTTTGTACTCTTTACCCACATCCAACGGATTTCCATAGTCACAAGGGACTAGTTCCGTTTACGGTATTTTAGAAGAAACACATCTAAGCAGTATACACCCATTCCACATTCCGCTGCCAGGAATCACCTAGGCAACGTTCAAGAAGAACTCCAAGACGGGGAGGCCACAACCTCGAGTAGCATGGGATCAAATTTATATCGCGCGCTCTAAGGGGTGGCCCCCTCTCGATCCCAACCGGAAACACCCATGCCCCTGACCGGATGACGGGATTTAATCAAGGGCCATGGAACCCTCATCACGGCCCCTCTATTTGGTGTGTACAAGGAAAGAGGTTTGCAACTGACTAGACCGCATTCTTTGCAGAAGACATGTGGCAGCACAAAAAAGGGGACGAACGGAAACCTGACTTGATCCACGTTAATACTAGAGTTAAACGGTTGGCATAAGACTGGCATGCTTCAACAATACCATCTTGCAACCTATCATGCCACCACATGATCAGGTTATCTCACCATCATATAAACACATCAAATTTCAAAGCTCACTTGTAGCTTGCTTTGCATGCAATATAACATTCACTAATGCTTATATAAACATACTATGAGAAAACTACTCAAGTAAACATGCAAGACACTCATCATATCAAAGGTTCAAACATGCTTGCCTGGTTCGGAATAGTCGGAGTCTAGCTCGGTGAAGTTGGCGGCTCCGTCACCTCCTTCGGTATCTACGGTATAAAAGGAATCGGATACGAACGTAAATACCATACGTGCATAAAACTTGTTCCAAATATTTTTCAAATAAATATGATAAAAACTAGATAGAAAAATAAAGATGACCGAAAAAGAATCAACTCAAAATCGTCTTTTTTTAAAAGTTATAAGGGTTTTGGTCTAGGGACTAATCTGTGATGAAACAGAAACTTTCCAGGGGCTAGTTTGAAAAAAAAACTGAAAAATGTTTCGGTTAGAAAACGTAGTTTGGCCAAAGGCGCTTTCAGAAAACATTTTGAATAAAAGAGAAAAAGCTAACGAGGGGGTCCCACCCGTCAAGTTTAAAAATCAGAACAGAGTCCCGCCGGCGCCCGAGGCTTGCGGTGGTCGTCGGTGTCGATCCACGGCGAGGCAGGGGGAGTGGAGGGTACCTACGGACTCATGAAGCTCTGCCGCGTCTGTGGGTGGTGGAGTTGGTCGTCGACGAGCACCACATCAACGGCGGCCTCCTCTCCGGCGGACGGTGGTTCGGTCAAGGATGGATCTCACCGAGGAGGGCTGCAGACGCCAAATTGAAGCGCGGGTTAGAGGAGTGGGAGTGCTAGGAGGCTACTGACGCAGTTTGGGAGGTGGGGGTGCTCTCACCAGAGAGAATCTTGCCAGAGCCCGAAGCGGATCGGGGCGGCCGGAGTCGGGGAAGAAGGCTCGCCCGAGGCCCTCTGATGAGTGTGGCGAGGTTCTGAGGCGAGGAGGGGAGGTGATGGGTCGAGAACAAGCTCGGGCCTCCATTTATAGCCGGCCCGAGGCGGTTGCTGAGACGGGGTTTCTCCGACGACTGATTACGGCGAGGCAGAGGTTGGACGGGATGTTTAAGCGTCTGGGCATCTTCGGATTGGTTAACTGCTTTTGTTTAACGGCTAAACTTGGTACAACTTGGGTGATACTCCAAGTTCTCGACGGAACGGCCTCACGGGCACGTCGGCAGCAGGGAGCGCGCTCTGCGCCTCCCAGGCCACGGCGATGGTTCTGCAGCACGCACGGGGAAGGGGATGACCATGCGGTGGCTCCTGGTGGTGTGGGCGGTGCTGGACGGCGCCGTATGCAGGTCTGGCCCCTGCTGGCCGCCATGGGCAGTTCTGCCACCGCGGAAGACGCCAGAGCTGACGCGCCACATCGCCACCGACGCTCGCGACTGGCCAAACAACCGTGCGGCGCACTGGATAAGAAGGAGGATTAGTGAGCATCGAGCCAACGAGAGCACTGGCGAGATTGACGCTGCCGACGAAAACGACACTGTCACTGAAAACTGCACACTGAATTTTCTGAACTTGACAGAAACAATGCACACCAGCTGTTCGACGAAGTGATTTAGGCACAGGGAAAATTTTTGTTGAGCTAATCCTTGGTGAGGTGATCTCTTGATGCATCTGGAGGCTGCCTAAATTATCTCAGATTTTTAGGAAAATAAAAAGAATGAATTTCACCAAAAATGGCAAATCTGGTCCAAACTTACAGCAAGCACATTTTGAAATATTTGAACTGTGGACCAGCAGTTCTTGATGGATCTTGGTTGAGGGTGCTAAGGACTAGCCAGAGGAATTTATTTGGAGTCAAAACTCAAAGTAAATCTGGCAGTTCCTTTGTCTCTAAGGTCCAAATTAAATGACAGAAAAGATTTTGAGGTTAAAATAAATAGAAATAAGATCTAAGGGAAGTTGAAACTTCCTGGAATTGGATGCTTGGGTTGACCCAAAGTAGGGGGGTGGGTTTGGAAGAAAGTTTTCAACCTAGGTCATGGCAAGAGAAAAAATTTGAATGGGGAAGAATAAATCCATAATTTATAGGAATACTTTTTAATAAAAGAAATATTAAAACAACCCAAGATTATTTGTGTTGAACCAACACATTTTGAAAAACCCTCAAGACCAAAAATCAATATTGAGAAGGACTCATAAAAAAATATTTGTCATAAAAGAAATTTTTTGAGAAGGAGAGTCTCTTTTAAAAAAATTAAATAACCTCCTTCCAATTAAATAAAGAATTTAATAAAAACCAAATCAAATTTTTTTTGGAGTGTTACAACACCTACCCCCTTAGGAAAAATCTCGTCCCCGAGATTTCAGCTGATCCTCAAATAGGTGTGGGTACTCTGTCCGAAGAAAATCCTCTCTTTCCCATGTTGCTTCCTCCTCGGTGTGATTGCTCCACTGAACCTTGAAAAACTTAATTGTTTTCCGACGGGTCCTTCTTTCAGACTCCTCCAATATTTTTATTGGATGTTCCCTGTAGGTGAGGTCTGGTTGCACATCAATGCTCTCATGAGATACATGCTTTTCTGGGTTGCTTACACATTTCCTCAACTGTGAGACGTGGAACATATCGTGGACGTCTGACAGTTCTTCGGGTAGGTCTAGCTGGTAGGCTACTGTGCCTCTTCGTGGATTCACACAGAAGGGTCCAATAAACCGTGGTGCTAGCTTTCCTTTAACTTTGAATCATTGCAGACCTCTCATTGGAGATACTTGTAGATACACGTATTCACCGGGCTCAAAGCTGACTTCACGATGTTTTTTATCGTAATAACTCTTTTGTCAGCTCTGGGTTGTCCTGAGTCGATCCCTGATTAGCTTAACTTTCTCCTTAGCTTCCTTGAGCATGTCGAGGCCGAAGATACGACTGTCTCATGTTTCTGACCAATTTAATGGGGTACGGCATCTTCACCCATACAAGGCTTCAAAAGGTGCCATTTGTAGACTGGCTTGGTAACTGTTGTTGTATGCGAACTCGGCATACGGTAAGCTTTCTTCCCAACTGGTTCCATAGGTGAGAACACATGCTCTTAGCATGTCCTCTAGAATTTAGTTCACACGTTCAGTTTGTCCTCTAGTCTAGGGGGTGGTATGCTGTACTGAATACTAGTTGAGTTCCCAGAGCTTGTTGTAAATGATCCCAAAATCTAGAGACGAATTGAGTGCCTCTATCGGATATTATAGTCTTTGGAATTCCATGCAGACAAACTATACGGGAGAGATAAAGTTTGGCAAGCTTCTGAGTGGTGTGGGTTGTCTTTACTGGGATGAAATGTGCCACCTTAGTTAATCTATCTGTGATGACCCATATGGCATCATTTCCGTGTCATGACCGAGGTAGTCCGACAATAAAATCCATTCCAATTTCGTCCCATTTCCACTAAGGTATCTTGTTTGGCTGTAATAGTCCTGCTGGTTTTTGGTGCTCGGCTTTAATGCGCTAACATGAATCACAACATGCAATGAATGTGGCTATATCCCTCTTCATACCGTGCCACCAAAAATTTTCCTAAATGTACTTGTACATTTTGGTTCCTCCAGGGTGGATTCAATATGGAGCGGTGTGGCCTTCGACTAGAATTTGCTGTTTGAGGTCCTCTATATTTGGTACACAAAGTCTGTATCCGTACCATAATATTCCCTTATTGTCTATGACGAATTCTGAGGCCTTGCCCAGACTCACTTTTCTTTTTATGCCTTTGATGCTGGGGTGTCCATGCTGAGCCTCCTTAATTTGTTCCATTAGGGTGGGCTGTATTTCCAGATTTGACACATTGCCTTCAGTGACCATCACCAAGTTGAGTTTGGCGAACTCCTGCTGAAATTCAGGTCTCAAGTTCTGTAGACTGTCGTTGCCCGAGCTGGGGTTTTGACTAAGAGCATCTGCCACTACATTCGCCTTTCCTGGATGGTAGTGAATGCCAACATCATAATCTTTCACTAATTCCAACCAACGCCGTTGTCGTAAATTGAGTTCTGGTTGTGTGAAAATATATTTGAGGCTTTTATGGTTCGTATATATTTCACAACGATTCCCAAGCAAAAAGTGCCTCCACTCTTTGAGTGCATGAATGACTGCTGCCACCTCCAAGTCATGAGTAGGATAATTTTCTTCATGCTTTCGTAGTTTCCTGGAAGCGTAGGCGACTACTTTGCCTTCTTGCATTAATACGCACCCGAGGCCCTTCCGGGATGCGTCACAATACACTTCAAAACTTTTGTGTATGTCTAGCACAACCAATACTGGTGTTGTTGTTAATTTCCTTTTGAGTTCTTGGAAACTTTTCTCGCAAGCTTCAGTCCATACAAATTTCTTATCCTTCTTGAGTAACTGTGTCATTGGTTTTGCTATGGTGGAGAACCCTTCAATAAACCTTCGGTAATATCTTGCCATTCCCAAGAAACTTCATACATCTGTTATGTTGGCTGGTGGTTTCCAGCCAAGTACGGCCTTGACTTTTTCTGGGACTACGGCAACACCTTCTTGGGTCAATACATGGCCTAGAAAACCAACTTGTCTTAACCAAAATTCACATTTGCTGAATTTGGCGTATAATTGATGTTTCCTTAATTCTCCCAGTACAATTCTGAGATGTTCAGCATGTTCTTCTGGTGTCTTAGAGTATACCAGAATATCATCAATGAACACCCACAACAAATTTGTCCATAAATTTCATAAACACTTTGTTCATGAGGTGAACAAAATATGCGGGGGCGTTTGTCAGTCCAAACGGAATTACTGTAAATTCATATAATCCGTATCTGGAGGTGAATGTTGTCTTAGGGATGTCTTCTGTCCGTACCTTTAATTGATGATACCCCAACCTTAAATCAATTTTGAGAAAACCTTGGCTTGTGCGAGCTGTACAAATAAATCATTTATCCGTGGCATCGGATATTTGTTTTTGATGGTGACAATGTTGAGTGCTCGATAGTCTATACATAATCTCAATGTCCCATTCTTTTTCTTCGCAAATAATACTGGTGAACCCCAAGATGAGGAGCTGGCTCGTATAAATCCTTTGTCCAGTAATTCTTTTATTTGCTTCTTTAATTCCACCAACTCGGAGGGTGCCATTCTATAGGGTTTCTTGTAAATGGGGGTGGCTCCATGTTCTAGTTCAATGATGAACTCTATTTCCCGGTCTGGTGGCATGCCTGGTAGTTCTTTGGGAAATACGTCGCGTAACTCACACACCACTGGAACTTTTCTTAACTCTGAAACGTCCACCTTGTTCAACCTTGGTTGCCGTGATATTGGTCTTTCTTGAGCTATAATTTTTATCGTCTTCCCGTGATGATGGGTAAGAATTACAATCATGTTGCAAAGCAAATTTATTTGAAATGAACGACTGAGAAGCTCCAGAATCAAACAAAACCGTGGCAGGTATTGTGTTGACAGGGAACGTACCGAGTACGATATCCGGGGCATTCTGTGCCTCCTCGTTGGTCACATGGTTCAAGTGACCCTTCTTGTGATTGTTATTGGGGTTGAAGTTGTTGTGCTTGGGTGTTGAATTATTTCCACTATTGTTTGGCTTGGGGTCCGAGTTTCTCGGTTTTGGGCACTGTTTGGCATAGTGTCCTTCCTCTCCACAAGCGTAACAAGTAACACCTAGGCGATATGTAAAATCCTTGTCCCTTGCATGAAAGTTTTTGTTTGGACGTGGAACATTGGTCATGGACTTGTTTGCTCCATTCTTCTGAAAATCAGTCCAATGTAATGCCTTTGTCCACAAGTGTTTTGAAATTCGGAAAGGTGTGTACGACCAGCTGGCATTTAAGTGCTGGTGCCAGACCGTCCAAATTTTTTTCCATCTTTTTATTTTCAGTCATATGCTCTTCGTTGGCATAACGAGATAATTGAGTAAACTGACTATTGTACTCAGTCACTGTTATGCTTCTCTGCTTGAGGTCATCAAACTCCCTTTTCTTGATCTTCATAATGCTTCTGGGAATGTGCGCCCCACGAGAACCTTCTTTAAATTCTTCCCAGGTGATGTTATTCTCATTGGGGTGCATGTGTAGGAAATTTTCTCACCATGATGCAGCTGCTCCAGTGAGGTAGTGAGGTGCGTAAAGTACCTTCTCACGGTCCTAACATTGTGCAATAATTAACTTCCTTCCAATGTCTCGAAGCCAATCATCGGCCTCAAGAGGTCTATTAGTGTGAGAGAACGTTGGGGGACGCGTCTTTTGTAGTTCAGATAGTTTGGAATGCTGCTGATACAGCTCACGGTGATTTCCCATATTGATAACATGATGCATCATTTCTTGATGCTGCTGCTGGCTTTGCTCATAAAGGCGGCATACTTGAGAAAATGCTGCTTCACTGCCTTGTTGACTTGACTGCCCCTGTGTGAAATTGTTACTTGTCTGGGTACCATAATTTTCTTCTGGCGGACTTGGTATGGAACGAGTCCAGGGACGAGGCATTTTCCACTCTGGGGTATTTTTGCAGAACTCATGAGAAAAACTGAGTGGCAAAAATAAATAATTTTGCAAAGGCGGAAATTTAAGAACTCCAACGTTTTCAAGAAAATACTTGATTGCGCATGGAGAAGTACCGCTCAGTACATATCTTACACGCAAGCCGTAATTATACAATACATCACTCAGGATGTGCGTACACATTCCTGACATGTTATTTAGGCTACTACACTTCTCCGAGTTCCTACATTATGCGCACACAAACTACTTCTCACCAAACCTATATACATATAAACATATCATACAAGCTGGTACATCGCATGGCTGATGGGCGCACTCAGTCGAAGATGGTAAGGACTTCCCTCGGCTTGCCGAGGGTAAGACCCAGTGATGTTGGAGACTCAACCTCCTCCTCACTAATAGGCTCCAGACGCGAAGTACTGAGTTGAGGAGCTGGTGCGGGCGTGGCAGGTGGTGCAGCACTGACTGGAGTAGGAGAAATGACTTGGACAAACTCCTCAGTGGTAGGCACGCGACGAGTGGAGGCTAAGATGGCAGGTGTATAGGATGCTGATGACGAGACGAAAGTCAGTGGTGGTGCTGTATGGAGGAGCTCCCTCCTATTGGCGGAACAACCCTGAACTAAGTCCATATGAGCAGCCACAAGGTCGTCCACGAGGTTATCAAAAGCTGCCTCAAGAGCTTTGAGATACTCAACCAACATTTCAATAGCATCATCTCTCTCTCCCCTAGGGCAAGCGAATGCATAGTGACAAGTGTATGACACGTGGCATGGGAGGTAGCGGTAGCGACGAGTCTTCATCAAAGGAAGAGCATCCCGGAGACGAGCTATCGCCTCACGTGCAGCCATCTGCATGGCATGCCTCTCAGTAGGCATGGCCTTCCCACAAAGCAGAAGTGGTGTGACTCAGAACGTCCTCCCTTGAATTGCACCGCGGCCTGGTGCATAGACACGCTGTCGCTGATCTTGTGCTGGTACAATATGAACTCCAGACGAGCCGATGGCCCGATCGTGACCTTGGTGATGGAGATGAGAAGCTTGATAAACCCCTCAGGTACATTGGTGAAAACATGTGACTCACAGTCACTGCCAGCCATCTACAAAGGTAGACGAAAATTCCAAACAGTCAAATCATAAATTTATGATGACTAACAGAAAATTGCTACATTTGTAAAATGTTAAAATAGCACTTATTGCGCTACTAACCGATTAGCAATCGCACCTAGTGGCTTCCTACAGTCAGCCTGGCTCTGATACCAAGGTTGTCAGGACCGGTTTTCCAATAAAATATTTATTAAAAAATCGACCATTTTATCCGACCAATATAGAAAAATCCTCCTTAGTGGTAGACAAATCCTTGATACAGAAATCCAGAAGTACTAAATATTATATGAGGTTGAGCTGAGGCTGCTCAACAATTTATTACAAGCATGCCGATATTATACATAAAGGTGGATACGACACAAGGAATATGGTGGCATAACTACTGACTCGCAGTAAAAGTGGTGGTGGATATGTCACAGTGAAGTGGGTGACATGACTCCTAAATCTTACAGCTCATCAAGCGCCGGAGTGAGGCTCGATGATTTTATTAGGGTAGCGAAAGCGTATATGATACAAGTGACCAACTCCAGGATCGCACGGGACTGACTGGGACTCCTCTAGGCGTCGGACTCGCTATCGTACTCTTCATCCATAAGATCGCCTTCATCAACATCTTGCTAAATCAACAAGTCAGGTGAGTACTTTGAATGTACTCGCAAGACAGTTTGGACATAAGATAGAACAAACGCCAACATGATGCACATGAGCAGACTAGTAATACACACACAGTTAGTAAATTTGCACTGCATGTTAAATAAAATGAAGCTAGGCGGTAGTCCTCCCGAAATCCCAAATAAAATAATTGAAGACCGATCGGGTGTCTGAAGCGACATCTCGAAAGGTAAAAAAATAAATTAACATGCCGCAGTCGGGCGTCAGGGCGACACCACATAAAGGGCTTATATTGAAATGTAAATGACAATACGTGCCACAGTCGGACGTATGAGCGACATCTCTAAAAGGGCTTATAATGAAAGTAAATAACATGGATGCCACAGTCGGACGTCTGAGCGACATCACATAAAGGGCTTATATCAAAAGTAAATAACAAGAATGCCACAGTCGGACGTCTGAGCGACATCACCTAAAGGGCTTATATTAAAAGTAAATAACAAGAATGCCACAGTCGGACGTCTGAGCGACATCACATAAAGGGCTTATATCAAAAGTAAATAACAAGAATGCCACAGTCGGACGTTTGAGCGACATCACATAGAGGGCTTATATTTCACGATTCGAATTCAAGTAGCTCATGAATTCAAATCATCCCAAGGAAATACTCAGTACATAATAATAAATTGGTTAGTCCATCCACAGGTATAACATTCAGCCGGGTTTACCACTCATGTTTATTCACCGGAGATTGTCACTGAAACTGACACTAAGACTGACGCTGAGACGGACGTTGAGACTGACACTGATACTGACATTGATATGTTGATCACAGTCCTTGACCATGGACACGATTACTCAAATGGTTTTGACTCTGCAGAGTTTGTACTCTTTACCCACAGCCAACAGATTTCCGTAGTCACAAGGGACTAGTTCCGTTTACGGTATTTTAGAAGAAACACATCTAACCAGTACACACCCATTCCACATTCTACTGCCAGGAATCACCTAGGCAACGTTCAAGAAGAACTCTAAGACGGGGAGGCCACAACCTCGAGTAGCATGGGATCAAATTTATATCGCGTGCTCTAAGGGGTGCCCCCCTCTCGGTCCCAACCGGAAACACCCATGCCCCCTGACCGGATGACGGGCTTTAATCCAGGGCCATGGAACCCTCATCACGGCCCCTCTATTTGGTGTGTACAAGGAAAGAGGTTTGCAACTGACTAGACCGCATTCTTTGCAGAAGACATGTGGCAGCACGAAAAAGGGGACGAACGGGAACCTGACTTGATCCACGTTAATACTAGAGTTAAACGGTTGGCATAAGACCGGCATGCTTCAACAATACCATCTTGCAACCTATCATGCCACCACATGATCAAGTTATCTCACCATCATATAAACACATCAAATTTTGTAGCTCACTTGTAGCTTGCTTTGCATGCAATATAACATTCACTAATGCTTATATAAACATGCCATGAGAAAACCACCCAAGTAAACATGCAAGAAACTCATCATATCAAAGGTTTAAACATGCTTGCCTAGTTCAGAATAGTCGGAGTCTAGCTCGGTGAAGTTGGCGGCTCCATCACCTCCTTTGGTATCTATGGTATAAAAGGAATCGGATATGAACGTAAATACCATGCGTGCATAAAAATTGTTCCAAATATTTTTCAAATAAATATGATAAAAAAACTAGATAGAAAAATAAAGATGACATAAAAACAATCAACTCAAAATCATCTTTTGTTTAAAAGTTATAAGGGTTTTAGTCCAAGGACTAATTTCTGATGAAACAGAAACTTTCTAGGGGCTAGTTTGAAAAAAAACAGAAAAACGTTTCGGTTAGAAAACATACTTTGCCCGAAGGCGCTTTCAGAAAAAATTTCGAATAAAAGAGAAAAAGCTGACGAGGGGGTCCCACCCGTCAAGTTTAAAAATCAGAACAGAGTCCTGCCGGCACCCAAGACTTGCGGTGGTCGCCGACGTCGATCCACGGCGAGGCAGGGGGAGTGGAGGGTACCTACGGACTCACGGAGTCCCGCGTCTGTGGGTGGTGGAGTTGGTCATTGGCGAGCACCGCGTCGATGGCGGCCTCCTCTCCGGCGGACGGTGGTTCGGTCGAGGATGGATCTCAGCGAGGAGGGTTGCAGACGCCAAATTGAAGCGCGGGTTAGAGGAGTGGCAGTACTAGGAGGCTACTGGTGTAGTTTGGGAGGCGGGGATGCTCTCACTAGAGAGAATCTTGCCGGAGCCAGAAGCAGATCGGGGCGGCCGGAGTCGGGGAAGAAGGCTCTCCGAGGCCCTTTGATGAGTGTGGCGAGGTTCTGAGGCGAGGAGGGGAGGTGCTGGGTCGAGAACGAGCTCAGGGCCTCCATTTATAGCCGGCCCGGGGCGGTTTCCGAGACGCGGTTTCTCCGGCGAGTGATTACAGTGAGGCAGAGGTTGGACGGGAGGTTTAAGCGTCTGGGCATCTTCGGATTGGTTCACTGGTTTCGTTTAACGGCTAAACTTGGTACAACTTGGGTGATACTCCAAGTTCTCGACGGAACGCTCACGGGCACGTCAGCGGCAGGGAGCGTGCTCTGCGCCTCCCAGGCCACGGAGACGGTTCTGCAGCACACACGGGGAAGGGGATGACCATGCAACCGCTCCTGGTAGTGTGGGCGATGCTGGACGGCATCGTATGGCAGATCTGGCCCCTGCTGGCTGCCACGGGCGGTTCTGCCACCGCGGAAGACGCCGGAGCTGACGCGCCACGTCGCCACCGACGCTCGCGACCGGCCAAACAACCGTGCGGCACATGGATAAGAAGGAGGAGCAGTGAGCATCAAGCCAACGAGAGCACTGGCGAGATTGACGCTGCCGACTGACGAAAACGACACTGTCACTGAAAACTTTGCACTGAATTTTTTGAACTTCACAGAAACAGTGCACACCAGCTATTCGACGAAATGATTTACGCACGTGGAAATTTTTTCTTAAGCTGATCCTTGGTGAGGTGATCTCTTGATGCATCTGGAGGCTGCCTGAATTATCTCAGATTTTTAGGAAAAGAAAAAGAATGAATTTCACCAAAAATGGCAAATCTGGTCCAAACTTGCAACAAGCAGATTTTGAAAACTTTGAACTGTGGACCAGTAGTTCTTGATGGATCTCTGTTGAGGGTGCTAAGAACTAGCCAGAGGAATTTATTTGGAGTCAAAACTCAAAGTAAATCTGGCAGTTCCTTTGTAAATCTCTAAGGTCCAAATTAAATGACAGAAAAGATTTTGTTTTTAAAATAAATAGAAATAAGATCTAGGGGGAGATGAAACTTGCTGGAATTGGATGCTTGGGTTGACCCAAAATAGGGGGGTGGGTTAGGAAGAAAGCTTTCAACCTAGGTCATGGCAAGAGAAAAATTTTGAATGGGGAAGAACAAATCCATAATTTATAGGAATACTTTTTAATAAAAAGTAATATTAAAACAACCCAAGATTATTTGTGGTGAACCAACACATGTTGAAAAACCCTCAAGACCAAAAATCAATATTGAGAAGGACTCATAAAAAATGTCATAAAAGAAATTTTTTGAGAAGGAGAGTCTCTTAAAAAAATTGAATAGCCTCCTTCCAATTAAATAAAGAATTTAATAAAAACCAAATCAAATTTTTTTGGAGTGTTACATATACTCCCGAAGGTTTTGACCATCGTACCTTGACAAAATCCTCTGTTTTTGTTTTGAGTTGTTTCTGCAGCAGTTTTGGAGCAAGATGCCGTCCCAAGATTCGGAAGGAGAGAGCTACATGGCTGATTATATCGCAAACCCAAAAGCATATGGGGATGTGGAACATTATGGCTGGACCAGGGAGGAAGAAGAAGAATATGATCCAAAGGAGAAGGGGGAGACAAGCTCCAATGAAGAGGACGATCCACTACCTCAACCTTGCGATATGCATGTGGAGTTCAAGAAGTCAAGCCTCCCTAAGGTCCAATCTATCCCACCACGTTTTTTGCAGGACAGCAAGGCGGCTTTATGCAAAAAGATAATGAAACTTGAGCTCGAGAATGAGGATCTGAGGGAGGAAAAATTTAGCCTCAGACGCAAGCTAGAGAAGAAAAATGCAACAACTCCACCATCACCACTTCCAAAGAAAGAGATCTAAGCACATGGTTATGGGCACTCCCCTTGGCAACTGCCAAGCTTGGGGGAGGTGCCCCGGTATCATATCACCATCACACTCCTATCTTTATCGCTTTATTTAGTTTGATCCTTTTAGTAATATCTTGATCTAGTAGATTGAAGTTTTGATATCAAGTAGTTTGAGTTTTGCTTTGTGATCTCTTTTTGTAATCGAGTCCGTGAGTTATCTATAATAAAGATTAGTGTTGAGTCAAGGGCTTTGCTATGCTGCTATGATCTTGAGAAAGTAGAGAGAATAAAAGAGTTCATATTGATCTTATGGATAGTGATGACTTCACACATAGAAAGTCTGAGGCATAAAAATTGTTGAGAATTGATAAACTTAGACTTGGTCATCGTTGCAATTAATAGGAAGTGATAAGGAAAGAGGGGTTCACATATAAATATATTATCTTGGACACCTTTTATAATTGGGAGCACTCATTAAGTATGACATGCTAAAAGGGTTGACGTTGGACAAGGAAGACAACGTAATGGTTTATGTTTTCCGACATCTCAGTTAAAGTATATTGTCATTGACCTTCCAAACATGTTGAGCTTGCCTTTCCCCCTCATGCTAGCAAAATTCCTTGCACCAAGTAGAGATACTACTTGTGCTTCCAAATATCCTTTAACCCAGTTTTGCTATGTGAGTCCACCATACCTACCTATGGATTGAGTAAGATCCTTCAAGTAAGTTGTCATGTTGCAAGAAATAAAAATTGCTACCTAAATATGTATACTTATTAGTGCAGAGAAAATAAGCTTTGTACGAACTTGTTTTGGAAGTAATAAAAGCGACGGACTGCATAATAAAGGTCCACATACAAGGGGCAATATAAAGTGGCGTTCTTTTGCATTAAGATTTTGTGCATCAACCCTAAACGCACATGACAACCTCTGCTTCCCTCTGCGAAGGGCCTATCCTTTACTTTACGTTTTACTTTATGCTTGAGTCAAGGTGATCCTCACCTTTCCCTCTTTCATTTTATCCTTTGGCAAGCTCCTCGTGTTTGAAAGATCATGATATATATATCCAATTGAATGTAAGTTAGCATGGGCTATTATTGCTGACATCACCTAAAGGTGAATACGTTGGGAGGCAACACAATAAGCCCCTATCTTTCTCAGTGTCCGGCTGAAACTCCATAACCACAAGTATTGCGTGAGTGTTAGCAACTATAGAAGACTACAAGATAGTTGAGTATGTGAATTTGCTGAAAAGCTCTATTGTTACGATAAATTGCAATTGCTTCAATGACTGAGATTATAGTTTGTTAGTTCCCAATGAAGTTTTTGAACCATACTTGACATTGTGAATTGATTGTTACTTGAGCATAAGAAATCATATGATAAAATCTATTTATGTTGTTGTTATATGAATGATCATGATGCCCTCATGTCCGTATTTTATTTTTATCGGCACCTCTATCTCCAAACATATGGACATATTTTTCGATTTCGGCTTCCACTTGAGGACAAGCGAGGTCTAAGCTTGGGGGAGCTGATACATCCATTTTGCATCATGCTTTTATATCAATATTTATTGCATTATGGGCTGTTATTACACATTATATCTCAATACTTATGGCTATTCTCTCTTATTTTACAAGGTTTACCATGAAGAGGGGGAATGCCGACAGCTGGAATTCTGGCTCGAAAAGGAGCAAACGTTGGAAACCTATTCTGCACAACTCCAAAAGCCCCGAAACTCCACGAAACATCTTTTTGGATTTAATAAGAATTTTTGAGCGAAAGAAATACACCACGGGGCCCACACCCTGTCCAGGAGAGAGGAGGCCCCCCCCTAGGGCGCGCCCCCTATCTCTTGGCCCCCCTAGTGGGCCTCCAGTGTCCATCTTCTGCTATATCAGAGCTTTTACCCTGGAAAAAATCATGGGCAAGCTTACGGGACGAAACTCCGCCGCCACGAGGCGGAACCTTGGCGGAACCAATCTAGGGCTCTGGCGGAGCTGTTTTGCCGGGGACACTTCCCTCCGGGAGGGGGAAATCATCACCAACATCAGCACCAACGATCCTCTCATCGGGAGGGGGTCAATCTCCATCAACATCTTCACCAGCACCATCTCCTCTCAAAACCCTAGTTCATCTCTTGTATCCAATCTTGTATCAAAACCACAAATTGGTACATGTGGGTTGCTAGTAGTGTTGATTACTCCTTATAGTTGATGCTAATTGGTTTACTTGGTGGAAGATCATATGTTCAGATCCTTTATGCATATTATTACTCCTCTGATTATGAACATGAATATGCTTTGTGAGTAGTTACGTTTGTTCCTGAGGACATGGGTGAAGTCTTGCTATTAGTAGTCATGTGAATTTGGTATTCGTTTGATATTTTGATGAGATGTATGTTGTCTTTTCCTCTAGTGGTGTTATGTGAACTCGACTACATGACACTTCACCATTATTGGGCCTAGAGGAAGGCATGGGGAAGTAATAAGTAGATGATGGGTTGCTAGAGTGACAGAAGCTTAAACCCTAGTTTATGCGTTGCTTCGTTAGGGGCTGATATGGATCCATATGTTTAATGATGTGGTTAGGTTTACCTTAATACTTCTTTTGTAGTTGAGGACGCTTGCAATAGGGGTTAATCATAAGTGGGATGCTTGTCCAAGTAAGGGCAGTACCAAAGTACCGGTCCACCCACATATCAAATTATCAAAGTACCGAACGCGAATCATATGAAAGTGATGAAAACTAGCTTGACGATAATTCCCCTGTGTCCTCGGGAGCTCCTTTCTCATTATTAGAAATTGTCCAGGCTTATCCTTTGCTACATAAAGGATTTGGCCACCTTGCTGCACTTTACTTACTTTATTTACTTGTTACTCGTTACTATTTATATTATCACAAAACTATCTATCACCTACAATTTCAGTGCTTGCAGAGAAAACCTTACCGAAAACCGCTTATCATTTCCTTCTGCTCCTCGTTGGGTTCGACACTCTTACTTATCGAAAGGACTACGATTGATCCCCTACACTTGTGGGTCATCAAGTTCGTACAAGAATAACACCTTAAGACACAAATCAACCAAAACCCTAATGTCACCTAGATACTCCATTGTCACCTCAAGTATCTGTGGGTATGATTATACGATATGCATCACACAATCTCGGATTCATCTATTCAACCAACACAAAGTACTTCAAAGAGTGCACCAAAGTTTCTACCGGAGAGTCAAGACGAAAATGTGTGCCAACCCCTATGCATAAGTTCATTGAACCCGCAAGTTGATCACCAAAACATACATCAAGTAGATCACGTGAATATCCCATTGTCACCACAGATAAGAACGACAAGACATACATCAAGTGTTCTCAAATCCTTAAACACTCAATCCGATAAGAAAACTTCAAAGGGAAAACTCAATTCATCACAAGAGAGTAGAGGGGGAGAAACATCATAAGATCCAACTATAATAACAAAACTCGCGATATATCAAGATCGTAACACCTCAAGAACACGAGAGAGAGAAAGAGAGAGAGAGAGATCAAACACATAGCTACTGGTACATACCCTCGGCCCCGAGGGTGAACTACTCCCTCCTCGTCATGGAGAGCGTCAGGATGATGAAGATGGCCACCGGTGAGGGATCCCCCCTCCGACAGGGTGCCGGAACGGGCTTCTGAGAGGTTTTTGGTGGCTACAGAGGCTTGCGGCGCCGGAACTCCCGATCTATTCTGTTCCTCGATGTTTTTAGGGTATATGGAGATATATATGCAAAAGAAGTCGGTCAGGGGAGCCACGAGGGGCCCACGAGGGTGGGGGCCCACCCAGGGGAGGTGGGCGCGCCTCCCTGCATCGTGGCCACCTCGAAGCTTCCCTTACATGCACTCCAAGTCCCCTGGATTGCTTTCATTCCAAAAATAACTTTCCCGAAGGTTTCATTCCATTTGGACTCCGTTTGATATTCCTTTTCTTCGAAACACTGAAATAGGCAAGAAAACAGCAATTTGGGTTGGGCCTCCGGTTAATAGGTTAGTCCCAAAAATAATATAAAAGTGCTTAGTAAAGCCCATAAACATCCAGAACAGATAATATAATAGCATGAATGCTTCAAAAATAATAGATATGTTGGAGACGTATCAGCATCCCTCAGCTTAATTCCTGCTCGCCCTCGAGTAGGTAAATGATAAAAGAAAGAATTTATGAAGTGTGAATGCTAGCAGGTGCACAAGTTTGATCAATGATAATTTCAATCACCTTTTCTAGCATGATTATATGTCATAACAGTAGTTCATCTCATAAAACTTCTCATGATCAAGTAACAAGCTATTCACATATTAAAACATAGACCATAAACTTTCTTGAAAACTAGCAAACTTCATTCTCAGTCATCAAACAATTGCAATTCATCTTATTTTCAGGAAGGGTCTATGTCAGAGCTTTGATTTAACAAAATCCACATACTCAACTATCATATAGTCTTCCATGATTGCTACCACTAAAAGCATATTCTTAGAACAAATAGCATCCATCAAACACAGAGAAAGATAGGGGCTTAGTGTTTCGCCTCCCAACTCACTTATCATGTAGATAATTGTCAACAATAATAATTCATGATCAAATATATTTGCATGGCCATATATGCTTAGATCTTTCCCCAACACACGATGCTTGCCAACTAAAGAGTAGGTAGGAATGAGAAGGAATACTACTGACTTTTGCATAAAATTAAAAGATAGGCCCTTCGTAGAGGGAAGCAGGGATTTGCAGAGGTGCCAGAGCTCGATTTTGAAATAGAGATAAATAATTTTGAGAGGTATGCTTTCATTGTCAACATAACAACCAATAGTTCCCAATATCTTCCATACTACATACATTATAGGTGGTTTCCAAACAGAATGGTAAAGTTTTTACTCCCCCTCCACCAACAATCATCAATCCATGGCTTTCCCGAAACAACGGGTGCCTCCAACTAACATCAATCCTGGGGGAGTTTTGTTTGCAATTATTTTTTTGATTTGATTTTGATCTTTTGATCATGGGACTGGGCATCCTAGTTACTAGCCAATTTTCTTGTGAATGATGAGCAGAGTCCACTCATCGTGAGAATAACCCACCTAGCATGGAAGATACTGACAGTCCCTAGTCGCTACATGAGCGATTCGGGCATACAAAACAGATTATTGTTTGAAGGTTTAGAGTTTGGCACATGCAAATTTACTTGGAACGGCAGGTAAATACCGCATATAGGTAGGTATGGTGTACACTCATGGAAGAAACATGGTTCAAGGGATTTGAATGCACAAGCAGTATTCCTGCTTAGTACAGATATTTCTGCTAGCAAAGGATTCTAAATAGCAAGCACCACATGTTGGCGGATCTATAACAATATAACTTCTATACAAATATACCCAAGCATAACTCATTACGTTGTCTTTGTTGTCCAATTTCAATTAATTTGCTCAGGTTTGAAAATAATTAATGGGGCTCACAATCATAGAAGATGTCTAAGATAGTATATTTATATGTGAAATCTCTCTTCCTTCAATATTCTTTCATGAATTGTTCAAGTGACCAATACAATGTTTGCTAACCTTCAATAAATTTACCACCTCTACTTCTAAGATGTGAAGTCATTACTCCCAATGGGGTAAGCATATGAAACATATATAATTTCAGATTTATGACATTCAACTCATTCAACCATTTACTCATAGGATATAAGTGAAGCACACGAGTAAAGGACAAACTACTCCAAAAAATATAAGTGAAGATCAATGAGTAGTCAAATAATTATGTAGCTACGTGAAGACTCTCTCTCATTTAAGAATTTCAGATCTTGCTATTTTATTCAAACAGCAAGCAAAACAAAATAAAATAAAATGACGCTCCAAGCAAAACACATAACATGTGGTGAATAAAAATATAGCTCCAAGTAAAGTTACCGATGAACGAAGACGAAAGAGGGATGCCTTCCGGGGCATCCCCAAGCTTAGGCTCTTGGTTGTCCTTGAATATTACCTTGGGGTGCCTTGGGCATCCCCAAGCTTAGGCTCTTGACAGTCCTTATTACATAGTCCATCGAATATTTACCCAAAACATGAAAACTTCACAACACAAAACTCAACAGAAAACTCGTAACCTCCGTTAGTATAAGAAAATAAAACCACCACTTAGGTACTGTTGTGAACTCATTCTAAATTCATATTGGTGTAATATCTACTGTATTCCAACTTCTCTATAGTTCATACCCTCCGATACTACTCATAGATTCATCAAAATAAGAAAACAACACATAGAAAACAGAATCTGTCAAAAATAGAACAGTCTGTAGTAATCTGTATCAAACGTATACTTATGGAACTCCAAAAATCCTACCAAATTAGGAAATCCTAAGCAATTTGTTTACCAATCCAGAGCAAAATTTAATCAGATCATAAGCACATTTCTGTGAATTATCAAAACTAATTTACTGGGTGCAAAAGTTTCTGATTTTCAGCAGGATCAACACAACTATCACCGTAAGCTATCCTAAAGGTCTTACTTGGCACTCTATTGAAACAAAAGCTATAAAACAGAATTACTACAGTAGCATAATCATGTGGACACACAAAAACAGTAAGGATAAATATTGGGTTGTCTCCCAACAAGCGCTTTTCTTTAATGCCTTTCTAGCTAGGCATGATGATGACAATGATGCTCACATAAAAGATAAGAATTGAAACATAATGAGAGCATCATGAAGCATATGACTAGAACATTTAAGTCTAGCCCACTTCCTATGCATAGATATTTTGTGAGCAAACAACTTATGGGAACAAAAATCAACTAGCATAGGAAGGCAAAACAAGCATAACTTCAAGATTTTCAACACATAGAGAGGAAACTTGATATTATTGCAACTCCTACAAGCATATATTCCTCCCTCATAATAATTTTCAGTAGCATCATGAATGAATTCAACAATATTACCAGAACATAAAGCATTCTTTTCATGATCTACTTGCATAGAACTATCATGTGAAGCATAATCCAATTGAAAATTAAAATCAAGATGACAAGTTTCATGGTTGTGTTTATTCTTTATGGCATACGTATCATCACAATAATCATCATAAATAGGAGGAATGCTTTCATCATAATAAATTTGCTCATCAAAACTTGGGGGACAAAAAATATCATCTTCATCAAACATAGCTTCCCAATCTTGTGGCTTTGCATATCATTAGCATCATGGATATTCAAGGAATTCATACTAACAACATTGCAATCATGCTCATCATACAAAGATCTAGTACCAAACATTTTAATGCATTCTTCTTCTAGCAGTTGAGCACAATTTTCCTTTCCATCATTTTCACAAAAGATATTAAAAAGATGAAGCGTATGAGGCAAACAAGAAACTAAAACAAGAAACTAAAAGATTCGATTCCATTTTTTGTAGTTTTCTTTTATAAACTAAACTAGTGATAAAACAAGAAACTAAAAGATTCGATTGCAAGATCTAAAGATATACCTTCAAGCACTCACCTCCCCGGCAACGACGCCAGAAAAGAGGTTTACTACACAACCTTCTTCTTGTAGACATTGTTGGGCCTCCAAGTGCAGAGGTTTGTAGGACAGTAGCAATTTTCCCTCAAGAGGATGACCTAAGGTTTATCAATCCGTGGGAGGCGTAGGATGAAGATGGTCTATCTCAAGCAACCCTGCAACCAAATAACAAAGAGTCTCTTGTGTCCCCAACACACCCAATACAATGGTAAATTGTATAGGTGCACTAGTTCGGCGAAGAGATGGTGATACAAGTGCAATATAGATGGTAGATATAGATTTTTGTAATCTGAAAATATAAAAACAGCAAGGTAACTAATGATAAAAGTGAGCACAAACGGTATTGCAATGCTATGAAACAAGGCCTAAGGTTCATACTTTCACTAGTGCAAGTTCTCTCAACAATAATAACATAATTAGATCATATAACTATCCCTCAACATGCAACAAAGAGTCACCCCCCAAAGTCACTAATAGCGGAGAACAAACTAAGAGACTATGCTAGGGTACGAAACCACCTCAAAGTTATCCTTTCTGCTTGATCTATTCAAGCGTCCGTAGTAAAATAACACAAAGCTATTCTTTCCGTTCAATCTATCATAGAGTTCGTCCTAGAATAACACCTTAAGACACAAATCAACCAAAACCCTAATGTCACCTAGATACTCCATTGTCACCTCAAGTATCCGTGGGTATGATTACACGATATGCATCACACAATCTCGAATTCATCTATTCAACCAACACAAAGTACTTCAAAGAGTGCCCCAAAGTTTCTAACGGCGAATCAAGATGAAAACGCGTGCCAACCCCTATGCATAAGTTCATTGAACCCGCAAGTTGATCACCAAAACATACATCAAGTAGATCACGTGAATATCCCATTGTCACCACAGATAAGCACGATAACACATACATCAAGTGTTCTCAAATCTTTAAAGACTCAATCTGATAAGATAACTTCAAAGGGAAAACTCAATTCATCACAAGAGAGTAGAGGGGGAGAAACATCATAAGATCCAACTATAATAGCAAAGCTCGCGATACATCAAAATCGTATCACCTCAAGAACACGAGAGAGAGAGAGAGAGAGAGAGAGAGAGAGAGGGGTCAAACACATAGCTACTAGTACATACCCTCGGCCCCGAGGGTGAACTACTCCCTTCTCGTCATGGAGAGCGCCGGGATGATGAACATGGCCACCGGTGAGGTATCCCCCCCTCCGATAGGGTGACGGAACGGGCTCCCGAGAGGTTTTTGGTGGCTACAGAGGCTTGCGGTGGCAGAACTCCCGATCTATTCTGTTCCCCGATGTTTTTAGGGTATATGGAGATATATAGGCGAAAGAAGTCAATCAGGGGAGCCATGAGGGGCCCACGAGGGTGGGGGCGTGCCCAGGGGAGGTGGGCACGCCTCCCTGCCTTGTGGCCACCTCGAAGCTTCCCTTACGTGCACTCCAAGTCCCCTGGATTGCTTTCGTTCCAAAAATAACTTTCTCAAAGGTTTCATTCCGTTTGGACTCTGTTTGATATTCCTTTTCTTCGAAACACTGAAATAGGCAAGAAAACAGCAATTTGGGCTGGGCCTCCGGTTAATAGGTTAGTCCCAAAAATAATATAAAAGTTCTTAGTAAAGCCCATAAACATCCAAAACAAATAATATAATAGCATGAATGCTTCATAAATTATAGATACGTTGGAGATGTATCAGAAACCAAGGTTATCTAACCAGTAGGAGAACCAAGCAACACAACGTAAACAGCCCCTGCACACAAATAACAACACCTCGCAACCCGACGTGTTAAAGGGGTTGTCAATCCCTTTCGGGGTACGGCGCCTCGAGATAGGCAAAGGACGTGAGGTAAATTTGATAGATCGAATGCCAAATAAAATAAATAATAATAAATTGCAGCAAGGTATTTTTATATTTTTTTGGTTTAATAGGTCTGAAAATAAACGCAAGGAAAAAGTAGGTTGCAAGGCAAATATATGAGAAAGAAGACCCGGGGCCGTAGGTTTCACTAGTGGCTTGTCTCGAAAAAGATAGCAAACGGTGGGTGAACAAATTACTGTTGGGCAATTGATAGAACTTCAAATAATTATGACGATATCTAGGCAATGATCATTACATAGGCATCACGTTCAAGATTAGTATACCAACTCCTACCTGCATCTACTACTATTACTCCACACATCGACCGCTATCCAGCATGCATCTAGTGTATTAAGTTCATGGAAAAATGGAGTAATGCAATAAGAACGATGGCATGATGTAAACAAGATCCGTTTATCTATTGCGGCAGATATGGACCCATCTTTTTATCCTTAGTAGCAACGATACATACGTGTTGGTTCCCTTTCTATCACTGGGATCAAGCACCGTAAGATCGAACCCACTACCGGGCACCTCTTCCAATTGCAAGATAAATAGATCAAGTTGGCCAAACAAAACCCAAATATCGGAGAAGAAATATGAGGCTATAAGAGATCACACAGATAAGAGATCAAAGAAACTCAAATAACTTTCATGGATATAAAAACATAGATCTGATCATAAACTCGTAGTTCATCGGATCCCAACAAACACACCACCAAAAGACTTACATCATATGGATCTCCAAGAGACCATTGTATTGATAATCAAGAGAGAGATAGCAAGCCATCTAGCTACTAACTACGGACCCGAAGGTCTACAAAGAACTACTCACGCATCATCGGATAGGAACCAATGGAAGTTGTGAACCCCTCCATGATGGTGTCTAGATTGGACCTCGTGGTTCTGGACTCTATGGCGGCTGGATGTATATTTCATCGACTCGCCTAAGGTTTCTGTAATATTGGGGTATTTATAGAGCAAAGAGGCGGTCCAGGAGGCACCCGAGGTGGGCACAACCCACCAGGGCGAGCCTGGGCCTCCTAGCGCGCCCTGGTGGGTTTTCCCCTCCTCGCTCCCCCAGGTGCATCCAGGGCCCAACTTCTTCCTTTTGGCCCATAAAAAATTATCGTAAATTGGCGTGGCATTTGGACTCCGTCTGATATTGATTTCCTACGATGTAAAAAACATGCAGAAAATAGCAACTGGCACTTGGCACTATGTCAATAGGTTAGTACCAAAAAATGATATAAAATGATTATAAAATATCCAAGATTGATAATAAAACAGCATGGAATAATCAAAAATTATAGATACGTTGGAGACGTATCAGTCTACAGTACGTTCAGGCTCCGGAGGCGGCAATTCAAGCACCGACTTATGATGCTCAAACCCTTATGATGACAGGCAAAATCCAACGTATGAAGCTAAGACTGTCAGCTCATGTTTTACGGCGGCTACCGCTTTTGCGACTGCCTTAGCTGGATTCTTTTCAACCGCAATCTCAACCTTCTTGTCGATGTTTTCTTCAGTTAACCGCCGTCTTTCCTTTCTCTTATCCGTGGTCTCACCGTAGTACTTCTTCCATGTGGCGCTGTCTCCGACACTGTGCATGCATCCATACGACGGCCGAGTGTCCACCGGGAGATGCTTCAATATGTTCAACGCCCGGTTGAATGGGGTGTCCCACTTAGGCCTCGCCAACGCCTCAGACGGCGAGTCGCTTTCGGCCGCAATCCTGTGTTGCTCTCTCTGCCAAAGGAACAAGGATCGTTTACACATATGACTAAATGTGCAGTCAAATTGATCAAAAACTAAAATTACCAACAGTCTCATGAATTCCGTCGTGACCGGGTCCGTCTCAAAAACCTTCTTGACTGGGTCCCAATGGTACCGGGCCCTGAGGACGTCACGCTCTTGCGAGACGGTGAAATCCTCCAAGGGGTACGGGGTGCCTAGACTTTTGCGTTCTGCGTCCTCCTTGGCCCATATGGACATCTTCCCCGCGTAACCATGACTTCTGAGGTGGTGGTGCCCCATGTTCCTCTTTTGAAGCCCCTTCATGTATTCGAATTTTCTTTGGCATCTTCGGCATCGCAAGCCGCCTTGAATATTTGAAACTACTCTTCCGTAATTGTCGGATTATCCTTTACAATCTCGGAGAAGGGTTCCTTTTTGTCGATGATCCTGTCTTTCATCCTTACTTTCCAGGCGGCCAACGTGTCGCTAAACTTGGTCATGGCGCGTTTGTTTATATTCTTCATTGTCGGGTCTTTCTGTGGATCGGGATTTTCGATTTAATCCTGGCCCGGGAACAAGAATATCTGGTGCAGCAGGGTTAGGAGGGAGTGCTTCATATTTGGTACCTTCTTTAGTTTCTCATCATTGATGGTGGCGCACGCCCGTATGATGCAGCCTATTTGATTGCCGTAGCAGGAGTGCGCTTCCATAGGCGGTTTTGGCTCAAAATTGCCATCGTCCACCTTCGTGACCACTTGTCTAGTAGTGAGGAGCTGGTTTGGGCATCGGCATCTCCTCTTCGGTTTCGGTTCTATGGTTTTGCCAGTCTCGGCGCTGGTCCCGGTGCCGGTCTGGGTCTCAATGCATGTCCCGCCACCGGTATCGATGTTGGTCTCAGATGAGACAGGTGGGCCCAGCAACAACAATCGTTGATCGTTAGCAAGGCTCAAATATCCATGTGTCGCTAGGTAGACGTCGTCGCAATCACCAGAACTCTGTACTTCATCATTGCTAGCCATGTTTCCTATGATTAAATGTAGTCAATTAATTCTAGACCTAATAAAATGAATAATGACATAAAAAGGCCTATGTTTTGCAGGAACGTTGATTTCTTCCGGGTACGGCAAATCCCGGGCACTCAATTTGTAGCACAAGTCATCCCGAAATTTACGGAAAATTTCGGCATGACCTTTGCTAAAAAGTGGACAAATCGAGCACCTAAAATTTGCTGGAACGGAAATGAATCAACATTCTGGCAAACCATAGGCCACCGGCTTCATTCCCTGGAAACAACAAAAGGCCACTTGGGCACAATCGAGGAATTTTCATATATCATGACCACTTCAATGTTTCACACTTCAAGAAAATCGAGGAATTATATACAACTACTTAAGCACACATTGAGTGAAGAACATAAGTACTTAAGCAACTATATATACAACCCTATAATATATTTAGTTAACTACTTAAGCATATACAAGTTTTTCCTAAGAATTCAGTTAACTACTAATTTCATTCATTTAGGTCATTCATTTAACTTCACCTAATTAACCTAGTAAAACCCTACTTCCCTAACTAAAAACATCTAATTAACATCTACTAGTACCACTACTTCCCTAACCTAATTTACATGTACTTAGTTACCTAACATAGTTAGTTAACCAAATTAACCTAAATTAACATCTACTTAGTTACCTAACTTAATTAATATCTACTTAGTCACCTAACCTACTTCCCTAACTAAAAAACATATAATTAACAGTACCACTACTTCCCTAACCTAATTAACATCTACTTAGTTACCTAACCTAGTTAGTTAACGAAATTAGTTAACCAAACATCTAAAAAACATCTAATTAACCTAGTTAGTAAACCAAATTAACCTATCTAGTTCACTTAGTTACCTAACCTAGTTAGTTTACCTAAATTAACCTAGCTAGTTCACTTAGTTCACTTAGTTAACCTAATGAACTAAATTCACCTAAGTTAACTAACCTAGAGGGAGGGGTGTGGGGCTTACAGAGGATGGACGACGAGGGAGCAGGGGCGGCGAGGAGTGGACAAGGGTGTCAGGGGCAACGAGGGAGCCGGGGCTCCGGCGACAGCGACGGCGGCTCTGGCGGCGATGGGGTAGGGGCGGCGAGGAGCGAATGAGGGTGGCTCCGCAGGCGCGTGGCTCCGATGGCGGCGATGGCGTGCTGCTCCGGTGGCGGCGATGGCGGCAATGGAGGCAGGGCGACGAGGGAGCACAGGGGCGGCGAGGGAAAGGTTGGGGATCCGGCGAGAAGATTGAGGAATTGGGGGAAGGAGGGACGCTTGCGAAGCGGTAAGTCAAACATAGTAGTAGCGGTTTTGCAGAACAAGCGCTATAGCTACTAAGCTATACCGTTTTTCACAAAAACGCGCTATGGCTATAGATAAGTTAGCTATAGCGCGTGTTGGGGGAACGCGCTATAGCTAAAGTAGCTACAGCGCTTTTGTAGAAACGCGCTGCTGCTATTGCTTTCATTTTTTTCTTTTTCTTTAATTTTCCTTTTCTTTTTTCCTTTCCTTTTTTCCTTTCTTTTCCTTTTGTTAGCTGCAGCACTATCGTCCTACAACGCGCTGCTACTATTTTGTTAGCAGTAGAGCGGTCCGTAGAAGCGCGCTGCTACTATACCAAGCCTGGAAGCAACCGTTCTGGTCGTCGTAGTAGCAGCGCATTTTGTGGTGAACACGCTACTGCTATCTGTATGGTAGTAGCGCGCTACGCTAACACGCGCTACTGCTTTGTAGCAGTAGCACTTCGCTTTCACAAGCGCTACTGATAAGTGTCCGTGTATAAGCTTTTCCCTGATAGTGTGAGCTCAAATTTGGTGTATGGTAAATTTTCAGAAATAATGAAGCAATATATAGTATAGTTGCTTTACAAACTGAAAATATGACAAGAATAAAAGATTGGATGATGAGCTCACATTGTTTGTTTAATAGAACTCAAATTTTGTGGAGAGTGATTATCTGAGCATATGGAAGATGTCGAACAATATAAGATCATTTGGATAAGCCTAGCTAGTACTTACTTCACAAAGCTTCTCTCTGGATAAAAACTTTGGAAATTTCTGATGAAGATTTACTAGGAAAATGGAGCTGAATATTATCACGTGGCAATGATTTGGGTATGGAAGAGTAACCAAAAAGTTTGAGGGTAATAGGAGGGGTCTGGCTAACACTTGCTTTGCAATGTGCCAATCTGGCCATAAAATAGAAATTGATCCTTAGCTCGAACTGCAATTTGGAGGAGGGTGATCATTTGGGCATATGAAGGAACTGTGTAAATTTCATGTCATTTGCATATATAAAAATGGTACTTCCTTCACAATGCTCTCCACTGAACAAAAAATTAGGAAAAATATTGAGCGAAAATGGTTAAATTAAATGAGCTAAAATTTGTTGGAGGGAGATTTTATGGGCAGGGTCATGTCCTGGTAAATTTTCAACAATAATTAAGAAATATAAAATATGGTTGCTTCACAAAGTGAAAATATTACCAGAAACAAAGATTGGATGGTGATCTCTCATGATTGTGAGATGGGGCTAAAATTTTGTGGAGAGCTATGATATGGGCATATATAAGATGTGGCAAAAATTCAAATCATTAGGATATGCATAGCTAGGACTTCCTTCACAAAGCTTCTAGGTGGACAAAAACTTTGGAAATTTTCTGAGGAAGATTTATAGGGCAAATGGAGCTGAATTTTGCCATGAGGCAATGATTTGGATAGGAAAGAGTGTCCAAAATTTTTGAGGGCAATCAAGAATATATAAATAGCACTTCATTCACAAAGTGTTTTTCTGAACAGAAGAGGAAATTGAATATTGTTGAATTATTTTTTAACTAGGCAAGGAAGGGTTTTGACATATTTAATGAAGATATGACCCAAAGAATTCATGAGAATTTTGGGAGTAACAGAAATATAGGTTGCTTCATAACCTAGGGCAAAAATTGACACATGGACATGACACATAGGCAAAGCTGATGAGGTGGCGCCTAGTCATAGCAATCCACCACAATTTACAAGTTTATGACCATCTATATTGGTCGTGGTCAACTAGAAATAAGGCATCAGACCAGTGTTGTCTGCTTTACGACCATTTTGTGTAAGGAAATTACGATCTTTCTGACCAAAATGGTTGTTATGGTTTAGGGTTTAGAGCCATCCGAACAGCTTACGACCAATTGGTCTCAAATGGTCGTAGATTTGCGACCATTTCTTACAGGGTCACTAACAGAAGGTCATAAGTTCACATATTTCTTGTAGTGGGAGCTCGCACTCGCCGCTCGCGTCCGGGGGGAGCTCACCGTTCTCTCCAGCCAGAGGCGACGCTCCCGACGTCTGCGCGTGGTCGGGGCGGAGCTCGCCGGCGCCTGCCCGCGTGGCCGAGGTGAAGCTCGCCCGCGCCCTCCTGTGCGTTGTCGGGGCGGAGATCGCATGCGCCACCGCACCCTGCTCGCCGAGCGCCGCCCGACCTACGTGCCCGTGTCCGCCACTGTGCCCTGCTCGCCGGGACAGAGCAGTCTCCCGTGTCGTTGTCGGTGCCGACCTGGAGAGAACGGCGAGCCTATCCCACACCCAGGCCACACACCCTCCTGCGCTGGCGTCCACGGAGGCGGCGTTGAGCTCGAAGACACGCGTACGCGTCTGCGCTGGCATCCGTGGCAGCGGCGTCTCGGGCGCTCCTGGCGAGGGCGAGCATGCAGTGGGCCGGCAAAGTGAGCGCGAGCACGAGAAGGCATGGGAAGCTGCACGCGAGCGGCAGGCACATGAAGCTGCGGGCAAGCGAGCATGGGAAGCTGCGTGCGAGCGGACACGAGCGTTCTCCCGAGACGTCGCCTGCGTGTCTGGAGGCGAACGGAGCTTGGCACCCGGCGGAGGAGCTCGGCCAGGCCGGGAGGCGAAGGAGCCTGGAGCCTGGAGGTGGAGGAGCTTGTCGCCTGGAGCGCCCACAGGCTGTTCGTCGAAATGACAAGCCAAAATGAAGTCGAAAAAAATGACTATCAATTGGGTGCACGACTAGGAAAGTGTGCCCCCCCCCTCCCAGGCCAAAAAGTTCGTCGGCCAAGCCCCAAGTGGCTGAAAAAACGCCTCCTGGGAGGGGCAAACGGCTGGAGATGCTCTAATAGGAAGCCATGACAACTGCATGCCACTATCAAATATATAGAAGTAACACTAATAATTTGTACCTATGTGTATTGGTATTTTTGTTTTATGTATCGAAGATTTGCTAATGCAAATTCTGCTAAAATATCAAATAATTATCACCCACAATGTATATTTCATGTTCCTCAAGTCTGCATGTTTTTTTAGGTGTGAGTCAGCATGTTTTTGAGTGATAGAATTACCACAGCAACACGCGGGGTATCTCCTAATTAAAATTGTGGGGGAACCCTCGTTGGTATTTACAGGTATACAAAAACTTGTTGTTCGAATAGATATACGAAAACTTATTGTTCGACCAAGCACGGAGAAAGAGAGGTCACTTCTCTCTATATATGTTCATGACGATGTTGTATAATTAATGATTGCTTCATTGCTATATGTAGTAGCTAGCGTCGAGTTGAATGAAAACCATAAAATAAAAATGAAACCCTAAATGTAAAAGAATTGAATGGTAAACACAAAAAGAAAAGGGGAAAACACAATATGAAACCCCTAAACCCTCCAAAACCCATAACTCCTCCTTTCCTAAAAAGAAAACCAAAAACCCCAGCACCCGGCAGTTGCTGACGCGTGGCTGCTTTTTAGTCCCGGTTGGTGTCACGAACAGGGACTAAAGTCCTCCCGCCTCGGCGCCCCGCAGTAGCCACGTGGAGCTCATTTATTCCCTGTTCGTAACCCAATTGGCACAAAAAGTGGGGGCCTTTAGTCCCGATTGCACAACCAGGACTAAAGGTCCTCTAAAACCGGGACTGATGCCCTATTTTCTACTAGTGTTTATTTGGCCAGCGGCCAATGGCAAGAATGAATCAGCGATCAATTCATCTTCTACATGAGAAGGAAGGAATCGATAAGGAAGGAATCGATCGAGCTTTAATCCATCAGCTAAGATTGAGCAAGTCTGTGCACGAGAGGAAAGAGTATATCCAGTTATCACCGGAAGTACTAGGCGGCATCCAGGCTATGCTAATTAATATCCCATTTATTTCATCTTTTTCCTGGCTCAACTCATGCCTCCAATGACAAACTGAGAGACCGAGCGATGAGAAACGCGAGCCCTAGTAATCCTACGGCGTCGAGAGAGAAAAGTAGACGGAGAGTAGAGAGGTGGACGTGTTCAACGACGACGGTCACCACATCGTTGCCACTCGAATCTGGCGTATTTGTTACCAATCCATGGATACATGATATAATACATACAAAAGACAAAGTAATGAATTAGGGAGTACATCGATTAATTAATTAATTAATTTTAAATTGACCATCATACGCTCTTAAGTGAAAGGGTATGTCTTAATCTTCACCCTTGATTCAATTAAGGGGGGTGTACCGAAGCAGATGTGAAGCATTGAATTTATAGGAAGAGTGAAATTCTTGCTCCCGAGCTCCATGGAACCTTGTTTTTTAAAATAATAATAAATAATTATGTCTTAAATTCAAAAATACTTAAAAAATACACATGAACATTGAGATGGATACTATTTATCTATAAACTTCAAATACGCTTTGATGTGAGTTGTATTAACAAAAAGCATAGACTTTCATAGCGAAAAGTGCATATGCTTGAAAGGCATTTTTTTTTGTAGCTTGAACCACAACGTATTTAATCATGCAAATTCAAGTGGATGTAGTACACATCTTTAGGTTCATCTGTTCCTTTTTTCAGAATTTTTTGAAAATTCAGAGTATGGATTTTCTATTGTCCAAAAACCCGAGCTCGATGGAGCTCGGAATCCAAAACCAATTTCCGACATATAGGGCCTTACTTAAAGTATCTATGTACCTACTATCAGTCGCAAATGTATTTTACTCTTTAAACTTTGAAGTATAGTTGTAGTGTACTAACGTTAAGTAGAAGACCTTTCCAAACTCAGTAACGTCTGTTAGCTTAAGTAATAATGGATTAAAATCATCTTTTCGAACAATCAAGGGCAATGGGTGTCTGCAACTTCATTAATAAGAATTTAATTGACCTAGTTGACGACGAAAGGCGGAGCTATATTCTCTCATAGCTCGGTCAAGAGGAAAAAATGGACGAAAACCACACAAATGGATTCCAAACCTAGCTAAATTAGGTCTGCACCGCTGCCAGACTACCTAGATGGCTTGCACAGAGCACAAGAACCGCTGTAGAGGGAAGTCAGAACCGAAAAGAAATGCCTATTGGAGTACTAGCCACACCATTCACTAGCAAGTTAACAAGAAGAAGAAAACGACGTTTTTCCTAAAAAAAGCATCAATCAGACAACATATATAGACATCTGCACTGAAAATACATGACACATATATGACGCTTCCAACATCCTTACAGTTTATCCGGTAATAAGTAGAGTGCTCTACAACACAAGTTTATTGGCTTTTTATGTTTAGTACCGACACCATTGTATTATCCTCTTACTATCACCGAGGTACCTTACTTGCAAAATTAAACTAAACTAAGGCATATCACTCGCACTATTGGTCATTCACTCGAACTGTCCTATGAATAAGTAAATAAATAATCAAAGAGCAATATACATCTATTAATCAAACATAAAAATCACATATAATCATATTATAAAGTAACAACTCAACACATAGGCATAATCACAATAGAGAATACATTAGATGGCTCATAATATTGTTAGGCAGCTCGTGTGATCATTGTATTGAAGCGGAAGTGAGAGATTGCCTCATGACCACTTCCAGGCAGCAATAGTTTAGGGGTTGAACTACTCAAACATCATCATGGAGCAGCGAAGATCATTTTTTTATGAAGATGGTATGAATTCCTGCTCCAGCAGGGTACCAGAACATGGTTGTAGATGAAAACACATTGGAATGCTAAGTAGTGGTGGCCACAGAAAATTGTGACATAATCTATGTAGGGGTTTTGGTGTATATGTAATCTGGAGGTGCACAGGGGCAAAGCGGCATTATTGAGCACATGCACCTCAACCATAGGGCGCCTGGGCCTCCTTTGACCTACACTACCCTTTTCTTCAGCGTTGGTGCTCTTGTCGTCCAAAAACACTTCTCAATTTTTTTCTTGTGAGCATAAAATGCTTATTTTCCATGAAACCAAAACTAGTCTAGGACTTTATTAACATGTTATTCTAGATAAATCATAAAGACATGCAAATTCATTTCTACTGAATCACTAGAGTTAAATTATGAATATGGTTAAAGCATATCAATATATCAATGGCTGCACGAGATGCCCGAATCGCAACATTCGGCCCACCGTTGACACACTTGAACCCGCATATCATGGGATCGTTGTCGCATGACAGATTTCCCAACCACCGGGCACGAATGCCACTCTGCCAACACTACCTCCGAGATGTGCCTAGTCGCCACCTTCAACACCAGCAGCTGCCGTTAAGCTCGCAACAATGCCACTAGCTCTGCATTTTCATCTCCACTGCCTCAAGTCATTGCATGCGAATGCCGCAAAACTGCCCCACAAAAAGAGCCCTGCTGTCGCCATCGACTGCGTGGGATATGCTTGGTGGCCTCAAGGGAGGACGCTCGAGGAACATGCGACCAAAGAAACTGGATCAGGTTGTCACCCGTGTCATGCACACCGATGACACAGGGACTCTCTCTTGTCTAGTTTTCTCATGCTCTCAAGAAAACATGTGTTCTACTTATGGCATCCTTAAAAATTTTGACCGCAGATGAATAGGCATTGTGCCTATTTGTGGATGCTTGAAAACAAAAACATGTAAAAGCGCTTAAGGAATTGTTGTGGGGGATCTCTCTGGGACAGATGGAGTACAAGTTTGAGTGTATATGGCAGCTACCGACTAATGGATGGGATGGGATGGGATTGATGGACGACATGTAATACATCTTCTCCATTTCCCGCGCAAATAGAAAAATATGTGTTCTATTTTTTCTTGGATGGCTGCAACACACTATTTTTTTAAATCCATGCAACTCATCTATACATCAATAAGTTTTGCATGTTTGTCACCTCATCATCAGGACAGCTCATCATGGTTAACCCCCTTGATTTATCCATGACATCAGGTTAACTACTTTAGCACGTGTTTGCACAACTTGTACTCCCTCTGTACAAGTTCTCCGAACTACAAGTATTTCGGTACAGAGGTAGTAATTTATACAACGAAACTACCCACCTAAAATCAGCGTACGAATATCAAGAGAAGAGTGACATGTCGCCCACTTTTGCTTTTTTGATGGATCAGTGCATCATTTGATCACACGGATTTTATACATGGCATTTAGTTCCTGGTAGGTGTTTGGTGACGTGTGCCTCTTATTTAGACTGATGTGCAGTGGAGCAATGCACGGTGGCAGTGACCTGGATGTACAAGCTCGGTTAAACTGTGGTACCATACCACCCTGGGCCTATTTTCGAAGAAAACAAATTACCTCGCCTGCATACAGAATGCTAGTAACCTAGTAGCATTCCTTTCCCTCAAAAAAAAAAAAGCCTAGTAGTAGCATTCATCTCTAGAACAAAAGGAAGAGCCCTAGTAGCATTAGCACTGCACAAAAGCATGCTTGTGCTTCGCCTTAATTTTCTCTATCGTTGTCTGCATCATGGTTTTTCGCGTAGTCAAACACAAACAAATACGAAATCTAACTCACAAGATGCATGCTAGTACAAAATTGTGAGACTAAATAAATTACACAAAATACTAATGGGTTGCTCGTTGTACATTACCTTGTAGTAGTATTTATATAAGGAGACCGTCCGCATACTCAATACATACTCCAGCTCATGCAATGCATGCATGAGTCCTTAAATGGATGCGTTCATGTGTACAGTATCATACATATACGCGATTCATATTATCGACCATATTCATATTTCATAATCATACACGTACTCCTTCTGTTCCGAATTACTTGTCTTAAATTTGTCTAGATACGGATGTATTAGCACTAAAATGAGTCTAGATACATTCGTATCTAGACAAATCCAAGACAAGTAATTCGGAACGGAGGGAGTACGTGTGTTGGTCATGGCACTGATGGACCAATGCTTTCTGGCGGACCCTGTTTCTTCTCCTCGTCGTCCGGCGAGACGGTGACAACGGCGTGACCACGGCTGCTCGGGCCGGAGGGCGGATTGTGGCGCCACCGCCAGGCCAGGATCTTCTGTCCCCGGCGCAACACATGGCGCCGCCACGGCAACTCGACGGCCCCCACCGAGTTCGGCGTTGACGGCGCCATGCCACGGAATAGAGATAGAGCTGGCCTTTCTTCCGCGCTCAGCAAGGATAGGCCGCCAGCAGCAGCTACTGTCATGACCAGAACGACGGCCACGAGCTTCGATCGCAGCAAGCTCATTGAGATTGAGCTGGCCTAGCTGGGCTGCCTGATTAATTGTCGATGCGATCGATATTGAGTGCCTAATTCTTGTGGTGTACTACGTTGTTATGCATGTGGTAGATGGATTGGATGGTCGATCTCTTGCCTCCATGGCCATATATAGGCACACCCAAGGAGATCTAGCGCTCGGCAATAATGTTTTGTTTTGATTACCGGTCATGCGTGCATGTGCTAGTGGTTAGAAGGTAATGGCTGAATCGAGTTAAGCCCAGAAAATTGAAGAGAAAGCGGTGGTGCCGAGATGCTTTCGGTCAATAAAGCCAGCGAACGAACTTTGCACAGTTGGCACCCGTCGTGGACAACGCAACCGCATTCGATCTGCGGTGGCAACTGCCAAGCGGAAATAATATTGAAGTTGAGCTTACGGTTATGCAATGGGCCTTTTTTTAAAACCAAGGCTCAAAAAGAGCCCGACTTTGAATTAACAAAGCCATCAACCGGCCAGGGATTACACAAGGCCACCAAAACAACCAACTGAAAACAGAAAAAAAAATAAACTGCAGGTACACGGTGATGCCGAAGCAGCTTACAAGCACCAAAGACTACACGCCCTATAGAAGTAAACAGAATAAGCACTAGTATGTAGTCAACGAAGTCCTCCAAATGAACTTTAGTCAGTAGGACAAACAGAGGGGAACTTCGGGCGGAGCCATTGCCCAACGTTGATAGACCGAGCCCTCATCGAGCTGGATCTGTTAGTACGGGCCTTTTCCATCTGTTTATTGTTATGGGCTTTTAGTTTGAAAGCTGGATCTGTTAGTACGTGCTCTGTTTTTTCGAATCGAATTAGTCAAAATTTCAACTGCTCACCAACCTGTGATTGGATAGTTACGCCAACCCTGCAAATGAAATTCATAGAAAACATTCATATACAATACACAAGTATACATTGTTCATTTGCACAATTTATATCACATAATACATATGAATATATGTTCAAATATTCAAAGCCAATATGTACATTTACATACTTCACGGACAACATACAAAACATTGTTCTAAAACTTAAAAAGATAAGTCTTTTGAGATGTGTTTATACTATGTCATTGTCTCGAGTAGTCTACTCATCTCTCATTTCCATGACATCTTCCGTAGATCTCCTTTTAATTCTTTCGTGATGTGCAAAAATTATGCACATTAGGAGAGATGAATGGTGGAGGAGCTAGAACCTTATCTTTTTCATGTAGTGCCCCTAAAATGTAATATTTGTGTCTGAAATATATTTTGTTTGCAAGTTATGAATTACAATAAAAACTTATGTAATTGAATGAAGATTGCTTAGAATATTTATACCTTCCAGGACCTATTGTCAGCAGCGTTTTCATTTTAAGGATCATTTCTGCTTCTAGATATGAAGTCGATTAACCGAATTTAGAAGACAAAGACACACAACATGTATCCATAATGAAGATGCACTTATGACTCCTGAAGACAAAAATCATTGTCTGGAGTAGCAGGTGTCCATTGTCGATTATTCCTCTTCTTTCCAGAATTTTGTGTGCAGTACATTCATCGCCGCTTAGACATTTTAGTTATACAACACACTTCCTGAATAAAGTATCTTGTGTAATGCACCAAAAAGTCACAATGGCGGTGAGACTTAGGACATGCCCCCTTAAATATCCATGTTGATAATAGGAAAAAATATTTATGGATGTACTAATAGCTTGGTAATATAATTTTGAAAGTTTAAAAATATAATCACCTAAATAACTCAAGCAGTCTGGAGAATAGAAAAGGTGGTTGGGTAAAATCAAGTAGTGATATTTTTTCATCGTCGGCATGCTACATTATGCATGCTTTGAATACTTTGATCCGATCCTAAATTCAAATGCCTAAACCCTGAACACTGATCTATGATACTAGAAGCTAACCCTAAAAACCATAAGAATACAACAGCTAACCCCAGAATTTCATCATCGCAAACATGGGTAACACTTCGGAGCTCACCGTGCTGGACACCCGGATCGTTGTCGTCATAAGGGTGCTGCCCGGTACTGTACTCCAGCATTGCAGGCCTTGGTGGAGGTCGACAGTGGAGGCTTTTTGCTCTCGACAGTCACCACAACCCTACCATGCCCCCTCCCTGCACTGAGCCACCTCGTTTGTTGGCATAACCTGCCTGATCTATCTTGTCGTTATCTTTGTTCGTTGGAGTCCTTAGTCGATGGCAGACCCTAGTGACGACGTGCTCAAGATCTGGTGTGCGCGGGGAGGTGAATGTCATGAACGCGGTGGTAGAATTTGGACATGGATAAAGAAAGAGAAGGGAAGGGAAGGGAAGGAAAATGAAGAGGGGTGAAGGAGAATCTGGAGAAAAAGAGAAGAGAATTGGCCATGTATCACTAACCAGATGCAGTATAGAGAGCGAAACCGCTTGTGCGAGAAAGAAATTAGAGTCAGATTCATTATACACGTTTATCATTTTCCAAATACATGATTTTATTTCGTGTACATCTAAATCATTTTTTATACACATTGAATATTTTTAAACACATGATTAACATTTTTTGTCAAATATCTGCTTTTACACATAAGGAACACTTTCTTACACATGTTTCATATACATAGGGAACATTGTTTTTGACATGTTTAACATTTTATCATAAACTATATGTTTCTTATGCTTATTTTTCATATACATTGTACATTTTTCTGTACACATTTGAAACATTATTTTTATACACGGTTATCATTTATATAATACATGGTTAACATGTTTTTTTCAAATATATATTAACTTGGTACTAGATACATCCATTTGAGTGACAAACATTTCTGGACGGAGGGAGTGTGTTTCTGATGTCTACTTTTCTCATATATATTGTACATTTTTCGTATACATTAGGAACATTTTTTAATGGTATAACCATATTGTTAGCCTGTGCCAACAAAATTACATCCAATAAACTTTTTTTGTACATGTTAAACATCTTTCAAATACATGGTTAACATTTTTTAAAATGCATGGTTAACATCTGAGGGACAAATGGATGTAACAATAAACATATTATCATTTATAAAATACATGATTAACATGTTTTTTCAAATACATGGTTAACATTTTTTTTCAAACATATATTTTCAAGTCAACTTTTTTTCATACAAATTTTACATTTTACGTATACACTAAGAACAATTTTATATACATTTAAAGTTTTTCAAATTCATGATTAACATTTTTGAAATTTGTATTTTTATGTCTACTTTTCCCTATATAATTTTTTTTAATATATCAGGAACATTTTTATATACAAGTTTAACAGTTTTCAAATACATGATTAACATTTATGTACATATATATAGTGTCTACTTTAGTCCATACAAAATGTATATTTTTTGTATACATCAGGAATATATTTTTATATATACGTTTAACTTTTTCAATTTACATAATTAACATTTTTCATATTTATGTTATTTTTGCGTTGAAGCTTTTGATCTGTTCAGCTTCAATCACAGCAGTACAAGGGACACTAGAAATAATAAAAATTACATCTAGATTCATATACCATATTTTATACACATTTTACAATTTTTGTATACATTAGAAACATTTTTCAGTATATAAATGTTTATCCTTTTTTTGGGTGGAAAACTCAGCAGGTCATCCAAACTCGCACATCAGGGCCGCCTCCTCCCAACCCTAGCCGCCGCCTCCTACCAACCCTAGCCGCCCCTCCTCCTCACCCCCTTCCCTCCTCCCTCCCTCGCCGCTGCCTGAGGCAGCCGCCGGGCAAGCCCGGGGCGCCAAGGATGGTGGCGGTGGGGCCTCGTTTGCCCTGCTCCAGTGTGGGGAACCCCGGATCTGGAGCGACGACTCCATTGACAAGGCACGCCGGCTAACAGCCATGCGGGTGGTGGATCCGGTGTCCCGGCCGCGTGAGCGGCAGGATCCGGTGGTTGTTGGCGGCCGGCGGCGGCTTCTGCGGCGGTCGCTGTGCGCGGTCTGGCGCGTCCCTTCCTCCCCTATTTGGCGCGCGAACCAGCCTGGTCGGGCTGCGCTTCCTCTTGGTCTCCGGTTTTGTACATGAGGTGCTGCTGGTGGCGGAGATCTAGTTCGGGCGAAATCCCTGGCCGGTCATGACCGGCCGCGCCGACGGTGACGCCTGAGGGCGACGTTTCCCTCTTTGGAGGCGTCGGTATGGACTGGTCTCCTCACTTCACCTTTCCTTAGGTTTCCCGGGCGATAGCCCTAACTCTGTTGGGCGGCGTCGGCGCTCACGGCGTCGTTCCCTTCTTGAAGGCGCCGCTTTGGGAACCTTGAGGTTGGGTGGCGCTTGTGGGTGGTGGGCGACGGCGGTGGTGCGGCCCTTTCCTTGCATGGATTTATGTCCGTTGCTTGGAGATGGAGTCGCGTAGGTGGAGGTCGTCGGCTGGTGTCGTGGTGGCGTCAATGGCGGAGGACCTGCCAAGGCTCGCGTAGGTGGAGGCCGTCATTTGGCACGTGGTGGCGTCGATGGCGGAGGACTTGCCAAGGTTGTCACCTTAATCTTCTTTGAATATGGACCAGTGGAAGATGGCGGCGACAACACATGTGAGTGCATTAGACCGGTATGAGCCCCAGACACAGCAGATGACTCGGTCGGGGCCTCCGGCTTTAGATGTTAGGCTTAGGTGAGAGGTATGGGTATGTGGCCCAGCTTGCACCCCTTCATCATTTGAATAGGAGTAGCGACAGATGCTGCCAAGATGGCGGATTCAGGCATATTGATGTTATACTTTGTATGTGTGGTCATGTTCCATATGTCGATCCTTTTTTGTAGCTTGCATAGCTAGAGCTTCCTTAGCTGCCTTCCACGCAAAAATACGTACCTTCGCTGGTGCACTATTTTTCCAGATCAAGTTCCACACTGGCCTTCTTCCATCAGGCCGAGCACTACATGCTACTGTACCTTGTGAGTTCGTCCGTTCCTGCAGCCCAAGGTAATATGCACTGCGGACTGAGAAGCAGCCCCTCCTGTCAGGATGCCATGCTATGAAGTCAGACTCCAATCTATTCGATGGCTTGATTTGCAGAATACTCCCTCCGTCCGGGTTTATTAGGCCTCTCAGCATCACAAGCATGTCCCCTTTTATAAGGCCCCGCATTGGAAAGGTGCATGCATGCAACCATTTCATTGGTTGTATTGAAAGCTATTGTTGTTGGTGCCATGGCTGAAAAGTTAATACACTTCATGTGTGCTTTTTCATTGGCTGCATGCATGTGAGAGAGTGCATTGGGAGTGGAATGGAATAATTAATGTGAGCAAATTACTATGTGTCTTGGTCTAAGAGAAGTTGTCTTTAGGCCTAATAAATCCGGACGGAGGGAGTACTCTTTACGTCTGGCTGATAAAAATGCTCATGCACGAGTCTTCTTTTCCATGTACCATCAAGATTGAGAAGCTCCGAGACCCACTTGAGCCGGCAGCGACGTTTTGGCGTCATTGGACGGCGCGACTGGTCCTGTGGGATCCATGGATCCCTCCATATACGCACCTTCGAGCCATCACCAATACGCCAAATAGCACCTTTCTTGAGCAGCTCCAATCCATACTCAATTGCTTGCCAAGTCGAGGAGGCGTTCCCTGTAAAACCGTGTCCACCAAGAACCCATTAGGGAAATATTTCGCTTTAAGTACCTGGGCGCATAGACTTTGAGGGTTCTCAATCAATCTCCACGCCTGCTTAGCAAGCAAAGCTTGGTTAAACAGTTTCATGTCTCTGAACCCCATACCACCATGAGATTTAGGCTGCAGCATGATATCCCAAGCCACCCAATGTGTATGTCGACGCCCTTGATTCGCACCCCACAGAAAATCCCGTATCATCTTCGTGAGGTCCTCGCACAGGCCGTCAGGTAGCTTGAATACACCCATAAGATAAGTTGGGAGAGCCTGGGCAACTGCTTTCACAAGCACCTCCTTACCTCCTAAGGAGCAATCCCCCCATTGCACAAGTCTTTTGAGCATTTTTGCTTGCACATCTTGGAACTTGCCTCGGTGCATTCTTCCCTCCGGAGTTGGGAGTCCAAGGTATTTGGGCTCAAACTCAACTTGTGAGACTTGCAAAACAGCCTTTACCTCATCCTGGGTCTCAATGGGGCAAGATTTGCCAAACATGAGCGAGCATTTGTCAAAGTTTATCAACTGGTCCGTACCTTGCGCATATGTATTGATGACTTGTTGCATCCGGGAAGCTTGTACTGCGTTTGCTTTGAAGAAAAGTAGGGTATCATCGGCAAAGAGCATGTGTGATATACCCGGAGCTCCGCGACACACCTTAAGGGGGGTGATATTATTGTTGGTTATTTTCTTTTGCAATAGTGCCGAGAGCCCATCAGCAACAAACAGGAACAAGAATGGCGAGAGTGGGTCGCCTTGACGTCAGTGGCGGAGCTTAGTGAGGGCCAT